>NC_090443.1:784807724-785107724 GCF_031143425.1 Pleurodeles waltl | reverse complement strand
GCACAGGTTTGGTAGGTTTCCCTAGGTGCCGGCTGAGCTAGAGGCCAATATCTACAGGTAGGCACTTTGCAAAAAACACCTCTGTTTTCTTTCAAAAAATTGGATGTGTCCACGTAGCGCTTTGGGGCATTTCCTGTCGCGGGCGCTAGGCCTACCCACACAAGTGAGGTAGCATTTTTATCCGGAGACTTAGGGGAACGCTGGGTGGAAGGATATTTGTGGCTCCTCTCAGATTCCAGAACTTTCTGCCACAGATATGTGAGGAACATGTGTTTTTTTAGCCACATTGTGAGGTTTGCAAACGATTCTGGGTAACAGAACCTAGTCAGAGCCCCACAAGTCACCCCATCTTGGATTCCCCTAGGTCTCTAGTTTTCAAAAATGCACAGGTTTGGTAGGTTTCCCTAGGTGCCGGCTGAGCTAGAGGCCAAAATCTACAGGTAGGCACTTCGTAAAAAACACCTCTGTTTTCTTTCAAAAAATTGGATGTGTCCACGTTGCGCTTTGGGGCATTTCCTGTCGCAGGCGCTAGGCCTACCCACACAGGTGAGGTATCATTTTTATTGGGAGACTTGGGGGAACACTGGGTGGAAGGAAATTTGTGGCTCCTCTCAGATTCCAGAATTTTCTGCCACAGAAATGTCAGGAACAAGTGTTTTTTGGGCCAAATTTTGAGGTTTGCAAAGGATTCTGGGTAATAGAACCTGGTCAGAGCCCCACAAGTTATCCCATCTTGGATTCCCCTAGGTATCTAGTTTTCAAAAATGCACAGGTTTGGTAGGTTTCCCTAGGTGCCGGCTGAGCTAGAGGCCAAAATCTACAGGTAGGCACTTCGTAAAAAACACCTCTGTTTTCTTTCAAAAAATTGGATGTGTCCACGTTGCGCTTTGGGGGCATTTCCTGTCGCGGGCGCTAGGCCTACCCACACAAGTGAGGTATCATTTTTATCAGGAGACTTGGGGGAACGCTGGGTGGAAGGAAATTTGTGGCTCCTCTCAGATTCCAGAATTTTCTGCCACAGAAATGTGAGGAACATGTGTTTTTTGGGCCAAATTTTGAGGTTTGCAAAGGATTCTGGGTAACAGAACCTGGTCAGAGCCCCACAACTTATCCCATCTTGGATTCCCCTAGGTCTCCAGTTTTCAAAAATGCACAGGTTTGGTAGGTTTCCCTAGGTGCCGGCTGAGCTAGAGGCCAAAATCTACAGGTAGGCACTTTGCAAAAAACACCTCTGTTTTCTTTAAAAAAAATTGGATGTGTCCACGTTGCGCTTTGGGGCATTTCCTGTCGCGGGCGCTAGGATTACCCACACAAGTGAGGTATCATTTTTATCGGGAGACTTGGGGGAACACTGGTTGGAAGGAAATTTGTGGCTCCTCTCAGATTCCAGAACTTTCTGCCACAGAAATGTAAGGAACATGTGTTTTTTTAGCCATATTTTGAGGTTTGCACAGGATTCTGGGTAACAGAACCTGGTCACACCCCCACAAGTTATCCCATCTTGGATTCCCCTAGGTCTCTAGTTTTCATAAATGCACAGGTTTGGTAGGTTTCCCTAGGTGCCGGCTGAGCTAGAGGCCAATATCTACAGGTAGGCACTTTGCAAAAAACACCTCTGTTTTCTTTCAAAAAATTGGATGTGTCCACGTAGCGCTTTGGGGCATTTCCTGTCGCGGGCGCTAGGCCTACCCACACAAGTGAGGTAGCATTTTTATCTGGAGACTTAGGGGAACGCTGGGTGGAAGGAAATTTGTGGCTCCTCTCAGATTCCAGCGCTTTCTGCCACAGAAATGTGAGGAACATGTGTTTTTTTAGCCACATTTTGAGGTTTGCAAAGGATTCTGGGTAACAGCACCTGGTCAGAGCCCCACATGTCACCCCATCTTGGATTCCCCTAGGTCTTTAGTTTTAAAAAATGCACAGGTTTGGTAGGTTTCCCTAGGTGCCGGCTGAGCTAGAGGCCAAATTCTACAGGTAGGCACTTCGTAAAAAACACCTCTATTTTCTTTCAAAAAATTGGATGTGTCCACGTTGCGCTTTGGGGCATTTTCTGTTGCGGGCGCTAGGCCTACCCACACAAGTGAGGTATCATTTTTATCGGGACACTTGGGGGAACACTGGGTGGAAGGAAATTTGTGGCTCCTCTCAGATTCCAGAACTTTCTGCCACAGAAATGTAAGGAACAAGTGTTTTTTTAGCCACATTTTGAGGTTTGCAAAGGATTGTGGGTAACAGATCCTGGTCAGAGCCCCACAAGTCACCCCATCTTGGATTCCCCTAGGTCTCTAGTTTTCAAAAATACACAGGTTTGGTAGGTTTCCCTAGGTGCCGGCTGAGCTAGAGGCCAAAATCTACAGGTAGGCACTTTGCAAAAAACACCTCTGTTTTCTTTAAAAAAATAGGATGTGTCCACGTAGCGCGTTGGGGCATTTCCTGTCGCGGGCGCTAGGCCTACCCACACAAGTGAGGTAGCATTTTTATCTGGAGACTTAGGGGAACGCTGGGTGGAAGAAAATTTGTGGCTCCTCTCAGATTCCAGAACTTTCTGCCACAGAAATGTGAGGAACATGTGTTTTTTTAGCCACATTTTGAGGTTTGCAAAGGATTCTGGGTAACAGCACCTGGTCAGAGCCCCACATGTCACCCCATCTTGGATTCCCCTAGGTCTTTAGTTTTCAAAAATGCACAGGTTTGGTAGGTTTCCCTAGGTGCCGGCTGAGCTAGAGGCCAAAATCTACAGGTAGGCACTTCGTAAAAAACACCTCTGTTTTCTTTCAAAAAATTGGATGTGTCCACGTTGCGCTTTGGGGCATTTTCTGTTGCGGGCGCTAGGCCTACCCACACAAGTGAGGTATCATTTTTATCGGGAGACTTGGGGGAACACTGGGTGGAAGGAAATTTGTGGCTCCTCTCAGATTCCAGAACTTTCTGCCACAGAAATGTAAGGAACATGTGTTTTTTTAGCCATATTTTGAGGTTTGCAAAGGATTCTGGGTAACAGAACCTGGTCAGACCCCCACAAGTTATCCCATCTTGGATTCCCCTAGGTTTCTAGTTTTCATAAATGCACAGGTTTGGTAGGTTTCCCTAGGTGCCGGCTGAGCTAGAGGCCAATATCTACAGGTAGGCACTTTGCAAAAAACACCTCTGTTTTCTTTCAAAAAATTGGATGTGTCCACGTAGCGCTTTGGGGCACTTCCTGTCGCGGGCGCTAGGCCTACCCACACAAGTGAGGTAGCATTTTTATCTGGAGACTTAGGGGAACGCTGGGTGGAAGGAAATTTGTGGCTCCTCTCAGATTCCAGAACTTTCTGCCACAGAAATGTGAGGAACATGTGTTTTTTTAGCCACATTTTGAGGTTTGCAAAGGATTCTGGGTAACAGCACCTGGTCAGAGCCCCACATGTCACCCCATCTTGGATTCCCCTAGGTCTTTAGTTTTCAAAAATGCACAGGTTTGGTAGGTTTCCCTAGGTGCCGGCTGAGCTAGAGGCCAAAATCTACAGGTAGGCACTTCGTAAAAAACACCTCTGTTTTCTTTCAAAAAATTGGATGTGTCCACGTTGCGCTTTGGGGCATTTCCAGTCGCGGGCACTAGGCCTACCCACACAAGTGAGATAGCATTTTTATCTGGAGACTTAGGGGACCGCTGGGTGGAAGGAAATTTGTGGCTCCTCTCAGATTCCAGAACTTTCTGCCACAGAAATGTGAGGAACATGTGTTTTTTTAGCCACATTTTGAGGTTTGCAAAGGATTCTGGGTAACAGCACCTGGTCAGAGCCCCACATGTCACCCCATCTTGGATTCCCCTAGGTCTTTAGTTTTAAAAAATGCACAGGTTTGGTAGGTTTCCCTAGGTGCCGGCTGAGCTAGAGGCCAAAATCTACAGGTAGGCACTTCGTAAAAAACACCTCTGTTTTCTTTCAAAAAATTGGATGTGTCCACGTTGCGCTTTGGGGCATTTTCTGTTGCGGGCGCTAGGCCTACCCACACAAGTGAGGTATCATTTTTATCGGGAGACTTGGGGGAACACTGGGTGGAAGGAAATTTGTGGCTCCTCTCAGATTCCAGAACTTTCTGCCACAGAAATGTAAGGAACAAGTGTTTTTTTAGCCACATTTTGAGGTTTGCAAAGGATTGTGGGTAACAGAACCTGGTCAGAGCCCCACAAGTCACCCCATCTTGGATTCCCCTAGGTCTCTAGTTTTCAAAAATACACAGGTTTGGTAGGTTTCCCTAGGTGCCGGCTGAGCTAGAGGCCAAAATCTACAGGTAGGCACTTCGTAAAAAACACCTCTGTTTTCTTTAAAAAAATTGGATGTGTCCACGTTGCGCTTTGGGGCATTTCCTGTCGCGGGCGATAGGCCTACCTACACAAGTGAGGTATCATTTTTATCGGGAGACTTGGGGGAACGCTGGGTGGAAGGAAATTTGTGGCTCCTCTCAGATTCCAGAACTTTCTGCCACAGAAATGTGAGTAACATGGGTTTTTTTGGCCAAATTTTGAGGTTTGCAAAGGATTCTGGGTAACAGAACCTGGTCAGAGCCCCACAACTTATCCCATCTTGGATTCCCCTAGGTCTCTAGTTTTAAAAAATGCACAGGTTTGGTAGGTTTCCCTAGGTGCCGGCTGAGCTAGAGGCCAAAATCTACAGGTAGGCACTTTGCAAAAAACACCTCTGTTTTCTTTCAAAAAAATTGGATGTGTCCACGTTGCGCTTTGGGGCATTTCCTGTCGCGGGCGGTAGGCCTACCCACACAAGTGAGGTATCATTTTTATCGGGAGACTTGGGGGAACACTGGTTGGAAGGAAATTTGTGGCTCCTCTCAGATTCCAGAACTTTCTGCCACAGAAATGTAAGGAACATGTGTTTTTTTAGCCATATTTTGAGGTTTGCAAAGGATTCTGGGTAACAGAACCTGGTCAGAGCCCTACAAGTTATCCCATCTTGGATTCCCCTAGGTCTCTAGTTTTCATAAATGCACAGGTTTGGTAGGTTTCCCTAGGTGCCGGCTGAGCTAGAGGCCAATATCTACAGGTAGGCACTTTGCAAAAAACACCTCTGTTTTCTTTCAAAAAATTGGATGTGTCCACGTTGCGCTTTGGGGCATTTCCTGACGCGGGCGATAGGCCTACCTACACAAGTGAGGTATCATTTTTATCGGGAGACTTGGGGGAACGCTGGGTGGAAGGAAATTTGTGGCTCCTCTCAGATTCCAGAACTTTCTGCCACAGAAATGTGAGTAACATGTGTTTTTTTGGCCACATTTTGAGGTTTGCAAAGGATTCTGGGTAACAGAACCAAGTCAGAGCCCCACATGTCACCCCATCTTGGATTCCCCTAGGTCTCTAGATTTCAAAAATGCACAAGTTTGGTAGGTTTCCCTAGGTGCCGGCTGAGCTAGAGGCCAATATCTACAGGTAGGCACTTTGCAAAAAACACCTCTGTTTTCTTTCAAAAAATTGGATGTGTCCACGTAGCGCTTTGGGGCATTTTCTGTTGCGGGCGCTAGGCCTACCCACACAAGTGAGGTATCATTTTTATCGGGAGACTTGGGGGAACACTGGGTGGAAGGAAATTTGTGGCTCCTCTCAGATTCAAGAACTTTCTGCCACAGAAATGTAAGGAACATGTGTTTTTTTAGCCACATTTTGAGGTTTGCAAAGGATTGTGGGTAACAGAACCTGGTCAGAGCCCCACAAGTCACCCCATCTTGGATTCCCCTAGGTCTCTAGTTTTCAAAAATACACAGTTTTGGTAGGTTTCCCTAGGTGCCGGCTGAGCTAGAGGCCAAAATCTACAGGTAGGCACTTCGTAAAAAACACCTCTGTTTTCTTTCAAAAAATTGGATGTGTCCACGTTGCGCTTTGGGGCATTTCCTGTCACGGGCGCTAGGCCTATCTACACAAGTGAGGTATCATTTTTATCGGGAGACTTGGGGGAACGCTGGGTGGAAGGAAATTTGTGGCTCCTCTCAGATTCCAGAACTTTCTGCCACAGAAATGTGAGTAACATGTGTTTTTTTGGCCAAATTTTGAGGTTTGCAAAGGATTCTGGGTAACAGAACCTAGTCAGAGCCCCACATGTCACCCCATCTTGGATTCCCCTAGGTCTCTAGTTTTCAAAAATGCACAGGTTTGGTAGGTTTCCCTAGGTGCCGGCTGAGCTAGAGGCCAATATCTACAGGTAGGCACTTTGCAAAAAACACCTCTGTTTTCTTTCAAAAAATTGGATGTGTCCACGTAGCGCTTTGGGGCATTTCCTGTCGCGGGCGCTAGGCCTACCCACACAAGTGAGGTAGCATTTTTATCTGGAGACTTAGGGGAACGCTGGGTGGAAGGATATTTGTGGCTCCTCTCAGATTCCAGAACTTTCTGCCACAGAAATGTGAGGAACATGTGTTTTTTTAGCCACATTTTGAGGTTTGCAAACGATTCTGGGTAACAGAACCTGGTCAGAGCCCCACAAGTCACCCCATCTTGGATTCCCCTAGGTCTCTAGTTTTCAAAAATGCACAGGTTTGGTAGGTTTCCCTAGGTGCCGGCTGAGCTAGAGGCCAAAATCTACAGGTAGGCACTTCGTAAAAAACACCTCTGTTTTCTTTCAAAAAATTGTATGTGTCCACGTTGCGCTTTGGGGCATTTCCTGTCGCGGGCGCTAGGCCTACCCACACAAGTGAGGTATCATTTTTATCGGGAGACTTGGGGGAACGCTGGGTGGAAGGAAATTTGTGGCTCCTCTCAGATTCCAGAACTTTCTGCCACAGAAATGTCAGGAACATGTGTTTTTTTTAGCCATATTTTGAGGTTTGCAAAGGATTCTGGGTAACAGAACCTGGTCAGAGCCCCACATGTCACCCCATCTTGGATTCCCCTAGGTCTCTAGTGTTAAAAAATGCACAGGTTTGGTAGGTTTCCCTAGGTGCCGGCTGAGCTAGAGGCCAATATCTACAGGTAGGCACTTTGCAAAAAACACCTCTGTTTTCTTTCAAAAAATTGGATGTGTCCACGTAGCGCTTTGGGGCATTTCCTGTCGCGGGCGCTAGGCCTACCCACACAAGTGAGGTAGCATTTTTATCTGGAGACTTAGGGGAACGCTGGGTGGAAGGATATTTGTGGCTCCTCTCAGATTCCAGAACTTTCTGCCACAGATATGTGAGGAACATGTGTTTTTTTAGCCACATTGTGAGGTTTGCAAACGATTCTGGGTAACAGAACCTAGTCAGAGCCCCACAAGTCACCCCATCTTGGATTCCCCTAGGTCTCTAGTTTTCAAAAATGCACAGGTTTGGTAGGTTTCCCTAGGTGCCGGCTGAGCTAGAGGCCAAAATCTACAGGTAGGCACTTCGTAAAAAACACCTCTGTTTTCTTTCAAAAAATTGGATGTGTCCACGTTGCGCTTTGGGGCATTTCCTGTCGCAGGCGCTAGGCCTACCCACACAGGTGAGGTATCATTTTTATTGGGAGACTTGGGGGAACACTGAGTGGAAGGAAATTTGTGGCTCCTCTCAGATTCCAGAATTTTCTGCCACAGAAATGTGAGGAACATGTGTTTTTTGGGCCAAATTTTGAGGTTTGCAAAGGATTCTGGGTAACAGAACCTGGTCAGAGCCCCACAAGTTATCCCATCTGGGATTCCCCTAGGTCTCTAGTTTTCAAAAATGCACAGGTTTGGTAGGTTTCCCTAGGTGCCGGCTGAGCTAGAGGCCAAAACCTACAGGTAGGCACTTTGCAAAAAACACCTCTGTTTTCTTTAAAAAAAACTGGATGTGTCCACCTTGCGCATTGGGGCATTTCCTGTCGCGGGCGGTTGGCCTACCCACACAAGTGAGGTATAATTTTTATCGGGAGACTTGGGGGAACACTGGGTGGAAGGACATTTGTGGCTCCTCTCAGATTCCAGAACTTTCTGCCACAGAAATGTAAGGAACATGTGTTTTTTTAGCCATATTTTGAGGTTTGCAAAGGATTCTGGGTAACAGAACCTGGTGAGAGCACCACATGTCACCCCATCTTGGATTCCCCTAGGTCTCTAGTTTTAAAAAATGCACAGGTTTGGTAGGTTTCCCTAGGTGCCGGCTGAGCTAGAGGCCAAAATCTACAGGGAGGCACTTTGCAAAAAACACCTCTGTTTTCTTTCAAAAAATTGGATGTGTCCACGTTGCGCTTTGGGGCATTTCCTGTCGCGGGCGCTAGGCCTACCCACACAAGTGAGGTATAATTTTTATCGGGAGACTTGGGGGAACGCTGGGTGGAAGGAAATTTGTGGCTCCTCTCAGATTCCAGAATTTTCTGGCACAGAAATGTGAGGAACATGTGTTTTTGGGCCAAATTTTGAGGTTTGCAAAGGATTCTGGGTAACAGAACATGGTCAGAGCCCCACAAGTTATCCCATCTTGGATTCCCCTAGGTCTCTAGTTTTAAAAAATGCACAGGTTTGGTAGGTTTCCCTAGGTGCCGGCTGAGCTGGAGGCCAAAATCTACAGGTAGGCACCCCGTAAAAAACACCTCTGTTTTCTTTAAAAAAATTGGATGTGTCCACGTTGCGCTTTGGGGCATTTCCTGTCGCGGGCGATAGGCCTACCTACACAAGTGAGGTATCATTTTTATCAGGAGACTTGGGGGAACGCTGGGTGGAAGGAAATTTGTGGCTCCTCTCAGATTCCAGAACTTTCTGCCACAGAAATGTGAGCAACGTGTTTTTTTGGCCAAATGTTGAGGTTTGCAAAGGATTCTGGGTAACAGAAACTGGTCAGAGCCCCACAAGTTATCCCATCTTGGATTCCCCTAGGTCTCTAGTTTTAAAAAATGCACAGGTTTGGTAGGTTTCCCTAGGTGCCGGCTGAGCTAGAGGCCAAAATCTACAGGTAGGCACTTTGCAAAAAACACCTCTGTTTTCTTTCAAAAAAATTGGATGTGTCCACGTTGCGCTTTGGGGCATTTCCTGTCGCGGGCGCTAGGCCTACCCACACAAGTGAGGTATCATTTCTATCGGGAGACTTGGGGGAACACTGGGTGGAAGGAAATTTGTGGCTCCTCTCAGATTCCAGAACTTTCTGCCACAGAAATGTCAGGAACATGTGTTTTTTTTAGCCATATTTTGAGGTTTGCAAAGGATTCTGGGTAACAGAACCTGGTCAGAGCCCCACATGTCACCCCATCTTGGATTCCCCTAGGTCTCTAGTGTTAAAAAATGCACAGGTTTGGTAGGTTTCCCTAGGTGCCGGCTGAGCTAGAGGCCAATATCTACAGGTAGGCACTTTGCAAAAAACACCTCTGTTTTCTTTCAAAAAATTGGATGTGTCCACGTAGCGCTTTGGGGCATTTCCTGTCGCGGGCGCTAGGCCTACCCACACAAGTGAGGTAGCATTTTTATCCGGAGACTTAGGGGAACGCTGGGTGGAAGGATATTTGTGGCTCCTCTCAGATTCCAGAACTTTCTGCCACAGATATGTGAGGAACATGTGTTTTTTTAGCCACATTGTGAGGTTTGCAAACGATTCTGGGTAACAGAACCTAGTCAGAGCCCCACAAGTCACCCCATCTTGGATTCCCCTAGGTCTCTAGTTTTCAAAAATGCACAGGTTTGGTAGGTTTCCCTAGGTGCCGGCTGAGCTAGAGGCCAAAATCTACAGGTAGGCACTTCGTAAAAAACACCTCTGTTTTCTTTCAAAAAATTGGATGTGTCCACGTTGCGCTTTGGGGCATTTCCTGTCGCAGGCGCTAGGCCTACCCACACAGGTGAGGTATCATTTTTATTGGGAGACTTGGGGGAACACTGGGTGGAAGGAAATTTGTGGCTCCTCTCAGATTCCAGAATTTTCTGCCACAGAAATGTCAGGAACAAGTGTTTTTTGGGCCAAATTTTGAGGTTTGCAAAGGATTCTGGGTAATAGAACCTGGTCAGAGCCCCACAAGTTATCCCATCTTGGATTCCCCTAGGTATCTAGTTTTCAAAAATGCACAGGTTTGGTAGGTTTCCCTAGGTGCCGGCTGAGCTAGAGGCCAAAATCTACAGGTAGGCACTTCGTAAAAAACACCTCTGTTTTCTTTCAAAAAATTGGATGTGTCCACGTTGCGCTTTGGGGGCATTTCCTGTCGCGGGCGCTAGGCCTACCCACACAAGTGAGGTATCATTTTTATCAGGAGACTTGGGGGAACGCTGGGTGGAAGGAAATTTGTGGCTCCTCTCAGATTCCAGAATTTTCTGCCACAGAAATGTGAGGAACATGTGTTTTTTGGGCCAAATTTTGAGGTTTGCAAAGGATTCTGGGTAACAGAACCTGGTCAGAGCCCCACAACTTATCCCATCTTGGATTCCCCTAGGTCTCCAGTTTTCAAAAATGCACAGGTTTGGTAGGTTTCCCTAGGTGCCGGCTGAGCTAGAGGCCAAAATCTACAGGTAGGCACTTTGCAAAAAACACCTCTGTTTTCTTTAAAAAAAATTGGATGTGTCCACGTTGCGCTTTGGGGCATTTCCTGTCGCGGGCGCTAGGATTACCCACACAAGTGAGGTATCATTTTTATCGGGAGACTTGGGGGAACACTGGGTGGAAGGAAATTTGTGGCTCCTCTCAGATTCCAGAACTTTCTGCCACAGAAATGTAAGGAACATGTGTTTTTTTAGCCATATTTTGAGGTTTGCACAGGATTCTGGGTAACAGAACCTGGTCACACCCCCACAAGTTATCCCATCTTGGATTCCCCTAGGTCTCTAGTTTTCATAAATGCACAGGTTTGGTAGGTTTCCCTAGGTGCCGGCTGAGCTAGAGGCCAATATCTACAGGTAGGCACTTTGCAAAAAACACCTCTGTTTTCTTTCAAAAAATTGGATGTGTCCACGTAGCGCTTTGGGGCATTTCCTGTCGCGGGCGCTAGGCCTACCCACACAAGTGAGGTAGCATTTTTATCTGGAGACTTAGGGGAACGCTGGGTGGAAGGAAATTTGTGGCTCCTCTCAGATTCCAGCGCTTTCTGCCACAGAAATGTGAGGAACATGTGTTTTTTTAGCCACATTTTGAGGTTTGCAAAGGATTCTGGGTAACAGCACCTGGTCAGAGCCCCACATGTCACCCCATCTTGGATTCCCCTAGGTCTTTAGTTTTAAAAAATGCACAGGTTTGGTAGGTTTCCCTAGGTGCCGGCTGAGCTAGAGGCCAAATTCTACAGGTAGGCACTTCGTAAAAAACACCTCTATTTTCTTTCAAAAAATTGGATGTGTCCACGTTGCGCTTTGGGGCATTTTCTGTTGCGGGCGCTAGGCCTACCCACACAAGTGAGGTATCATTTTTATCGGGACACTTGGGGGAACACTGGGTGGAAGGAAATTTGTGGCTCCTCTCAGATTCCAGAACTTTCTGCCACAGAAATGTAAGGAACAAGTGTTTTTTTAGCCACATTTTGAGGTTTGCAAAGGATTGTGGGTAACAGATCCTGGTCAGAGCCCCACAAGTCACCCCATCTTGGATTCCCCTAGGTCTCTAGTTTTCAAAAATACACAGGTTTGGTAGGTTTCCCTAGGTGCCGGCTGAGCTAGAGGCCAAAATCTACAGGTAGGCACTTTGCAAAAAACACCTCTGTTTTCTTTAAAAAAATAGGATGTGTCCACGTAGCGCGTTGGGGCATTTCCTGTCGCGGGCGCTAGGCCTACCCACACAAGTGAGGTAGCATTTTTATCTGGAGACTTAGGGGAACGCTGGGTGGAAGAAAATTTGTGGCTCCTCTCAGATTCCAGAACTTTCTGCCACAGAAATGTGAGGAACATGTGTTTTTTTAGCCACATTTTGAGGTTTGCAAAGGATTCTGGGTAACAGCACCTGGTCAGAGCCCCACATGTCACCCCATCTTGGATTCCCCTAGGTCTTTAGTTTTCAAAAATGCACAGGTTTGGTAGGTTTCCCTAGGTGCCGGCTGAGCTAGAGGCCAAAATCTACAGGTAGGCACTTCGTAAAAAACACCTCTGTTTTCTTTCAAAAAATTGGATGTGTCCACGTTGCGCTTTGGGGCATTTTCTGTTGCGGGCGCTAGGCCTACCCACACAAGTGAGGTATCATTTTTATCGGGAGACTTGGGGGAACACTGGGTGGAAGGAAATTTGTGGCTCCTCTCAGATTCCAGAACTTTCTGCCACAGAAATGTAAGGAACAAGTGTTTTTTTAGCCACATTTTGAGGTTTGCAAAGGATTGTGGGTAACAGAACCTGGTCAGAGCCCCACAAGTCACCCCATCCTGGATTCCCCTAGGTCTCTAGTTTTCAAAAATACACAGGTTTGGTAGGTTTCCCTAGGTGCCGGCTGAGCTAGAGGCCAAAATCTACAGGTAGGCACTTCGTAAAAAACACCTCTGTTTTCTTTCAAAAAATTGGATGTGTCCACGTTGCGCTTTGGGGCATTTCCTGTCGCGGGCGATAGGCCTACCTACACAAGTGAGGTATCATTTTTATCGGGAGACTTGGGGCAACGCTGGGTGGAAGGAAATTTGTGGCTCCTCTCAGATTCCAGAACTTTCTGCCACAGAAATGTGAGTAACATGGGTTTTTTTGGCCAAATTTTGAGGTTTGCAAAGGATTCTGGGTAACAGAACCTGGTCAGAGCCCCACAAGTTATCCCATCTTGGATTCCCCTAGGTCTCTAGTTTTCATAAATGCACAGGTTTGGTAGGTTTCCCTAGGTGCCGGCTGAGCTAGAGGCCAATATCTACAGGTAGGCACTTTGCAAAAAACACCTCTGTTTTCTTTCAAAAAATTGGATGTGTCCACGTAGCGCTTTGGGGCATTTCCTGTCGCGGGCGCTAGGCCTACCCACACAAGTGAGGTAGCATTTTTATCTGGAGACTTAGGGGAACGCTGGGTGGAAGGATATTTGTGGCTCCTCTCAGATTCCAGAACTTTCTGCCACAGAAATGTGAGGAACATGTGTTTTTTTAGCCACATTTTGAGGTTTGCAAAGGATTCTGGGTAACAGAACCTGGTCAGAGCCCCACAAGTCACCCCATCTTGGATTCCCCTAGGTCTCTAGTTTAAAAAAATGCACAGGTTTGGTAGGTTTCCCTAGGTGCCGGCTGAGCTAGAGGCCAAAATCTACAGGTAGGCACTTTGCAAAAAACACCTCTGTTTTCTTTCAAAAAATAGGATGTGTCCACGTAGCGCTTTGGGGCATTTCCTGTCGCGGGCGCTAGGCCTACCCACACAAGTGAGGTAGCATTTTTATCTGGAGACTTAGGGGAACGCTGGGTGGAAGGACATTTGTGGCTCCTCTCAGATTCCAGAACTTTCTGCCACAGAAATGTGAGGAACATGTGTTTTTTTAGCCACATTTTGAGGTTTGCAAAGGATTCTGGGTAACAGCACCTGGTCAGAGCCCCACATGTCACTCCATCTTGGATTCCCCTAGGTCTTTAGTTTTCAAAAATGCACAGGTTTGGTAGGTTTCCCTAGGTGCCGGCTGAGCTAGAGGCCAAAATCTACAGGTAGGCACTTCGTAAAAAACACCTCTGTTTTCTTTCAAAAAATTGGATGTGTCCATGTTGCGCTTTGGGGCATTTTCTGTTGCGGGCGCTAGGCCTACCCACACAAGTGAGGTATCATTTTTATCGGGAGACTTGGGGGAACACTGGGTGGAAGGAAATTTGTGGCTCCTCTCAGATTTAAGAACTTTCTGCCACAGAAATGTAAGGAACATGTGTTTTTTTAGCCACATTTTGAGGTTTGCAAAGGATTGTGGGTAACAGAACCTGGTCTGAGCCCCACAAGTCACCCCATCTTGGATTCCCCTAGGTCTCTAGTTTTCAAAAATACACAGTTTTGGTAGGTTTCCCTAGGTGCCGGCTGAGCTAGAGGCCAAAATCTACAGGTAGGCACTTCGTAAAAAACACCTCTGTTTTCTTTCAAAAAATTGGATGTGTCCACGTTGCGCTTTGGGGCATTTCCTGTCGCGGGCGATAGGCCTACCTACACAAGTGAGGTATCATTTTTATCGGGAGACTTGGGGGAACGCTGGGTGGAAGGAAATTTGTGGCTCCTCTCAGATTCCAGAACTTTCTGCCACAGAAATGTGAGTAACATGTGTTTTTTTGGCCAAATTTTGAGGTTTGCAAAGGATTCTGGGTAACAGAACCTGGTCAGAGCCCCACAAGTCACCCCATCTTGGATTCCCCTAGGTCTCTAGTTTTAAAAAATGCACAGGTTTGGTAGGTTTCCCTAGGTGCCGGCTGAGCTAGAGGCCAAAATCTACAGGTAGGCACTTTGCAAAAAACACCTCTGTTTTCTTTCAAAAAATAGGATGTGTCCACGTAGCGCTTTGGGGCATTTCCTGTCGCGGGCGCTAGGCCTACCCACACAAGTGAGGTAGCATTTTTATCTGGAGACTTGGGGGAACGCTGGGTGGAAGGAAATTTGTGGCTCCTCTCAGATTCCAGAACTTTCTGCCACAGAAATGTGAGGAACATGTGTTTTTTTAGCCACATTTTGAGGTTTGCAAAGGATTCTGGGTAACAGCACCTGGTCAGAGCCCCACATGTCACCCCATCTTGGATTCCCCTAGGTCTCTAGTTTTAAAAAATGCACAGGTTTGGTAGGTTTCCCTAGGTGCCGGCTGAGCTAGAGGCCAAAATCTACAGGTAGGCACTTTGCAAAAAACACCTCTGTTTTCTTTCAAAAAAATTGGATGTGTCCACGTTGCGCTTTGGGGCATTTCCTGTCGCGGGCGGTAGGTCTACCCACACAAGTGAGGTATCATTTTTATCGGGAGTCTTGGGGGAATACTGGTTGGAAGGAGATTTGTGGCTCCTCTCAGATTCCAGAACTTTCTGCCACAGAAATGTAAGGAACATGTGTTTTTTTAGCCATATTTTGAGGTTTGCAAAGGATTCTGGGTAACAGAACCTGGTCTGAGCCCCACAAGTTATCCCATCTTGGATTCCCCTAGGTCTCTAGTTTTCATAAATGCACAGGTTTGGTAGGTTTCCCTAGGTGCCGGCTGAGCTAGAGGCCAATATCTACAGGTAGGCACTTTGCAAAAAACACCTCTGTTTTCTTTCAAAAAATTGGATGTGTCCACGTTGCGCTTTGGGGCATTTTCTGTTGCGGGCGCTAGGCCAACCCACACAAGTGAGGTATCATTTTTATCGGGAGACTTGGGGGAACACTGGGTGGAAGGAAATTTGTGGCTCCTCTCAGATTCCAGAACTTTCTGCCACAGAAATGTAAGGAACAAGTGTTTTTTTAGCCACATTTTGAGGTTTGCAAAGGATTGTGGGTAACAGAACCTGGTCAGAGCCCCACAAGTCACCCCATCTTGGATTCCCCTAGGTCTCTAGTTTTCAAAAATACACAGGTTTGGTAGGTTTCCCTAGGTGCCGGCTGAGCTAGAGGCCAAAATCTACAGGCACTTTGCAAAAAACACCTCTGTTTTCTTTCAAAAAATAGGATGTGTCCACGTAGGGCTTTGGGGCATTTCCAGTCGCGGGCACTAGGCCTACCCACACAAGTGAGGTAGCATTTTTATCTGGAGACTTAGGGGAACGCTGGGTGGAAGGAAATTTGTGGCTCCTCTCAGATTCCAGAACTTTCTGCCACAGAAATGTGAGGAACATGTGTTTTTTTAGCCACATTTTGAGGTTTGCAAAGGATTCTGGGTAACAGCACCTGGTCAGAGCCCCACATGTCACCCCATCTTGGATTCCCCTAGGTCTTTAGTTTTAAAAAATGCACAGGTTTGGTAGGTTTCACTAGGTGCCGGCTGAGCTAGAGGCCAAAATCTACAGGTAGGCACTTCGTAAAAAACACCTCTGTTTTCTTTCAAAAAATTGGATGTGTCCACGTTGCGCTTTGGGGCATTTTCTGTTGCGGGCGCTAGGCCTACCCACACAAGTGAGGTATCATTTTTATCGGGAGACTTGGGGGAACACTGGGTGGAAGGAAATTTGTGGCTCCTCTCAGATTCCAGAACTTTCTGCCACAGAAATGTAAGGAACAAGTGTTTTTTTAGCCACATTTTGAGGTTTGCAAAGGATTGTGGGTAACAGAACCTGGTCAGAGCCCCACAAGTCACCCCATCTTGGATTCCCCTAGGTCTCTAGTTTTCAAAAATACACAGGTTTGGTAGGTTTCCCTAGGTGCCGGCTGAGCTAGAGGCCAAAATCTACAGGTAGGCACTTCGTAAAAAACACCTCTGTTTTCTTTCAAAAAATTGGATGTGTCCACGTTGCGCTTTGGGGCATTTCCTGTCGCGGGCGATAGGCCTACCTACACAAGTGAGGTATCATTTTTATCGGGAGACTTGGGGGAACGCTGGGTGGAAGGAAATTTGTATCTCCTCTCAGATTCCAGAACTTTCTGCCACAGAAATGTGAGTAACATGGGTTTTTTTGGCCAAATTTTGAGGTTTGCAAAGGATTCTGGGTAACAGAACCTGGTCAGAGCCCCACAACTTATCCCATCTTGGATTCCCCTAGGTCTCTAGTTTTCAAAAATGCACAGGTTTGGTAGGTTTCCCTAGGTGCCGGCTGAGCTAGAGGCCAAAATCTACAGGTAGGCACTTTGCAAAAAACACCTCTGTTTTCTTTCAAAAAAATTGGATGCGTCCACATTGCGCTTTGGGGCATTTCCTGTCGCGGGCGGTAGGCCTACCCACACAAGTGAGGTATCATTTTTATCGGGAGACTTGGGGGAACACTGGTTGGAAGGAAATTTGTGGCTCCTCTCAGATTCCAGAACTTTCTGCCACAGAAATGTAAGGAACATGTGTTTTTTTAGCCATATTTTGAGGTTTGCAAAGGATTCTGGGTAACAGAACCTGGTCAGAGCCCCACAAGTTATCCCATCTTGGATTCCCCTAGGTCTCTAGTTTTCATAAATGCACAGGTTTGGTAGGTTTCCCTAGGTGCCGGCTGAGCTAGAGGCCAATATCTACAGGTAGGCACTTTGCAAAAAACACCTCTGTTTTCTTTAAAAAAATTGGATGTGTCCACGTAGCGCTTTGGGGCATTTCCTGTCGCGGGCGCTAGGCCTACCCACACAAGTGAGGTAGCATTTTTATCTGGAGACTTAGGGGAACGCTGGGTGGAAGGATATTTGTGGCTCCTCTCAGATTCCAGAACTTTCTGCCACAGAAATGTCAGGAACATGTGTTTTTTTAGCCACATTTTGAGGTTTGCAAAGGATTCTGGGTAACAGAACCTGGTCAGAGCCCCACAAGTCACCCCATCTTGGATTCCCCTAGGTCTCTAGTTTTAAAAAATGCACAGGTTTGGTAGGTTTCCCTAGGTGCCGGCTGAGCTAGAGGCCAAAATCTACAGGTAGGCACTTTGCAAAAAACACCTCTGTTTTCTTTCAAAAAATAGGATGTGTCCACGTAGCGCTTTGGGGCATTTCCTGTCGCGGGCGCTAGGCCTACCCACACAAGTGAGGTAGCATTTTTATCTGGAGACTTAGGGGAACGCTGGGTGGAAGGAAATTTGTGGCTCCTCTCAGATTCCAGAACTTTCTGCCACAGAAATGTGAGGAACATGTGTTTTTTTAGCCACATTTTGAGGTTTGCAAAGGATTCTGGGTAACAGCACCTGGTCAGAGCCCCACATGTCACCCCATCTTGGATTCCCCTAGGTCTTTAGTTTTCAAAAATGCACAGGTTTGGTAGGTTTCCCTAGGTGCCGGCTGCACTAGAGGCCAAAATCTACAGGTAGGCACTTTGCAAAAAACACCTCTGTTTTCTTTAAAAAAATTGGATGTGTCCACGTAGCGCTTTGGGGCATTTCCTGTCGCGGGCGCTAGGCCTACCCACACAAGTGAGGTAGCATTTTTATCTGGAGACTTAGGGGAACGCTGGGTGGAAGGATATTTGTGGCTCCTCTCAGATTCCAGAACTTTCTGCCACAGAAATGTCAGGAACATGTGTTTTTTTAGCCACATTTTGAGGTTTGCAAAGGATTCTGGGTAACAGCACCTGGTCAGAGCCCCACATGTCACCCCATCTTGGATTCCCCTAGGTCTTTAGTTTTCAAAAATGCACAGGTTTGGTAGGTTTCCCTAGGTGCCGGCTGCACTAGAGGCCAAAATCTACAGGTAGGCACTTCGTAAAAAACACCTCTGTTTTCTTTCAAAAAATTGGATGTGTCCACGTTGCACTTTGGGGCATTTTCTGTTGCGGGCGCTAGGCCTACCCACACAAGTGAGGTATCATTTTTATCGGGAGACTTGGGGGAACACTGGGTGGAAGGAAATTTGTGGCTCCTCTCAGATTCAAGAACTTTCTGCCACAGAAATGTAAGGAACATGTGTTTTTTTAGCCACATTTTGAGGTTTGCAAAGGATTGTGGGTAACAGAACCTGGTCAGAGCCCCACAAGTCACCCCATCTTGGATTCCCCTAGGTCTCTAGTTTTCAAAAATACACAGTTTTGGTAGGTTTCCCTAGGTGCCGGCTGAGCTAGAGGCCAAAATCTACAGGTAGGCACTTCGTAAAAAACACCTCTGTTTTCTTTCAAAAAATTGGATGTGTCCACGTTGCGCTTTGGGCCATTTCCTGACGCGGGCGATAGGCCTACCTACACAAGTGAGGTATCATTTTTATCGGGAGACTTGGGGGAACGCTGGGTGGAAGGAAATTTGTGGCTCCTCTCAGATTCCAGAACTTTCTGCCACAGAAATGTGAGTAACATGTGTTTTTTTGGCCAAATTTTGAGGTTTGCAAAGGATTCTGGGTAACAGAACCTAGTCAGAGCCCCACATGTCACCCCATCTTGGATTCCCCTAGGTCTCTAGTTTTCAAAAATGCACAGGTTTGGTAGGTTTCCCTAGGTGCCGGCTGAGCTAGAGGCCAATATCTACAGGTAGGCACTTTGCAAAAAACACCTCTGTTTTCTTTAAAAAAATTGGATGTGTCCACGTAGCGCTTTGGGGCATTTCCTGTCGCGGGCGCTAGGCCTACCCACACAAGTGAGGTAGCATTTTTATCTGGAGACTTAGGGGAACACTGGGTGGAAGGATATTTGTGGCTCCTCTCAGATTCCAGAACTTTCTGCCACAGAAATGTGAGGAACATGTGTTTTTTTAGCCACATTTTGAGGTTTGCAAAGGATTCTGGGTAACAGAACCTGGTCAGAGCCCCACAAGTCACCCCATCTTGGATTCCCCTAGGTCTCTAGTTTTAAAAAATGCACAGGTTTGGTAGGTTTCCCTAGGTGCCGGCTGAGCTAGAGGCCAAAATCTACAGGTAGGCACTTTGCAAAAAACACCTCTGTTTTCTTTCAAAAAATAGGATGTGTCCACGTAGCGCTTTGGGGCATTTCCTGTCGCGGGCGCTAGGCCTACCCACACAAGTGAGGTAGCATTTTTATCTGGAGACTTAGGGGAACGCTGGGTGGAAGGATATTTGTGCTCCTCTCAGATTCCAGAACTTTCTGCCACAGAAATGTGAGGAACATGTGTTTTTTTAGCCACATTTTGAGGTTTGCAAAGGATTCTGGGTAACAGCACCTGGTCAGAGCCCCACATGTCACCCCATCTTGGATTCCCCTAGGTCTTTAGTTTTCAAAAATGCACAGGTTTGGTAGGTTTCCCTAGGTGCCGGCTGCACTAGAGGCCAAAATCTACAGGTAGGCACTTCGTAAAAAACACCTCTGTTTTCTTTCAAAAAATTGGATGTGTCCACGTTGCACTTTGGGGCATTTTCTGTTGCGGGCGCTAGGCCTACCCACACAAGTGAGGTATCATTTTTATCGGGAGACTTGGGGGAACACTGGGTGGAAGGAAATTTGTGGCTCCTCTCAGATTCAAGAACTTTCTGCCACAGAAATGTAAGGAACATGTGTTTTTTTAGCCACATTTTGAGGTTTGCAAAGGATTGTGGGTAACAGAACCTGGTCAGAGCCCCACAAGTCACCCCATCTTGGATTCCCCTAGGTCTCTAGTTTTCAAAAATACACAGTTTTGGTAGGTTTCCCTAGGTGCCGGCTGAGCTAGAGGCCAAAATCTACAGGTAGGCACTTCGTAAAAAACACCTCTGTTTTCTTTCAAAAAATTGGATGTGTCCACGTTGCGCTTTGGGGCATTTCCTGACGCGGGCGATAGGCCTACCTACACAAGTGAGGTATCATTTTTATCGGGAGACTTGGGGGAACGCTGGGTGGAAGGAAATTTGTGGCTCCTCTCAGATTCCAGAACTTTCTGCCACAGAAATGTGAGTAACATGTGTTTTTTTGGCCAAATTTTGAGGTTTGCAAAGGATTCTGGGTAACAGAACCTAGTCAGAGCCCCACATGTCACCCCATCTTGGATTCCCCTAGGTCTCTAGTTTTCAAAAATGCACAGGTTTGGTAGGTTTCCCTAGGTGCCGGCTGAGCTAGAGGCCAATATCTACAGGTAGGCACTTTGCAAAAAACACCTCTGTTTTCTTTAAAAAAATTGGATGTGTCCACGTAGCGCTTTGGGGCATTTCCTGTCGCGGGCGCTAGGCCTACCCACACAAGTGAGGTAGCATTTTTATCTGGAGACTTAGGGGAACACTGGGTGGAAGGATATTTGTGGCTCCTCTCAGATTCCAGAACTTTCTGCCACAGAAATGTGAGGAACATGTGTTTTTTTAGCCACATTTTGAGGTTTGCAAAGGATTCTGGGTAACAGAACCTGGTCAGAGCCCCACAAGTCACCCCATCTTGGATTCCCCTAGGTCTCTAGTTTTAAAAAATGCACAGGTTTGGTAGGTTTCCCTAGGTGCCGGCTGAGCTAGAGGCCAAAATCTACAGGTAGGCACTTTGCAAAAAACACCTCTGTTTTCTTTAAAAAAATAGGATGTGTCCACGTAGCGCTTTGGGGCATTTCCTGTCGCGGGCGCTAGGCCTACCCACACAAGTGAGGTATCATTTTTATCTGGAGACTTAGGGGAACGCTGGGTGGAAGGAAATTTGTGGCTCCTCTCAGATTCCAGAACTTTCTGCCACAGAAATGTGAGGAACATGTGTTTTTTTAGCCACATTTTGAGGTTTGCAAAGGATTCTGGGTAACAGAACATGGTCAGAGCCCCACAAGTTATCCCATCTTGGATTCCCCTAGGTCTCTAGTTTTAAAAAATGCACAGGTTTG
Organism: Pleurodeles waltl; assembly: GCF_031143425.1. Taxonomy (NCBI): domain Eukaryota; kingdom Metazoa; phylum Chordata; class Amphibia; order Caudata; family Salamandridae; genus Pleurodeles; species Pleurodeles waltl. The sequence goes on along the minus strand of NC_090443.1, from coordinate 785,086,645 downwards.
GTAGGTTTCCCTAGGTGCCGGCTGAGTTGGAGGCCAAAATCTACAGGTAGGCACCCCGTAAAAAACACCTCTGTTTTCTTTCAAAAAATTGGATGTGTCCACGTTGCGCTTTGGGGCATTTCCTGTCGCGGGCGATAGGCCTACCTACACAAGTGAGGTATCATTTTTATCAGGAGACTTTGGGGAACGCTGGGTGGAAGAAAATTTGTGGCTCCTCTCAGATTCCAGAACTTTCTGCCACAGAAATGTGAGTAACGTGTTTTTTTGGCCAAATGTTGAGGTTTGCAAAGGATTCTGGGTAACAGAAACTGGTCAGAGCCCCACAAGTTATCCCATCTTGGATTCCCCTAGGTCTCTAGTTTTAAAAAATGCACAGGTTTGGTAGGTTTCCCTATGTGCCGGCTGAGCTAGAGGCCAAAATCTACAGGTAGGCACTTTGCAAAAAACACCTCTGTTTTCTTTTAAAAAAATTGGATGTGTCCACGTTGCGCTTTGGGGCCATTCCTGTCGCAGGCGCTAGGCCTACCCACACAAGTGAGGTATCATTTCTATCGGGAGACTTGGGGGAACACTGGGTGGAAGGAAATTTGTGGCTCCTCTCAGATTCCAGAACTTTCTGCCACAGAAATGTCAGGAACATGTGTTTTTTTTAGCCATATTTTGAGGTTTGCACAGGATTCTGGGTAACAGAACCTGGTCAGAGCCCCACATGTCACCCCATCTTGGATTCCCCTAGGTCTCTAGTGTTAAAAAATGCACAGGTTTCGTAGGTTTCCCTAGGTGCCGGCTGAACTAGAGGCCAATATCTACAGGTAGGCACTTTGCAAAAAACACCTCTGTTTTCTTTCAAAAAATTGGATGTGTCCACGTAGCGCTTTGGGGCATTTCCTGTCACGGGCGCTAGGCCTACCCACACAAGTGAGGTAGCATTTTTATCTGGAGACTTAGGGGAACGCTGGGTGGAAGGATATTTGTGCTCCTCTCAGATTCCAGAACTTTCTGCCACAGATATGTGAGGAACATGTGTTTTTTTAGCCACATTTTGAGGTTTGCAAAGGATTCTGGGTAACAGAACCTGGTCAGGGCCCCACAAGTCACCCCATCTTGGATTCCCCTAGGTCTCTAGTTTTAAAAAATGCACAGGTTTGGTAGGTTTCCCTAGGTGCCGGCTGAGCTAGAGGCCAAAATCTACAGGTAGGCACTTTGCAAAAAACACCTCTGTTTTCTTTCAAAAAATAGGATGTGTCCACGTAGCGCTTTGGGGCATTTCCTGTCGCGGGCGCTAGGCCTACCCACACAAGTGAGGTAGCATTTTTATCTGGAGACTTAGGGGAACACTGGGTGGAAGGATATTTGTGGCTCCTCTCAGATTCCAGAACTTTCTGCCACAGAAATGTGAGGAACATGTGTTTTTTTAGCCACATTTTGAGGTTTGCAAAGGATTCTGGGTAACAGAACCTGGTCAGAGCCCCACAAGTCACCCCATCTTGGATTCCCCTAGGTCTCTAGTTTTAAAAAATGCACAGGTTTGGTAGGTTTCCCTAGGTGCCGGCTGAGCTAGAGGCCAAAATCTACAGGTAGGCACTTTGCAAAAAACACCTCTGTTTTCTTTCAAAAAATAGGATGTGTCCACGTAGCGCTTTGGGGCATTTCCTGTCGCGGGCGCTAGGCCTACCCACACAAGTGAGGTAGCATTTTTATCTGGAGACTTAGGGGAACGCTGGGTGGAAGGAAATTTGTGGCTCCTCTCAGATTCCAGAACTTTCTGCCACAGAAATGTGAGGAACATGTGTTTTTTTAGCCACATTTTGAGGTTTGCAAAGGATTCTGGGTAACAGCACCTGGTCAGAGCCCCACATGTCACCCCAACTTGGATTCCCCTAGGTCTTTAGTTTTCAAAAATGCACAGGTTTGGTAGGTTTCCCTAGGTGCCGGCTGAGCTAGAGGCCAAAATCTACAGGTAGGCACTTCGTAAAAAACACCTCTGTTTTCTTTCAAAAAATTGGATGTGTCCACGTTGCGCTTTGGGGCATTTTCTGTTGCGGGCGCTAGGCCTACCCACACAAGTGAGGTATCATTTTTATCGGGAGACTTGGGGGAACACTGGTTGGAAGGAAATTTGTGGCTCCTCTCAGATTCCAGAACTTTCTGCCACAGAAATGTAAGGAACATGTGTTTTTTTAGCCATATTTTGAGGTTTGCAAAGGATTCTGGGTAACAGAACCTGGTCAGAGCCCCACAAGTTATCCCATCTTGGATTCCCCTAGGTCTCTAGTTTTCATAAATGCACAGGTTTGGTAGGTTTCCCTAGGTGCCGGCTGAGCTAGAGGCCAATATCTACAGGTAGGCACTTTGCAAAAAACACCTCTGTTTTCTTTCAAAAAATTGGATGTGTCCACGTTGCGCTTTGGGGCATTTCCTGACGCGGGCTATAGGCCTACCTACACAAGTGAGGTATCATTTTTATCGGGAGACTTGGGGGAACGCTGGGTGGAAGGAAATTTGTGGCTCCTCTCAGATTCCAGAACTTTCTGCCACAGAAATGTGAGGAACATGTGTTTTTTGGGCCAAATTTTGAGGTTTGCAAAGGATTCTGGGTAACAGAACATGGTCAGAGCCCCACAAGTTATCCCATCTTGGATTCCCCTAGGTCTCTAGTTTTAAAAAATGCACAGGTTTGGTAGGTTTCCCTAGGTGCCGGCTGAGTTGGAGGCCAAAATCTACAGGTAGGCACCCCGTAAAAAACACCTCTGTTTTCTTTCAAAAAATTGGATGTGTCCACGTTGCGCTTTGGGGCATTTCCTGTCGCGGGCGATAGGCCTACCTACACAAGTGAGGTATCATTTTTATCAGGAGACTTGGGGGAACGCTGGGTGGAAGGAAATTTGTGGCTCCTCTCAGATTCCAGAACTTTCTGCCACAGAAATGTGAGTAACGTGTTTTTTTGGCCAAATGTTGAGGTTTGCAAAGGATTCTGGGTAACAGAAACTGGTCAGAGCCCCACAAGTTATCCCATCTTGGATTCCCCTAGGTCTCTAGTTTTAAAAAATGCACAGGTTTGGTAGGTTTCCCTATGTGCCGGCTGAGCTAGAGGCCAAAATCTATAGGTAGGCACTTTGCAAAAAACACCTCTGTTTTCTTTCAAAAAAATTGGATGTGTCCACGTTGCGCTTTGGGGCAATTCCTGTCGCAGGCGCTAGGCCTACCCACACAAGTGAGGTATCATTTCTATCGGGAGACTTGGGGGAACACTGGGTGGAAGGAAATTTGTGGCTCCTCTCAGATTCCAGAACTTTCTGCCACAGAAATGTCAGGAACATGTGTTTTTTTTAGCCATATTTTGAGGTTTGCACAGGATTCTGGGTAACAGAACCTGGTCAGAGCCCCACATGTCACCCCATCTTGGATTCCCCTAGGTCTCTAGTGTTCAAACATGCACAGGTTTCGTAGGTTTCCCTAGGTGCCGGCTGAACTAGAGGCCAATATCTATAGGTAGGCACTTTGCAAAAAACACCTCTGTTTTCTTTCAAAAAATTGGATGTGTCCACGTAGCGCTTTGGGGCATTTCCTGTCGCGGGCGCTAGGCCTACCCACACAAGTGAGGTAGCATTTTTATCTGGAGACTTAGGGGAACGCTGGGTGGAAGGATATTTGTGGCTCCTCTCAGATTCCAGAACTTTCTGCCACAGAAATGTCAGGAACATGTGTTTTTTTAGCCACATTTTGAGGTTTGCAAAGGATTCTGGGTAACAGAACCTGGTCAGAGCCCCACAAGTCACCCCATCTTGGATTCCCCTAGGTCTCTAGTTTTAAAAAATGCACAGGTTTGGTAGGTTTCCCTAGGTGCCGGCTGAGCTAGAGGCCAAAATCTACAGGTAGGCACTTTGCAAAAAACACCTCTGTTTTCTTTCAAAAAATAGGATGTGTCCACGTAGCGCTTTGGGGCATTTCCTGTCGCGGGCGCTAGGCCTACCCACACAAGTGAGGTAGCATTTTTATCTGGAGACTTAGGGGAACACTGGGTGGAAGGATATTTGTGGCTCCTCTCAGATTCCAGAACTTTCTGCCACAGAAATGTGAGGAACATGTGTTTTTTTAGCCACATTTTGAGGTTTGCAAAGGATTCTGGGTAACAGAACATGGTCAGAGCCCCACAAGTTATCCCATCTTGGATTCCCCTAGGTCTCTAGTTTTAAAAAATGCACAGGTTTGGTAGGTTTCCCTAGGTGCCGGCTGAGTTGGAGGCCAAAATCTACAGGTAGGCACCCCGTAAAAAACACCTCTGTTTTCTTTCAAAAAATTGGATGTGTCCACGTTGCGCTTTGGGGCATTTCCTGTCGCGGGCGATAGGCCTACCTACACAAGTGAGGTATCATTTTTATCAGGAGACTTGGGGGAACGCTGGGTGGAAGGAAATTTGTGGCTCCTCTCAGATTCCAGAACTTTCTGCCACAGAAATGTGAGTAACGTGTTTTTTTGGCCAAATGTTGAGGTTTGCAAAGGATTCTGGGTAACAGAAACTGGTCAGAGCCCCACAAGTTATCCCATCTTGGATTCCCCTAGGTCTCTAGTTTTAAAAAATGCACAGGTTTGGTAGGTTTCCCTATGTGCCGGCTGAGCTAGAGGCCAAAATCTATAGGTAGGCACTTTGCAAAAAACACCTCTGTTTTCTTTCAAAAAAATTGGATGTGTCCACGTTGCGCTTTGGGGCAATTCCTGTCGCAGGCGCTAGGCCTACCCACACAAGTGAGGTATCATTTCTATCGGGAGACTTGGGGGAACACTGGGTGGAAGGAAATTTGTGGCTCCTCTCAGATTCCAGAACTTTCTGCCACAGAAATGTCAGGAACATGTGTTTTTTTTAGCCATATTTTGAGGTTTGCACAGGATTCTGGGTAACAGAACCTGGTCAGAGCCCCACATGTCACCCCATCTTGGATTCCCCTAGGTCTCTAGTGTTCAAACATGCACAGGTTTCGTAGGTTTCCCTAGGTGCCGGCTGAACTAGAGGCCAATATCTATAGGTAGGCACTTTGCAAAAAACACCTCTGTTTTCTTTCAAAAAATTGGATGTGTCCACGTAGCGCTTTGGGGCATTTCCTGTCGCGGGCGCTAGGCCTACCCACACAAGTGAGGTAGCATTTTTATCTGGAGACTTAGGGGAACGCTGGGTGGAAGGATATTTGTGGCTCCTCTCAGATTCCAGAACTTTCTGCCACAGAAATGTCAGGAACATGTGTTTTTTTAGCCACATTTTGAGGTTTGCAAAGGATTCTGGGTAACAGAACCTGGTCAGAGCCCCACAAGTCACCCCATCTTGGATTCCCCTAGGTCTCTAGTTTTAAAAAATGCACAGGTTTGGTAGGTTTCCCTAGGTGCCGGCTGAGCTAGAGGCCAAAATCTACAGGTAGGCACTTTGCAAAAAACACCTCTGTTTTCTTTCAAAAAATAGGATGTGTCCACGTAGCGCTTTGGGGCATTTCCTGTCGCGGGCGCTAGGCCTACCCACACAAGTGAGGTAGCATTTTTATCTGGAGACTTAGGGGAACGCTGGGTGGAAGGAAATTTGTGGCTCCTCTCAGATTCCAGAACTTTCTGCCACAGAAATGTGAGGAACATGTGTTTTTTTAGCCACATTTTGAGGTTTGCAAAGGATTCTGGGTAACAGCACCTGGTCAGAGCCCCACATGTCACCCCATCTTGGATTCCCCTAGGTCTTTAGTTTTCAAAAATGCACAGGTTTGGTAGGTTTCCCTAGGTGCCGGCTGCACTAGAGGCCAAAATCTACAGGTAGGCACTTCGTAAAAAACACCTCTGTTTTCTTTCAAAAAATTGGATGTGTCCACGTTGCACTTTGGGGCATTTTCTGTTGCGGGCGCTAGGCCTACCCACACAAGTGAGGTATCATTTTTATCGGGAGACTTGGGGGAACACTGGGTGGAAGGAAATTTGTGGCTCCTCTCAGATTCAAGAACTTTCTGCCACAGAAATGTAAGGAACATGTGTTTTTTTAGCCACATTTTGAGGTTTGCAAAGGATTGTGGGTAACAGAACCTGGTCAGAGCCCCACAAGTCACCCCATCTTGGATTCCCCTAGGTCTCTAGTTTTCAAAAATACACAGTTTTGGTAGGTTTCCCTAGGTGCCGGCTGAGCTAGAGGCCAAAATCTACAGGTAGGCACTTCGTAAAAAACACCTCTGTTTTCTTTCAAAAAATTGGATGTGTCCACGTTGCGCTTTGGGGCATTTCCTGACGCGGGCGATAGGCCTACCTACACAAGTGAGGTATCATTTTTATCGGGAGACTTGGGGGAACGCTGGGTGGAAGGAAATTTGTGGCTCCTCTCAGATTCCAGAACTTTCTGCCACAGAAATGTGAGTAACATGTGTTTTTTTGGCCAAATTTTGAGGTTTGCAAAGGATTCTGGGTAACAGAACCTAGTCAGAGCCCCACATGTCACCCCATCTTGGATTCCCCTAGGTCTCTAGTTTTCAAAAATGCACAGGTTTGGTAGGTTTCCCTAGGTGCCGGCTGAGCTAGAGGCCAATATCTACAGGTAGGCACTTTGCAAAAAACACCTCTGTTTTCTTTAAAAAAATTGGATGTGTCCACGTAGCGCTTTGGGGCATTTCCTGTCGCGGGCGCTAGGCCTACCCACACAAGTGAGGTAGCATTTTTATCTCGAGACTTAGGGGAACACTGGGTGGAAGGATATTTGTGGCTCCTCTCAGATTCCAGAACTTTCTGCCACAGAAATGTGAGGAACATGTGTTTTTTTAGCCACATTTTGAGGTTTGCAAAGGATTCTGGGTAACAGAACCTGGTCAGAGCCCCACAAGTCACCCCATCTTGGATTCCCCTAGGTCTCTAGTTTTAAAAAATGCACAGGTTTGGTAGGTTTCCCTAGGTGCCGGCTGAGCTAGAGGCCAAAATCTACAGGTAGGCACTTTGCAAAAAACACCTCTGTTTTCTTTAAAAAAATAGGATGTGTCCACGTAGCGCTTTGGGGCATTTCCTGTCGCGGGCGCTAGGCCTACCCACACAAGTGAGGTATCATTTTTATCTGGAGACTTAGGGGAACGCTGGGTGGAAGGAAATTTGTGGCTCCTCTCAGATTCCAGAACTTTCTGCCACAGAAATGTGAGGAACATGTGTTTTTTTAGCCACATTTTGAGGTTTGCAAAGGATTCTGGGTAACAGAACATGGTCAGAGCCCCACAAGTTATCCCATCTTGGATTCCCCTAGGTCTCTAGTTTTAAAAAATGCACAGGTTTGGTAGGTTTCCCTAGGTGCCGGCTGAGTTGGAGGCCAAAATCTACAGGTAGGCACCCCGTAAAAAACACCTCTGTTTTCTTTCAAAAAATTGGATGTGTCCACGTTGCGCTTTGGGGCATTTCCTGTCGCGGGCGATAGGCCTACCTACACAAGTGAGGTATCATTTTTAACAGGAGACTTTGGGGAACGCTGGGTGGAAGGAAATTTGTGGCTCCTCTCAGATTCCAGAACTTTCTGCCACAGAAATGTGAGTAACGTGTTTTTTTGGCCAAATGTTGAGGTTTGCAAAGGATTCTGGGTAACAGAAACTGGTCAGAGCCCCACAAGTTATCCCATCTTGGATTCCCCTAGGTCTCTAGTTTTAAAAAATGCACAGGTTTGGTAGGTTTCCCTATGTGCCGGCTGAGCTAGAGGCCAAAATCTACAGGTAGGCACTTTGCAAAAAACACCTCTGTTTTCTTTCAAAAAAATTGGATGTGTCCACGTTGCGCTTTGGGGCAATTCCTGTCGCAGGCGCTAGGCCTACCCACACAAGTGAGGTATCATTTCTATCGGGAGACTTGGGGGAACACTGGGTGGAAGGAAATTTGTGGCTCCTCTCAGATTCCAGAACTTTCTGCCACAGAAATGTCAGGAACATGTGTTTTTTTTAGCCATATTTTGAGGTTTGCACAGGATTCTGGGTAACAGAACCTGGTCAGAGCCCCACATGTCACCCCATCTTGGATTCCCCTAGGTCTCTAGTGTTCAAAAATGCACAGGTTTCGTAGGTTTCCCTAGGTGCCGGCTGAACTAGAGGCCAATATCTACAGGTAGGCACTTTGCAAAAAACACCTCTGTTTTCTTTCAAAAAATTGGATGTGTCCACGTAGCGCTTTGGGGCATTTCCTGTCACGGGCGCTAGGCCTACCCACACAAGTGAGGTAGCATTTTTATCTGGAGACTTAGGGGAACGCTGGGTGGAAGGATATTTGTGCTCCTCTCAGATTCCAGAACTTTCTGCCACAGATATGTGAGGAACATGTGTTTTTTTAGCCACATTTTGAGGTTTGCAAAGGATTCTGGGTAACAGAACCTGGTCAGAGCCCCACAAGTCACCCCATCTTGGATTCCCCTAGGTCTCTAGTTTTAAAAAATGCACAGGTTTGGTAGGTTTCCCTAGGTGCCGGCTGAGCTAGAGGCCAAAATCTACAGGTAGGCACTTTGCAAAAAACACCTCTGTTTTCTTTCAAAAAATAGGATGTGTCTACGTAGCGCTTTGGGGCATTTCCTGTCGCGGGCGCTAGGCCTACCCACACAAGTGAGGTAGCATTTTTATCTGGAGACTTAGGGGAACACTGGGTGGAAGGATATTTGTGGCTCCTCTCAGATTCCAGAACTTTCTGCCACAGAAATGTGAGGAACATGTGTTTTTTTAGCCACATTTTGAGGTTTGCAAAGGATTCTGGGTAACAGAACCTGGTCAGAGCCCCACAAGTCACCCCATCTTGGATTCCCCTAGGTCTCTAGTTTTAAAAAATGCACAGGTTTGGTAGGTTTCCCTAGTTGCCGGCTGAGCTAGAGGCCAAAATCTACAGGTAGGCACTTTGCAAAAAACACCTCTGTTTTCTTTCAAAAAATAGGATGTGTCCACGTAGCGCTTTGGGGCATTTCCTGTCGCGGGCGCTAGGCCTACCCACACAAGTGAGGTAGCATTTTTATCTGGAGACTTAGGGGAACGCTGGGTGGAAGGAAATTTGTGGCTCCTCTCAGATTCCAGAACTTTCTGCCACAGAAATGTGAGGAACATGTGTTTTTTTAGCCACATTTTGAGGTTTGCAAAGGATTCTGGGTAACAGCACCTGGTCAGAGCCCCACATGTCACCCCAACTTGGATTCCCCTAGGTCTTTAGTTTTCAAAAATGCACAGGTTTGGTAGGTTTCCCTAGGTGCCGGCTGAGCTAGAGGCCAAAATCTACAGGTAGGCACTTCGTAAAAAACACCTCGGTTTTCTTTCAAAAAATTGGATGTGTCCACGTTGCGCTTTGGGGCATTTTCTGTTGCGGGCGCTAGGCCTACCCACACAAGTGAGCTATCATTTTTATCGGGAGACTTGGGGGAACACTGGTTGGAAGGAAATTTGTGGCTCCTCTCAGATTCCAGAACTTTCTGCCACAGAAATGTAAGGAACATGTGTTTTTTTAGCCATATTTTGAGGTTTGCAAAGGATTCTGGGTAACAGAACCTGGTCAGAGCCCCACAAGTTATCCCATCTTGGATTCCCCTAGGTCTCTAGTTTTCATAAATGCACAGGTTTGGTAGGTTTCCCTAGGTGCCGGCTGAGCTAGAGGCCAATATCTACAGGTAGGCACTTTGCAAAAAACACCTCTGTTTTCTTTCAAAAAATTGGATGTGTCCACGTTGCGCTTTGGGGCATTTCCTGACGCGGGCTATAGGCCTACCTACACAAGTGAGGTATCATTTTTATCGGGAGACTTGGGGGAACGCTGGGTGGAAGGAAATTTGTGGCTCCTCTCAGATTCCAGAACTTTCTGCCACAGAAATGTGAGGAACATGTGTTTTTTGGGCCAAATTTTGAGGTTTGCAAAGGATTCTGGGTAACAGAACATGGTCAGAGCCCCACAAGTTATCCCATCTTGGATTCCCCTAGGTCTCTAGTTTTAAAAAATGCACAGGTTTGGTAGGTTTCCCTAGGTGCCGGCTGAGTTGGAGGCCAAAATCTACAGGTAGGCACCCCGTAAAAAACACCTCTGTTTTCTTTCAAAAAATTGGATGTGTCCACGTTGCGCTTTGGGGCATTTCCTGTCGCGGGCGATAGGCCTACCTACACAAGTGAGGTATCATTTTTATCAGGAGACTTGGGGGAACGCTGGGTGGAAGGAAATTTGTGGCTCCTCTCAGATTCCAGAACTTTCTGCCACAGAAATGTGAGTAACGTGTTTTTTTGGCCAAATGTTGAGGTTTGCAAAGGATTCTGGGTAACAGAAACTGGTCAGAGCCCCACAAGTTATCCCATCTTGGATTCCCCTAGGTCTCTAGTTTTAAAAAATGCACAGGTTTGGTAGGTTTCCCTATGTGCCGGCTGAGCTAGAGGCCAAAATCTATAGGTAGGCACTTTGCAAAAAACACCTCTGTTTTCTTTCAAAAAAATTGGATGTGTCCACGTTGCGCTTTGGGGCAATTCCTGTCGCAGGCGCTAGGCCTACCCACACAAGTGAGGTATCATTTCTATCGGGAGACTTGGGGGAACACTGGGTGGAAGGAAATTTGTGGCTCCTCTCAGATTCCAGAACTTTCTGCCACAGAAATGTCAGGAACATGTGTTTTTTTTAGCCATATTTTGAGGTTTGCACAGGATTCTGGGTAACAGAACCTGGTCAGAGCCCCACATGTCACCCCATCTTGGATTCCCCTAGGTCTCTAGTGTTCAAACATGCACAGGTTTCGTAGGTTTCCCTAGGTGCCGGCTGAACTAGAGGCCAATATCTATATGTAGGCACTTTGCAAAAAACACCTCTGTTTTCTTTCAAAAAATTGGATGTGTCCACGTAGCGCTTTGGGGCATTTCCTGTCGCGGGCGCTAGGCCTACCCACACAAGTGAGGTAGCATTTTTATCTGGAGACTTAGGGGAACGCTGGGTGGAAGGATATTTGTGGCTCCTCTCAGATTCCAGAACTTTCTGCCACAGATATGTGAGGAACATGTGTTTTTTTAGCCACATTTTGAGGTTTGCAAAGGATTCTGGGTAACAGAACCTGGTCAGAGCCCCACAAGTCACCCCATCTTGGATTCCCCTAGGTCTCTAGTTTTAAAAAATGCACAGGTTTGGTAGGTTTCCCTAGGTGCCGGCTGAGCTAGAGGCCAAAATCTACAGGTAGGCACTTTGCAAAAAACACCTCTGTTTTCTTTCAAAAAATAGGATGTGTCCACGTAGCGCTTTGGGGCATTTCCTGTCGCGGGCGCTAGGCCTACCCACACAAGTGAGGTAGCATTTTTATCTGGAGACTTAGGGGAACACTGGGTGGAAGGATATTTGTGGCTCCTCTCAGATTCCAGAACTTTCTGCCACAGAAATGTGAGGAACATGTGTTTTTTTAGCCACATTTTGAGGTTTGCAAAGGATTCTGGGTAACAGAACCTGGTCAGAGCCCCACAAGTCACCCCATCTTGGATTCCCCTAGGTCTCTAGTTTTAAAAAATGCACAGGTTTGGTAGGTTTCCCTAGGTGCCGGCTGAGCTAGAGGCCAAAATCTACAGGTAGGCACTTTGCAAAAAACACCTCTGTTTTCTTTCAAAAAATAGGATGTGTCCACGTAGCGCTTTGGGGCATTTCCTGTCGCGGGCGCTAGGCCTACCCACACAAGTGAGGTAGCATTTTTATCTGGAGACTTAGGGGAACGCTGGGTGGAAGGAAATTTGTGGCTCCTCTCAAATTCCAGAACTTTCTGCCACAGAAATGTGAGGAACATGTGTTTTTTTAGCCACATTTTGAGGTTTGCAAAGGATTCTGGGTAACAGCACCTGGTCAGAGCCCCACATGTCACCCCAACTTGGATTCCCCTAGGTCTTTAGTTTTCAAAAATGCACAGGTTTGGTAGGTTTCCCTAGGTGCCGGCTGAGCTAGAGGCCAAAATCTACAGGTAGGCACTTTGCAAAAAACACCTCTGTTTTCTTTCAAAAAAATTGGATGTGTCCACGTTGCGCTTTGGGGCAATTCCTGTCGCGGGCGCTAGGCCTACCCACACAAGTGAGGTATCATTTCTATCGGGAGACTTGGGGGAACACTGGGTGGAAGGAAATTTGTGGCTCCTCTCAGATTCCAGAACTTTCTGCCACAGAAATGTCAGGAACATGTGTTTTTTTTAGCCATATTTTGAGGTTTGCAAAGGATTCTGGGTAACAGAACCTGGTCAGAGCCCCACATGTCACCCCATCTTGGATTCCCCTAGGTCTCTAGTGTTCAAAAATGCACAGGTTTCGTAGGTTTCCCTAGGTGCCGGCTGAGCTAGAGGCCAATTTCTACAGGTAGGCACTTTGCAAAAAACACCTCTGTTTTCTTTAAAAAAATTGGATGTGTCCACGTAGCGCTTTGGGCATTTCCTGTCGCGGGCGCTAGGCCTACCCACACAAGTGAGGTAGCATTTTTATCTGGAGACTTAGGGGAATGCTGGGTGGAAGGATATTTGTGTCTCCTCTCAGATTCCAGAACTTTCTGCCACAGATATGTGAGGAACATGTGTTTTTTTAGCCACATTTTGAGGTTTGCAAAGGATTCTGGGTAACAGAACCTGGTCAGAGCCCCACAAGTCACCCCATCTTGGATTCCCCTAGGTCTCTAGTTTTAAAAAATGCACAGGTTTGGTAGGTTTCCCTAGGTGCCGGCTGAGCTAGAGGCCAAAATCTACAGGTAGGCACTTTGCAAAAAACACCTCTGTTTTCTTTCAAAAAATAGGATGTGTCCACGTAGCGCTTTGGGGCATTTCCTGTCGCGGGCGCTAGGCCTACCCACACAAGTGAGGTAGCATTTTTATCTGGAGACTTAGGGGAACACTGGGTGGAAGGATATTTGTGGCTCCTCTCAGATTCCAGAACTTTCTGCCACAGAAATGTGAGGAACATGTGTTTTTTTAGCCACATTTTGAGGTTTGCAAAGGATTCTGGGTAACAGAACCTGGTCAGAGCCCCACATGTCACCCCAACTTGGATTCCCCTAGGTCTTTAGTTTTCAAAAATGCACAGGTTTGGTAGGTTTCCCTAGGTGCCGGCTGAGCTAGAGGCCAAAATCTACAGGTAGGCACTTTGTAAAAAACACCTCTGTTTTCTTTCAAAAAATTGGATGTGTCCACGTTGCGCTTTGGGGCATTTTCTGTTGCGGGCGCTAGGCCTACCCACACAAGTGAGGTATCATTTTTATCGGGAGACTTGGGGGAACACTGGTTGGAAGGAAATTTGTGGCTCCTCTCAGATTCCAGAACTTTCTGCCACAGAAATGTAAGGAACATGTGTTTTTTTAGCCATATTTTGAGGTTTGCAAAGGATTCTGGGTAACAGAACCTGGTCAGAGCCCCACAAGTTATCCCATCTTGGATTCCCCTAGGTCTCTAGTTTTCATAAATGCACAGGTTTGGTAGGTTTCCCTAGGTGCCGGCTGAGCTAGAGGCCAATATCTACAGGTAGGCACTTTGCAAAAAACACCTCTGTTTTCTTTCAAAAAATTGGATGTGTCCACGTAGCGCTTTGGGGCATTTCCTGTCGCGGGCGCTAGGCCTACCCACACAAGTGAGGTAGCATTTTTATCTGGAGACTTAGGGGAACGCTGGGTGGAAGGATATTTGTGGCTCCTCTCAGATTCCAGAACTTTCTGCCACAGAAATGTGAGGAACATGTGTTTTTTTAGCCACATTTTGAGGTTTGCAAAGGATTCTGGGTAACAGAACCTGGTCAGAGCCCCACAAGTCACCCCATCTTGGATTCCCCTAGGTCTCTAGTTTTAAAAAATGCACAGGTTTGGTAGATTTCCCTAGGTGCCGGCTGAGCTAGAGGCCAAAATCTACAGGTAGGCACTTTGCAAAAAACACCTCTGTTTTCTTTCAAAAAATAGGATGTGTCCACGTAGCGCTTTGGGGCATTTCCTGTCGCGGGCGCTAGGCCTACCCACACAAGTGAGGTAGCATTTTTATCTGGAGACTTAGGGGAACGCTGGGTGGAAGGAAATTTGTGGCTCCTCTCAGATTCCAGAACTTTCTGCCACAGAAATGTGAGGAACATGTGTTTTTTTAGCCACATTTTGAGGTTTGCAAAGGATTCTGGGTAACAGCACCTGGTCAGAGCCCCACATGTCACCCCATCTTGGATTCCCCTAGGTCTTTAGTTTTCAAAAATGCACAGGTTTGGTAGGTTTCCCTAGGTGCCGGCTGAGCTAGAGGCCAAAATCTACAGGTAGGCACTTCGTAAAAAACACCTCTGTTTTCTTTCAAAAAATTGGATGTGTCCACGTTGCCCTTTGGGGCATTTTCTGTTGCGGGCGCTAGGCCTACCCACACAAGTGAGGTATCATTTTTATCGGGAGACTTGGGGGAACACTGGGTGGAAGGAAATTTGTGGCTCCTCTCAGATTCCAGAACTTTCTGCCACAGAAATGTGAGTAACATGTGTTTTTTTGGCCAAATTTTGAGGTTTGCAAAGGATTCTGGGTAACAGAACCTAGTCAGAGCCCCACATGTCACCCCATCTTGGATTCCCCTAGGTCTCTAGTTTTCAAAAATGCACAGGTTTGGTAGGTTTCCCTAGGTGCCGGCTGAGCTAGAGGCCAATATCTACAGGTTGGCACTTTGCAAAAAACACCTCTGTTTTCTTTAAAAAAATTGGATGTGTCCACGTAGCGCTTTGGGGCATTTCCTGTCGCGGGAGCTACGCCTACCCACACAAGTGAGGTAGCATTTTTATCTGGAGACTTAGGGGAACACTGGGTGGAAGGATATTTGTGGCTCCTCTCAGATTCCAGAACTTTCTGCCACAGAAATGTGAGGAACATGTGTTTTTTTAGCCACATTTTGAGGTTTGCAAAGGATTCTGGGTAACAGAACCTGGTCAGAGCCCCACAAGTCACCCCATCTTGGATTCCCCTAGGTCTCTAGTTTTAAAAAATGCACAGGTTTGGTAGGTTTCCCTAGGTGCCGGCTGAGCTAGAGGCCAAAATCTACAGGTAGGCACTTTGCAAAAAACACCTCTGTTTTCTTTCAAAAAATAGGATGTGTCCACGTAGCGCTTTGGGGCATTTCCTGTCGCGGGCGCTAGGCCTACCCACACAAGTGAGGTAGCATTTTTATCTGGAGACTTAGGGGAACGCTGGGTGGAAGGAAATTTGTGGCTCCTCTCAGATTCCAGAACTTTCTGCCACAGAAATGTGAGGAACATGTGTTTTTTTAGCCACATTTTGAGGTTTGCAAAGGATTCTGGGTAACAGCACCTGGTCAGAGCCCCACATGTCACCTCATCTTGGATTCCCCTAGGTCTTTAGTTTTCAAAAATGCACAGGTTTGGTAGGTTTCCCTAGGTGCCGGCTGAGCTAGAGGCCAAAATCTACAGGTAGGCACCTCGTAAAAAACACCTCTGTTTTCTTTCAAAAAATTGGATGTGTCCACGTTGCGCTTTGGGGCATTTTCTGTTGCGGGCGCTAGGCCTACCCACACAAGTGAGGTATCATTTTTATCGGGAGACTTGGGGGAACACTGGGTGGAAGGAAATTTGTGGCTCCTCTCAGATTCAAGAACTTTCTGCCACAGAAATGTAAGGAACATGTGTTTTTTTAGCCACATTTTGAGGTTTGCAAAGGATTGTGGGTAACAGAACCTGGTCAGAGCCCCACAAGCCACCCCATCTTGGATTCCCCTAGGTCTCTAGTTTTCAAAAATACACAGTTTTGGTAGGTTTCCCTAGGTGCCGGCTGAGCTAGAGGCCAAAATCTACAGGTAGGCACTTCGTAAAAAACACCTCTGTTTTCTTTAAAAAAATTGGATGTGTCCACGTTGCGCTTTGGGGCATTTCCTGACGCGGGCGATAGGCCTACCTACACAAGTGAGGTATCATTTTTATCGGGAGACTTGGGGGAACGCTGGGTGGAAGGAAATTTGTGGCTCCTCTCAGATTCCAGAACTTTCTGCCACAGAAATGTGAGGAACATGTGTTTTTTGGGCCAAATTTTGAGGTTTGCAAAGGATTCTGGGTAACAGAACATGGTCAGAGCCCCACAAGTTATCCCATCTTGGATTCCCCTAGGTCTCTAGTTTTAAAAAATGCACAGGTTTGGTAGGTTTCCCTAGGTGCCGGCTGAGCTGGAGGCCAAAATCTACAGGTAGGCACCCCGTAAAAAACACCTCTGTTTTCTTTCAAAAAATTGGATGTGTCCACGTTGCGCTTTGGGGCATTTCCTGTCGCGGGCGATAGGCCTACCCACACAAGTGAGGTATCATTTTTATCAGGAGACTTGGGGGAACGCTGGGTGGAAGGAAATTTGTGGCTCCTCTCAGATTCCAGAACTTTCTGCCACAGAAATGTGAGTAACGTGTTTTTTTGGCCAAATGTTGAGGTTTGCAAAGGATTCTGGGTAACAGAAACTGGTCAGAGCCCCACAAGTTATCCCATCTTGGATTCCCTTAGGTCTCTAGTTTTAAAAAATGCACAGGTTTGGTAGGTTTCCCTAGGTGCCGGCTGAGCTAGAGGCCAAAATCTACAGGTAGGCACTTTGCAAAAAACACCTCTGTTTTCTTTCAAAAAAATTGGATGTGTCCACGTTGCGCTTTGGGGCAATTCCTGTCGCGGGCGCTAGGCCTACCCACACAAGTGAGGTATCATTTCTATCGGGAGACTTGGGGGAACACTGGGTGGAAGGAAATTTGTGGCTCCTCTCAGATTCCAGAACTTTCTGCCACAGAAATGTCAGGAACATGTGTTTTTTTTAGCCATATTTTGAGGTTTGCAAAGGATTCTGGGTAACAGAACCTGGTCAGAGCCCCACATGTCACCCCATCTTGGATTCCCCTAGGTCTCTAGTGTTCAAAAATGCACAGGTTTCGTAGGTTTCCCTAGGTGCCGGCTGAGCTAGAGGCCAATATCTACAGGTAGGCACTTTGCAAAAAACACCTCTGTTTTCTTTCAAAAAATTGGATGTGTCCACGTAGCGCTTTGGGGCATTTCCTGTCGCGGGCGCTAGGCCTACCCACACAAGTGAGGTAGCATTTTTATCTGGAGACTTAGGGGAATGCTGGGTGGAAGGATATTTGTGGCTCCTCTCAGATTCCAGAACTTTCTGCCACAGATATGTGAGGAACATGTGTTTTTTTAGCCACATTTTGAGGTTTGCAAAGGATTCTGGGTAACAGAACCTGGTCAGAGCCCCACAAGTCACCCCATCTTGGATTCCCCTAGGTCTCTAGTTTTAAAAAATGCACAGGTTTGGTAGGTTTCCCTAGGTGCCGGCTGAGCTAGAGGCCAAAATCTACAGGTAGGCACTTTGCAAAAAACACCTCTGTTTTCTTTCAAAAAATAGGATGTGTCCACGTAGCGCTTTGGGGCATTTCCTGTCGCGGGCGCTAGGCCTACCCACACAAGTGAGGTAGCATTTTTATCTGGAGACTTAGGGGAACACTGGGTGGAAGGATATTTGTGGCTCCTCTCAGATTCCAGAACTTTCTGCCACAGAAATGTGAGGAACATGTGTTTTTTTAGCCACATTTTGAGGTTTGCAAAGGATTCTGGGTAACAGAACCTGGTCAGAGCCCCACATGTCACCCCAACTTGGATTCCCCTAGGTCTTTAGTTTTCAAAAATGCACAGGTTTGGTAGGTTTCCCTAGGTGCCGGCTGAGCTAGAGGCCAAAATCTACAGGTAGGCACTTCGTAAAAAACACCTCTGTTTTCTTTCAAAAAATTGGATGTGTCCACGTTGCGCTTTGGGGCATTTTCTGTTGCGGGCGCTAGGCCTACCCACACAAGTGAGGTATCATTTTTATCGGGAGACTTGGGGGAACACTGGTTGGAAGGAAATTTGTGGCTCCTCTCAGATTCCAGAACTTTCTGCCACAGAAATGTAAGGAACATGTGTTTTTTTAGCCATATTTTGAGGTTTGCAAAGGATTCTGGGTAACAGAACCTGGTCAGAGCCCCACAAGTTATCCCATCTTGGATTCCCCTAGGTCTCTAGTTTTCATAAATGCACAGGTTTGGTAGGTTTCCCTAGGTGCCGGCTGAGCTAGAGGCCAATATCTACAGGTAGGCACTTTGCAAAAAACACCTCTGTTTTCTTTCAAAAAATTGGATGTGTCCACGTAGCGCTTTGGGGCATTTCCTGTCGCGGGCGCTAGGCCTACCCACACAAGTGAGGTAGCATTTTTATCTGGAGACTTAGGGGAACGCTGGGTGGAAGGATATTTGTGGCTCCTCTCAGATTCCAGAACTTTCTGCCACAGAAATGTGAGGAACATGTGTTTTTTTAGCCACATTTTGAGGTTTGCAAAGGATTCTGGGTAACAGAACCTGGTCAGAGCCCCACAAGTCACCCCATCTTGGATTCCCCTAGGTCTCTAGTTTTAAAAAATGCACAGGTTTGGTAGGTTTCCCTAGGTGCCGGCTGAGCTAGAGGCCAAAATCTACAGGTAGGCACTTTGCAAAAAACACCTCTGTTTTCTTTCAAAAAATAGGATGTGTCCACGTAGCGCTTTGGGGCATTTCCTGTCGCGGGCGCTAGGCCTACCCACACAAGTGAGGTAGCATTTTTATCTGGAGACTTAGGGGAACGCTGGGTGGAAGGAAATTTGTGGCTCCTCTCAGATTCCAGAACTTTCTGCCACAGAAATGTGAGGAACATGTGTTTTTTTAGCCACATTTTGAGGTTTGCAAAGGATTCTGGGTAACAGCACCTGGTCAGAGCCCCACATGTCACCCCATCTTGGATTCCCCTAGGTCTTTAGTTTTCAAAAATGCACAGGTTTGGTAGGTTTCCCTAGGTGCCGGCTGAGCTAGAGGCCAAAATCTACAGGTAGGCACTTCGTAAAAAACACCTCTGTTTTCTTTCAAAAAATTGGATGTGTCCACGTTGCCCTTTGGGGCATTTTCTGTTGCGGGCGCTAGGCCTACCCACACAAGTGAGGTATCATTTTTATCGGGAGACTTGGGGGAACACTGGGTGGAAGGAAATTTGTGGCTCCTCTCAGATTCAAGAACTTTCTGCCACAGAAATGTAAGGAACATGTGTTTTTTTAGCCACATTTTGAGGTTTGCAAAGGATTGTGGGTAACAGAACCTGGTCAGAGCCCCACAAGTCACCCCATCTTGGATTCCCCTAGGTCTCTAGTTTTCAAAAATACACAGGTTTGGTAGGTTTCCCTAGGTGCCGGCTGAGCTAGAGGCCAAAATCTACAGGTAGGCACTTTGCAAAAAACACCTCTGTTTTCTTTCAAAAAATAGGATGTGTCCACGTAGCGCTTTGGGGCATTTCCTGTCGCGGGCGCTAGGCCTACCCACACAAGTGAGGTAGCATTTTTATCTGGAGACTTAGGGGAACACTGGGTGGAAGGATATTTGTGGCTCCTCTCAGATTCCAGAACTTTCTGCCACAGAAATGTGAGGAACATGTGTTTTTTTAGCCACATTTTGAGGTTTGCAAAGGATTCTGGGTAACAGAACCTGGTCAGAGCCCCACAAGTCACCCCATCTTGGATTCCCCTAGGTCTCTAGTTTTAAAAAATGCACAGGTTTGGTAGGTTTCCCTAGGTGCCGGCTGAGCTAGAGGCCAAAATCTACAGGTAGGCACTTTGCAAAAAACACCTCTGTTTTCTTTCAAAAAATAGGATGTGTCCACGTAGCGCTTTGGGGCATTTCCTGTCGCGGGCGCTAGGCCTACCCACACAAGTGAGGTAGCATTTTTATCTGGAGACTTAGGGGAACGCTGGGTGGAAGGAAATTTGTGGCTCCTCTCAGATTCCAGAACTTTCTGCCACAGAAATGTGAGGAACATGTGTTTTTTTAGCCACATTTTGAGGTTTGCAAAGGATTCTGGGTAACAGAACCTGGTCAGAGCCCCACATGTCACCCCAACTTGGATTCCCCTAGGTCTTTAGTTTTCAAAAATGCACAGGTTTGGTAGGTTTCCCTAGGTGCCGGCTGAGCTAGAGGCCAAAATCTACAGGTAGGCACTTTGCAAAAAACACCTCTGTTTTCTTTCAAAAAAATTGGATGTGTCCACGTTGCGCTTTGGGGCAATTCCTGTCGCGGGCGCTAGGCCTACCCACACAAGTGAGGTATCATTTCTATCGGGAGACTTGGGGGAACACTGGGTGGAAGGAAATTTGTGGCTCCTCTCAGATTCCAGAACTTTCTGCCACAGAAATGTCAGGAACATGTGTTTTTTTTAGCCATATTTTGAGGTTTGCAAAGGATTCTGGGTAACAGAACCTGGTCAGAGCCCCACATGTCACCCCATCTTGGATTCCCCTAGGTCTCTAGTGTTCAAAAATGCACAGGTTTCGTAGGTTTCCCTAGGTGCCGGCTGAGCTAGAGGCCAATATCTACAGGTAGGCACTTTGCAAAAAACACCTCTGTTTTCTTTAAAAAAATTGGATGTGTCCACGTAGCGCTTTGGGGCATTTCCTGTCGCGGGCGCTAGGCCTACCCACACAAGTGAGGTAGCATTTTTATCTGGAGACTTAGGGGAATGCTGGGTGGAAGGATATTTGTGGCTCCTCTCAGATTCCAGAACTTTCTGCCACAGATATGTGAGGAACATGTGTTTTTTTAGCCACATTTTGAGGTTTGCAAAGGATTCTGGGTAACAGAACCTGGTCAGAGCCCCACAAGTCACCCCATCTTGGATTCCCCTAGGTCTCTAGTTTTAAAAAATGCACAGGTTTGGTAGGTTTCCCTAGGTGCCGGCTGAGCTAGAGGCCAAAATCTACAGGTAGGCACTTTGCAAAAAACACCTCTGTTTTCTTTCAAAAAATAGGATGTGTCCACGTAGCGCTTTGGGGCATTTCCTGTCGCGGGCGCTAGGCCTACCCACACAAGTGAGGTAGCATTTTTATCTGGAGACTTAGGGGAACACTGGGTGGAAGGATATTTGTGGCTCCTCTCAGATTCCAGAACTTTCTGCCACAGAAATGTGAGGAACATGTGTTTTTTTAGCCACATTTTGAGGTTTGCAAAGGATTCTGGGTAACAGAACCTGGTCAGAGCCCCACATGTCACCCCAACTTGGATTCCCCTAGGTCTTTAGTTTTCAAAAATGCACAGGTTTGGTAGGTTTCCCTAGGTGCCGGCTGAGCTAGAGGCCAAAATCTACAGGTAGGCACTTTGTAAAAAACACCTCTGTTTTCTTTCAAAAAATTGGATGTGTCCACGTTGCGCTTTGGGGCATTTTCTGTTGCGGGCGCTAGGCCTACCCACACAAGTGAGGTATCATTTTTATCGGGAGACTTGGGGGAACACTGGTTGGAAGGAAATTTGTGGCTCCTCTCAGATTCCAGAACTTTCTGCCACAGAAATGTAAGGAACATGTGTTTTTTTAGCCATATTTTGAGGTTTGCAAAGGATTCTGGGTAACAGAACCTGGTCAGAGCCCCACAAGTTATCCCATCTTGGATTCCCCTAGGTCTCTAGTTTTCATAAATGCACAGGTTTGGTAGGTTTCCCTAGGTGCCGGCTGAGCTAGAGGCCAATATCTACAGGTAGGCACTTTGCAAAAAACACCTCTGTTTTCTTTCAAAAAATTGGATGTGTCCACGTAGCGCTTTGGGGCATTTCCTGTCGCGGGCGCTAGGCCTACCCACACAAGTGAGGTAGCATTTTTATCTGGAGACTTAGGGGAACGCTGGGTGGAAGGATATTTGTGGCTCCTCTCAGATTCCAGAACTTTCTGCCACAGAAATGTGAGGAACATGTGTTTTTTTAGCCACATTTTGAGGTTTGCAAAGGATTCTGGGTAACAGAACCTGGTCAGAGCCCCACAAGTCACCCCATCTTGGATTCCCCTAGGTCTCTAGTTTTAAAAAATGCACAGGTTTGGTAGATTTCCCTAGGTGCCGGCTGAGCTAGAGGCCAAAATCTACAGGTAGGCACTTTGCAAAAAACACCTCTGTTTTCTTTCAAAAAATAGGATGTGTCCACGTAGCGCTTTGGGGCATTTCCTGTCGCGGGCGCTAGGCCTACCCACACAAGTGAGGTAGCATTTTTATCTGGAGACTTAGGGGAACGCTGGGTGGAAGGAAATTTGTGGCTCCTCTCAGATTCCAGAACTTTCTGCCACAGAAATGTGAGGAACATGTGTTTTTTTAGCCACATTTTGAGGTTTGCAAAGGATTCTGGGTAACAGCACCTGGTCAGAGCCCCACATGTCACCCCATCTTGGATTCCCCTAGGTCTTTAGTTTTCAAAAATGCACAGGTTTGGTAGGTTTCCCTAGGTGCCGGCTGAGCTAGAGGCCAAAATCTACAGGTAGGCACTTCGTAAAAAACACCTCTGTTTTCTTTCAAAAAATTGGATGTGTCCACGTTGCCCTTTGGGGCATTTTCTGTTGCGGGCGCTAGGCCTACCCACACAAGTGAGGTATCATTTTTATCGGGAGACTTGGGGGAACACTGGGTGGAAGGAAATTTGTGGCTCCTCTCAGATTCAAGAACTTTCTGCCACAGAAATGTAAGGAACATGTGTTTTTTTAGCCACATTTTGAGGTTTGCAAAGGATTGTGGGTAACAGAACCTGGTCAGAGCCCCACAAGTCACCCCATCTTGGATTCCCCTAGGTCTCTAGTTTTCAAAAATACACAGTTTTGGTAGGTTTCCCTAGGTGCCGGCTGAGCTAGAGGCCAAAATCTACAGGTAGGCACTTCGTAAAAAACACCTCTGTTTTCTTTCAAAAAATTGGATGTGTCCACGTTGCGCTTTGGGGCATTTCCTGATGCGGGCGATAGGCCTACCTACACAAGTGAGGTATCATTTTTATCGGGAGACTTGGGGGAACGCTGGGTGGAAGGAAATTTGTGGCTCCTCTCAGATTCCAGAACTTTCTGCCACAGAAATGTGAGTAACATGTGTTTTTTTGGCCAAATTTTGAGGTTTGCAAAGGATTCTGGGTAACAGAACCTAGTCAGAGCCCCACATGTCACCCCATCTTGGATTCCCCTAGGTCTCTAGTTTTCAAAAATGCACAGGTTTGGTAGGTTTCCCTAGGTGCCGGCTGAGCTAGAGGCCAATATCTACAGGTTGGCACTTTGCAAAAAACACCTCTGTTTTCTTTAAAAAAATTGGATGTGTCCACGTAGCGCTTTGGGGCATTTCCTGTCGCGGGAGCTACGCCTACCCACACAAGTGAGGTAGCATTTTTATCTGGAGACTTAGGGGAACACTGGGTGGAAGGATATTTGTGGCTCCTCTCAGATTCCAGAACTTTCTGCCACAGAAATGTGAGGAACATGTGTTTTTTTAGCCACATTTTGAGGTTTGCAAAGGATTCTGGGTAACAGAACCTGGTCAGAGCCCCACAAGTCACCCCATCTTGGATTCCCCTAGGTCTCTAGTTTTAAAAAATGCACAGGTTTGGTAGGTTTCCCTAGGTGCCGGCTGAGCTAGAGGCCAAAATCTACAGGTAGGCACTTTGCAAAAAACACCTCTGTTTTCTTTCAAAAAATAGGATGTGTCCACGTAGCGCTTTGGGGCATTTCCTGTCGCGGGCGCTAGGCCTACCCACACAAGTGAGGTAGCATTTTTATCTGGAGACTTAGGGGAACGCTGGGTGGAAGGAAATTTGTGGCTCCTCTCAGATTCCAGAACTTTCTGCCACAGAAATGTGAGGAACATGTGATTTTTTAGCCACATTTTGAGGTTTGCAAAGGATTCTGGGTAACAGCACCTGGTCAGAGCCCCACATGTCACCTCATCTTGGATTCCCCTAGGTCTTTAGTTTTCAAAAATGCACAGGTTTGGTAGGTTTCCCTAGGTGCCGGCTGAGCTAGAGGCCAAAATCTACAGGTAGGCACTTCGTAAAAAACACCTCTGTTTTCTTTCAAAAAATTGGATGTGTCCACGTTGCGCTTTGGGGCATTTTCTGTTGCGGGCGCTAGGCCTACCCACACAAGTGAGGTATCATTTTTATCGGGAGACTTGGGGGAACACTGGGAGGAAGGAAATTTGTGGCTCCTCTCAGATTCAAGAACTTTCTGCCACAGAAATGTAAGGAACATGTGTTTTTTTAGCCACATTTTGAGGTTTGCAAAGGATTGTGGGTAACAGAACCTGGTCAGAGCCCCACAAGTCACCCCATCTTGGATTCCCCTAGGTCTCTAGTTTTCAAAAATACACAGTTTTGGTAGGTTTCCCTAGGTGCCGGCTGAGCTAGAGGCCAAAATCTACAGGTAGGCACTTCGTAAAAAACACCTCTGTTTTCTTTAAAAAAATTGGATGTGTCCACGTTGCGCTTTGGGGCATTTCCTGACGCGGGCGATAGGCCTACCTACACAAGTGAGGTATCATTTTTATCGGGAGACTTGGGGGAACGCTGGGTGGAAGGAAATTTGTGGCTCCTCTCAGATTCCAGAACTTTCTGCCACAGAAATGTGAGGAACATGTGTTTTTTGGGCCAAATTTTGAGGTTTGCAAAGGATTCTGGGTAACAGAACATGGTCAGAGCCCCACAAGTTATCCCATCTTGGATTCCCCTAGGTCTCTAGTTTTAAAAAATGCACAGGTTTGGTAGGTTTCCCTAGGTGCCGGCTGAGCTGGAGGCCAAAATCTACAGGTAGGCTCCCCGTAAAAAACACCTCTGTTTTCTTTCAAAAAATTGGATGTGTCCACGTTGCGCTTTGGGGCATTTCCTGTCGCGGGCGATAGGCCTACCTACACAAGTGAGGTATCATTTTTATCAGGAGACTTGGGGGAACGCTGGGTGGAAGGAAATTTGTGGCTCCTCTCAGATTCCAGAACTTTCTGCCACAGAAATGTGACTAACGTGTTTTTTTGGCCAAATGTTGAGGTTTGCAAAGGATTCTGGGTAACAGAAACTGGTCAGAGCCCCACAAGTTATCCCATCTTGGATTCCCCTAGGTCTCTAGTTTTAAAAAATGCACAGGTTTGGTAGGTTTCCCTAGGTGCCGGCTGAGCTAGAGGCAAAAATCTACAGGTAGGCACTTTGCAAAAAACACCTCTGTTTTCTTTCAAAAAAATTGGATGTGTCCACGTTGCGCTTTGGGGCAATTCCTGTCGCGGGCGCTAGGCCTACCCACACAAGTGAGGTATCATTTCTATCGGGAGACTTGGGGGAACACTGGGTGGAAGGAAATTTGTGGCTCCTCTCAGATTCCAGAACTTTCTGCCACAGAAATGTCAGGAACATGTGTTTTTTTTAGCCATATTTTGAGGTTTGCAAAGGATTCTGGGTAACAGAACCTGGTCAGAGCCCCACATGTCACCCCATCTTGGATTCCCCTAGGTCTCTAGTGTTCAAAAATGCACAGGTTTCGTAGGTTTCCCTAGGTGCCGGCTGAGCTAGAGGCCAATATCTACAGGTAGGCACTTTGCAAAAAACACCTCTGTTTTCTTTCAAAAAATTGGATGTGTCCACGTAGCGCTTTGGGGCATTTCCTGTCGCGGGCGCTAGGCCTACCCACACAAGTGAGGTAGCATTTTTATCTGGAGACTTAGGGGAATGCTGGGTGGAAGGATATTTGTGGCTCCTCTCAGATTCCAGAACTTTCTGCCACAGATATGTGAGGAACATGTGTTTTTTTAGCCACATTTTGAGGTTTGCAAAGGATTCTGGGTAACAGAACCTGGTCAGAGCCCCACAAGTCACCCCATCTTGGATTCCCCTAGGTCTCTAGTTTAAAAAAATGCACAGGTTTGGTAGGTTTCCCTAGGTGCCGGCTGAGCTAGAGGCCAAAATCTACAGGTAGGCACTTTGCAAAAAACACCTCTGTTTTCTTTAAAAAAATAGGATGTGTCCACGTAGCGCTTTGGGGCATTTCCTGTCGCGGGCGCTAGGCCTACCCACACAAGTGAGGTAGCATTTTTATCTGGAGACTTAGGGGAACACTGGGTGGAAGGATATTTGTGGCTCCTCTCAGATTCCAGAACTTTCTGCCACAGAAATGTGAGGAACATGTGTTTTTTTAGCCACATTTTGAGGTTTGCAAAGGATTCTGGGTAACAGAACCTGGTCAGAGCCCCACATGTCACCCCAACTTGGATTCCCCTAGGTCTTTAGTTTTCAAAAATGCACAGGTTTGGTAGGTTTCCCTAGGTGCCGGCTGAGCTAGAGGCCAAAATCTACAGGTAGGCACTTCGTAAAAAACACCTCTGTTTTCTTTCAAAAAATTGGATGTGTCCACGTTGCGCTTTGGGGCATTTTCTGTTGCGGGCGCTAGGCCTACCCACACAAGTGAGGTATCATTTTTATCGGGAGACTTGGGGGAACACTGGTTGGAAGGAAATTTGTGGCTCCTCTCAGATTCCAGAACTTTCTGCCACAGAAATGTAAGGAACATGTGTTTTTTTAGCCATATTTTGAGGTTTGCAAAGGATTCTGGGTAACAGAACCTGGTCAGAGCCCCACAAGTTATCCCATCTTGGATTCCCCTAGGTCTCTAGTTTTCATAAATGCACAGGTTTGGTAGGTTTCCCTAGGTGCCGGCTGAGCTAGAGGCCAATATCTACAGGTAGGCACTTTGCAAAAAACACCTCTGTTTTCTTTCAAAAAATTGGATGTGTCCACGTAGCGCTTTGGGGCATTTCCTGTCGCGGGCGCTAGGCCTACCCACACAAGTGAGGTAGCATTTTTATCTGGAGACTTAGGGGAACGCTGGGTGGAAGGATATTTGTGGCTCCTCTCAGATTCCAGAACTTTCTGCCACAGAAATGTGAGGAACATGTGTTTTTTTAGCCACATTTTGAGGTTTGCAAAGGATTCTGGGTAACAGAACCTGGTCAGAGCCCCACAAGTCACCCCATCTTGGATTCCCCTAGGTCTCTAGTTTTAAAAAATGCACAGGTTTGGTAGGTTTCCCTAGGTGCCGGCTGAGCTAGAGGCCAAAATCTACAGGTAGGCACTTTGCAAAAAACACCTCTGTTTTCTTTCAAAAAATAGGATGTGTCCACGTAGCGCTTTGGGGCATTTCCTGTCGCGGGCGCTAGGCCTACCCACACAAGTGAGGTAGCATTTTTATCTGGAGACTTAGGGGAACGCTGGGTGGAAGGAAATTTGTGGCTCCTCTCAGATTCCAGAACTTTCTGCCACAGAAATGTGAGGAACATGTGTTTTTTTAGCCACATTTTGAGGTTTGCAAAGGATTCTGGGTAACAGCACCTGGTCAGAGCCCCACATGTCACCCCATCTTGGATTCCCCTAGGTCTTTAGTTTTCAAAAATGCACAGGTTTGGTAGGTTTCCCTAGGTGCCGGCTGAGCTAGAGGCCAAAATCTACAGGTAGGCACTTCGTAAAAAACACCTCTGTTTTCTTTCAAAAAATTGGATGTGTCCACGTTGCCCTTTGGGGCATTTTCTGTTGCGGGCGCTAGGCCTACCCACACAAGTGAGGTATCATTTTTATCGGGAGACTTGGGGGAACACTGGGTGGAAGGAAATTTGTGGCTCCTCTCAGATTCAAGAACTTTCTGCCACAGAAATGTAAGGAACATGTGTTTTTTTAGCCACATTTTGAGGTTTGCAAAGGATTGTGGGTAACAGAACCTGGTCAGAGCCCCACAAGTCACCCCATCTTGGATTCCCCTAGGTCTCTAGTTTTCAAAAATACACAGTTTTGGTAGGTTTCCCTAGGTGCCGGCTGAGCTAGAGGCCAAAATCTACAGGTAGGCACTTCGTAAAAAACACCTCTGTTTTCTTTCAAAAAATTGGAAGTGTCCACGTTGCGCTTTGGGGCATTTCCTGACGCGGGCGATAGGCCTACCTACACAAGTGAGGTATCATTTTTATCGGGAGACTTGGGGGAACGCTGGGTGGAAGGAAATTTGTGGCTCCTCTCAGATTCCAGAACTTTCTGCCACAGAAATGTGAGTAACATGTGTTTTTTTGGCCAAATTTTGAGGTTTGCAAAGGATTCTGGGTAACAGAACCTAGTCAGAGCCCCACATGTCACCCCATCTTGGATTCCCCTAGGTCTCTAGTTTTCAAAAATGCACAGGTTTGGTAGGTTTCCCTAGGTGCCGGCTGAGCTAGAGGCCAATATCTACAGGTAGGCACTTTGCAAAAAACACCTCTGTTTTCTTTAAAAAAATTGGATGTGTCCACGTAGCGCTTTGGGGCATTTCCTGTCGCGGGCGCTACGCCTACCCACACAAGTGAGGTAGCATTTTTATCTGGAGACTTAGGGGAACACTGGGTGGAAGGATATTTGTGGCTCCTCTCAGATTCCAGAACTTTCTGCCACAGAAATGTGAGGAACATGTGTTTTTTTAGCCACATTTTGAGGTTTGCAAAGGATTCTGGGTAACAGAACCTGGTCAGAGCCCCACAAGTCACCCCATCTTGGATTCCCCTAGGTCTCTAGTTTTAAAAAATGCACAGGTTTGGTAGGTTTCCCTAGGTGCCGGCTGAGCTAGAGGCCAAAATCTACAGGTAGGCACTTTGCAAAAAACACCTCTGTTTTCTTTCAAAAAATAGGATGTGTCCACGTAGCGCTTTGGGGCATTTCCTGTCGCGGGCGCTAGGCCTACCCACACAAGTGAGGTAGCATTTTTATCTGGAGACTTAGGGGAACGCTGGGTGGAAGGAAATTTGTGGCTCCTCTCAGATTCCAGAACTTTCTGCCACAGAAATGTGAGGAACATGTGTTTTTTTAGCCACATTTTGAGGTTTGCAAAGGATTCTGAGTAACAGCACCTGGTCAGAGCCCCACATGTCACCCCATCTTGGATTCCCCTAGGTCTTTAGTTTTCAAAAATGCACAGGTTTGGTAGGTTTCCCTAGGTGCCGGCTGAGCTAGAGGCCAAAATCTACAGGTAGGCACTTCGTAAAAAACACCTCTGTTTTCTTTCAAAAAATTGGATGTGTCCACGTTGCACTTTGGGGCATTTTCTGTTGCAGGCGCTAGGCCTACCCACACAAGTGAGGTATCATTTTTATCGGGAGACTTGGGGGAACACTGGGTGGAAGGAAATTTGTGGCTCCTCTCAGATTCAAGAACTTTCTGCCACAGAAATGTAAGGAACATGTGTTTTTTTAGCCACATTTTGAGGTTTGCAAAGGATTGTGGGTAACAGAACCTGGTCAGAGCCCCACAAGTCACCCCATCTTGGATTCCCCTAGGTCTCTAGTTTTCAAAAATACACAGTTTTGGTAGGTTTCCCTAGGTGCCGGCTGAGCTAGAGGCCAAAATCTACAGGTAGGCACTTCGTAAAAAACACCTCTGTTTTCTTTCAAAAAATTGGATGTGTCCACGTTGCGCTTTGGGGCATTTCCTGACGCGGGCGATAGGCCTACCTACACAAGTGAGGTATCATTTTTATCGGGAGACTTGGGGGAACGCTGGGTGGAAGGAAATTTGTGGCTCCTCTCAGATTCCAGAACTTTCTGCCACAGAAATGTGAGTAACATGTGTTTTTTTGGCCAAATTTTGAGGTTTGCAAAGGATTCTGGGTAACAGAACCTAGTCAGAGCCCCACATGTCACCCCATCTTGGATTCCCCTAGGTCTCTAGTTTTCAAAAATGCACAGGTTTGGTAGGTTTCCCTAGGTGCCGGCTGACCTAGAGGCCAATATCTACAGGTAGGCACTTTGCAAAAAACACCTCTGTTTTCTTTAAAAAAATTGGATGTGTCCACGTAGCGCTTTGGGGCATTTCCTGTCGCGGGCGCTAGGCCTACCCACACAAGTGAGGTAGCATTTTTATCTGGAGACTTAGGGGAACGCTGGGTGTAAGGATATTTGTGGCTCCTCTCAGATTCCAGAACTTTCTGCCACAGAAATGTGAGGAACATGTGTTTTTTTAGCCACATTTTGAGGTTTGCAAAGGATTCTGGGTAACAGAACCTGGTCAGAGCCCCACAAGTCACCCCATCTTGGATTCCCCTAGGTCTCTAGTTTTACAAAATGCACAGGTTTGGTAGGTTTCCCTAGGTGCCGGCTGAGCTAGAGGCCAAAATCTACAGGTAGGCACTTTGCAAAAAACACCTCTGTTTTCTTTCAAAAAATAGGATGTGTCCACGTAGCGCTTTGGGGCATTTCCTGTCGCGGGCGCTAGGCCTACCCACACAAGTGAGGTAGCATTTTTATCTGGAGACTTAGGGGAACGCTGGGTGGAAGGAAATTTGTGGCTCCTCTCAGATTCCAGAACTTTCTGCCACAGAAATGTGAGGAACATGTGTTTTTTTAGCCACATTTTGAGGTTTGCAAAGGATTCTGGGTAACAGCACCTGGTCAGAGCCCCACATGTCACACCATCTTGGATTCCCCTAGGTCTTTAGTTTTCAAAAATGCACAGGTTTGGTAGGTTTCCCTAGGTGCCGGCTTAGCTAGAGGCCAAAATCTACAGGTAGGCACTTCGTAAAAAACACCTCTGTTTTCTTTCAAAAAATTGGATGTGTCCACGTTGCGCTTTGGGGCATTTTCTGTTGCGGGCGCTAGGCCTACCCACACAAGTGAGGTATCATTTTTATCGGGAGACTTGGGGGAACACTGGGTGGAAGGAAATTTGTGGCTCCTCTCAGATTCAAGAACTTTCTGCCACAGAAATGTAAGGAACATGTGTTTTTTTAGCCACATTTTGTGGTTTGCAAAGGATTGTGGGTAACAGAACCTGGTCAGAGCCCCACAAGTCACCCCATCTTGGATTCCCCTAGGTCTCTAGTTTTCAAAAATACACAGTTTTGGTAGGTTTCCCTAGGTGCCGGCTGAGCTAGAGGCCAAAATCTACAGGTAGGCACTTCGTAAAAAACACCTCTGTTTTCTTTAAAAAAATTGGATGTGTCCACGTTGCGCTTTGGGGCATTTCCTGACGCGGGCGATAGGCCTACCTACACAAGTGAGGTATCATTTTTATCGGGAGACTTGGGGGAACGCTGGGTGGAAGGAAATTTGTGGCTCCTCTCAGATTCCAGAACTTTCTGCCACAGAAATGTGAGTAACATGTGTTTTTTTGGCCAAATTTTGAGGTTTGCAAAGGATTCTGGGTAACAGAACCTAGTCAGAGCCCCACATGTCACCCCATCTTGGATTCCCCTAGGTCTCTAGTTTTCAAAAATGCACAGGTTTGGTAGGTTTCCCTAGGTGCCGGCTGAGCTAGAGGCCAATATCTACAGGTAGGCACTTTGCAAAAAACACCTCTGTTTTCTTTCAAAAAATTGGATGTGTCCACGTTGCGCTTTGGGGCATTTCCTGACGCGGGCGATAGGCCTACCTACACAAGTGAGGTATCATTTTTATCGGGAGACTTGGGGGAACGCTGGGTGGAAGGAAATTTGTGGCTCCTCTCAGATTCCAGAACTTTCTGCCACAGAAATGTGAGTAACATGTGTTTTTTTGGCCAAATTTTGAGGTTTGCAAAGGATTCTGGGTAACAGAACCTAGTCAGAGCCCCACATGTCACCCCATCTTGGATTCCCCTAGGTCTCTAGTTTTCAAAAATGCACAGGTTTGGTAGGTTTCCCTAGGTGCCGGCTGAGCTAGAGGCCAATATCTACAGGTAGGCACTTTGCAAAAAACACCTCTGTTTTCTTTAAAAAAATTGGATGTGTCCACGTAGCGCTTTGGGGCATTTCCTGTCGCGGGCGCTAGGCCTACCCACACAAGTGAGGTAGCATTTTTATCTGGAGACTTAGGGGAACGCTGGGTGTAAGGATATTTGTGGCTCCTCTCAGATTCCAGAACTTTCTGCCACAGAAATGTGAGGAACATGTGTTTTTTTAGCCACATTTTGAGGTTTGCAAAGGATTCTGGGTAACAGAACCTGGTCAGAGCCCCACAAGTCACCCCATCTTGGATTCCCCTAGGTCTCTAGTTTTACAAAATGCACAGGTTTGGTAGGTTTCCCTAGGTGCCGGCTGAGCTAGAGGCCAAAATCTACAGGTAGGCACTTTGCAAAAAACACCTCTGTTTTCTTTCAAAAAATAGGATGTGTCCACGTAGCGCTTTGGGGCATTTCCTGTCGCGGGCGCTAGGCCTACCCACACAAGTGAGGTAGCATTTTTATCTGGAGACTTAGGGGAACGCTGGGTGGAAGGAAATTTGTGGCTCCTCTCAGATTCCAGAACTTTCTGCCACAGAAATGTGAGGAACATGTGTTTTTTTAGCCACATTTTGAGGTTTGCAAAGGATTCTGGCTAACAGCACCTGGTCAGAGCCCCACATGTCACACCATCTTGGATTCCCCTAGGTCTTTAGTTTTCAAAAATGCACAGGTTTGGTAGGTTTCCCTAGGTGCCGGCTTAGCTAGAGGCCAAAATCTACAGGTAGGCACTTCGTAAAAAACACCTCTGTTTTCTTTCAAAAAATTGGATGTGTCCACGTTGCGCTTTGGGGCATTTTCTGTTGCGGGCGCTAGGCCTACCCACACAAGTGAGGTATCATTTTTATCGGGAGACTTGGGGGAACACTGGGTGGAAGGAAATTTGTGGCTCCTCTCAGATTCAAGAACTTTCTGCCACAGAAATGTAAGGAACATGTGTTTTTTTAGCCTCATTTTGTGGTTTGCAAAGGATTGTGGGTAACAGAACCTGGTCAGAGCCCCACAAGTCACCCCATCTTGGATTCCCCTAGGTCTCTAGTTTTCAAAAATACACAGTTTTGGTAGGTTTCCCTAGGTGCCGGCTGAGCTAGAGGCCAAAATCTACAGGTAGGCACTTCGTAAAAAACACCTCTGTTTTCTTTAAAAAAATTGGATGTGTCCACGTTGCGCTTTGGGGCATTTCCTGACGCGGGCGATAGGCCTACCTACACAAGTGAGGTATCATTTTTATCGGGAGACTTGGGGGAACGCTGGGTGGAAGGAAATTTGTGGCTCCTCTCAGATTCCAGAACTTTCTGCCACAGAAATGTGAGTAACATGTGTTTTTTTGGCCAAATTTTGAGGTTTGCAAAGGATTCTGGGTAACAGAACCTAGTCAGAGCCCCACATGTCACCCCATCTTGGATTCCCCTAGGTCTCTAGTTTTCAAAAATGCACAGGTTTGGTAGGTTTCCCTAGGTGCCGGCTGAGCTAGAGGCCAATATCTACAGGTAGGCACTTTGCAAAAAACACCTCTGTTTTCTTTCAAAAAATTGGATGTGTCCACGTAGCGCTTTGGGGCATTTCCTGTCGCGGGCGCTAGGCCTACCCACACAAGTGAGGTAGCATTTTTATCTGGAGACTTAGGGGAACGCTGGGTGGAAGGATATTTGTGGCTCCTCTCAGATTCCAGAACTTTCTGCCACAGAAATGTGAGGAACATGTGTTTTTTTAGCCACATTTTGAGGTTTCCAAAGGATTCTGGGTAACAGAACCTGGTCAGAGCCCCACAAGTCACCCCATCTTGGATTCCCCTAGGTCTCTAGTTTTAAAAAATGCACAGGTTTGGTAGGTTTCCCTAGGTGCCGGCTGAGCTAGAGGCCAAAATCTACAGGTAGGCACTTCGTAAAAAACACCTCTGTTTTCTTTAAAAAAATTGGATGTGTCCACGTTGCGCTTTGGGGAATTTCCTGTCGCGGGCGCTAGGCCTACCCACACAAGTGAGGTATCATTTTTATCGGGAGACTTGGGGGAACGCTGGGTGGAAGGAAATTTGTGGCTCCTCTCAGATTCCAGAATTTTCTGCCACAGAAATGTGAGGAACATGTGTTTTTTGGGCCAAATTTTGAGGTTTGCAAAGGATTCTGGGTAACAGAACCTGGTCAGAGCCCCACAAGTTATCCCATCTTGGATTCCCCTAGGTCTCTAGTTTTCAAAAATGCACAGGTTTGGTAGGTTTCCCTAGGTGCCGGCTGAGCTAGAGGCCAAAACCTACAGGTAGGCACTTTGCAAAAAACACCTCTGTTTTCTTTAAAAAAAACTGGATGTGTCCACCTTGCGCATTGGGGCATTTCCTGTCGCGGGCGGTTGGCCTACCCACACAAGTGAGGTATAATTTTTATCGGGAGACTTGGGGGAACACTGGGTGGAAGGACATTTGTGGCTCCTCTCAGATTCCAGAACTTTCTGCCACAGAAATGTAAGGAACATGTGTTTTTTTAGCCATATTTTGAGGTTTGCAAAGGATTCTGGGTAACAGAACCTGGTCAGAGCCCCACATGTCACCCCATCTTGGATTCCCCTAGGTCTCTAGTTTTCAAAAATGCACAGGTTTGGTAGGTTTCCCTAGGTGCCGGCTGAGCTAGAGGCCAAAATCTACAGGGAGGCACTTTGCAAAAAACACCTCTGTTTTCTTTCAAAAAATTGGATGTGTCCACGTTGCGCTTTGGGGCATTTCCTGTCGCGGGCGCTAGGCCTACCCACACAAGTGAGGTATAATTTTTATCGGGAGACTTGGGGGAACGCTGGGTGGAAGGAAATTTGTGGCTCCTCTCAGATTCCAGAACTTTCTGCCACAGAAATGTGAGGAACATGTGTTTTTTTAGCCACATTTTGAGGTTTGCAAAGGATTCTGGGTAACAGAACCTGGTCAGAGCCCCACAAGTCACCCCATCTTGGATTCCCCTAGGTCTCTAGTTTTAAAAAATGCACAGGTTTGGTAGGTTTCCCTAGGTGCCGGCTGAGCTAGAGGCCAAAATCTACAGGTAGGCACTTTGCAAAAAACACCTCTGTTTTCTTTCAAAAAATAGGATGTGTCCACGTAGCGCTTTGGGGCATTTCCTGTCGCGGGCGCTAGGCCTACCCACACAAGTGAGGTAGCATTTTTATCTGGAGACTTAGGGGAACGCTGGGTGGAAGGAAATTTGTGGCTCCTCTCAGATTCCAGAACTTTCTGCCACAGAAATGTGAGGAACATGTGTTTTTTTAGCCACATTTTGAGGTTTGCAAAGGATTCTGGGTAACAGCACCTGGTCAGAGCCCCACATGTCACCCCAACTTGGATTCCCCTAGGTCTTTAGTTTTCAAAAATGCACAGGTTTGGTAGGTTTCCCTAGGTGCCGGCTGAGCTAGAGGCCAAAATCTACAGGTAGGCACTTTGCAAAAAACACCTCTGTTTTCTTTCAAAAAAATTGGATGTGTCCACGTTGCGCTT
The DNA here is from genome assembly GCF_031143425.1 of Pleurodeles waltl. Classification (NCBI taxonomy): domain Eukaryota; kingdom Metazoa; phylum Chordata; class Amphibia; order Caudata; family Salamandridae; genus Pleurodeles; species Pleurodeles waltl. The sequence goes on along the minus strand of NC_090443.1, from coordinate 785,051,678 downwards.
TGGGGCAATTCCTGTCGCGGGCGCTAGGCCTACCCACACAAGTGAGGTATCATTTCTATCGGGAGACTTGGGGGAACACTGGGTGGAAGGAAATTTGTGGCTCCTCTCAGATTCCAGAACTTTCTGCCACAGAAATGTCAGGAACATGTGTTTTTTTTAGCCATATTTTGAGGTTTGCAAAGGATTCTGGGTAACAGAACCTGGTCAGAGCCCCACATGTCACCCCATCTTGGATTCCCCTAGGTCTCTAGTGTTCAAAAATGCACAGGTTTCGTAGGTTTCCCTAGGTGCCGGCTGAGCTAGAGGCCAATATCTACAGGTAGGCACTTTGCAAAAAACACCTCTGTTTTCTTTCAAAAAATTGGATGTGTCCACGTAGCGCTTTGGGGCATTTCCTGTCGCGGGCGCTAGGCCTACCCACACAAGTGAGGTAGCATTTTTATCTGGAGACTTAGGGGAATGCTGGGTGGAAGGATATTTGTGGCTCCTCTCAGATTCCAGAACTTTCTGCCACAGATATGTGAGGAACATGTGTTTTTTTAGCCACATTTTGAGGTTTGCAAAGGATTCTGGGTAACAGAACCTGGTCAGAGCCCCACAAGTCACCCCATCTTGGATTCCCCTAGGTCTCTAGTTTTAAAAAATGCACAGGTTTGGTAGGTTTCCCTAGGTGCCGGCTGAGCTAGAGGCCAAAATCTACAGGTAGGCACTTTGCAAAAAACACCTCTGTTTTCTTTCAAAAAATAGGATGTGTCCACGTAGCGCTTTGGGGCATTTCCTGTCGCGGGCGCTAGGCCTACCCACACAAGTGAGGTAGCATTTTTATCTGGAGACTTAGGGGAACACTGGGTGGAAGGATATTTGTGGCTCCTCTCAGATTCCAGAACTTTCTGCCACAGAAATGTGAGGAACATGTGTTTTTTTAGCCACATTTTGAGGTTTGCAAAGGATTCTGGGTAACAGAACCTGGTCAGAGCCCCACATGTCACCCCAACTTGGATTCCCCTAGGTCTTTAGTTTTCAAAAATGCACAGGTTTGGTAGGTTTCCCTAGGTGCCGGCTGAGCTAGAGGCCAAAATCTACAGGTAGGCACTTTGTAAAAAACACCTCTGTTTTCTTTCAAAAAATTGGATGTGTCCACGTTGCGCTTTGGGGCATTTTCTGTTGCGGGCGCTAGGCCTACCCACACAAGTGAGGTATCATTTTTATCGGGAGACTTGGGGGAACACTGGTTGGAAGGAAATTTGTGGCTCCTCTCAGATTCCAGAACTTTCTGCCACAGAAATGTAAGGAACATGTGTTTTTTTAGCCATATTTTGAGGTTTGCAAAGGATTCTGGGTAACAGAACCTGGTCAGAGCCCCACAAGTTATCCCATCTTGGATTCCCCTAGGTCTCTAGTTTTCATAAATGCACAGGTTTGGTAGGTTTCCCTAGGTGCCGGCTGAGCTAGAGGCCAATATCTACAGGTAGGCACTTTGCAAAAAACACCTCTGTTTTCTTTCAAAAAATTGGATGTGTCCACGTAGCGCTTTGGGGCATTTCCTGTCGCGGGCGCTAGGCCTACCCACACAAGTGAGGTAGCATTTTTATCTGGAGACTTAGGGGAACGCTGGGTGGAAGGATATTTGTGGCTCCTCTCAGATTCCAGAACTTTCTGCCACAGAAATGTGAGGAACATGTGTTTTTTTAGCCACATTTTGAGGTTTGCAAAGGATTCTGGGTAACAGAACCTGGTCAGAGCCCCACAAGTCACCCCATCTTGGATTCCCCTAGGTCTCTAGTTTTAAAAAATGCACAGGTTTGGTAGGTTTCCCTAGGTGCCGGCTGAGCTAGAGGCCAAAATCTACAGGTAGGCACTTTGCAAAAAACACCTCTGTTTTCTTTCAAAAAATAGGATGTGTCCACGTAGCGCTTTGGGGCATTTCCTGTCGCGGGCGCTAGGCCTACCCACACAAGTGAGGTAGCATTTTTATCTGGAGACTTAGGGGAACGCTGGGTGGAAGGAAATTTGTGGCTCCTCTCAGATTCCAGAACTTTCTGCCACAGAAATGTGAGGAACATGTGTTTTTTTAGCCACATTTTGAGGTTTGCAAAGGATTCTGGGTAACAGCACCTGGTCAGAGCCCCACATGTCACCCCATCTTGGATTCCCCTAGGTCTTTAGTTTTCAAAAATGCACAGGTTTGGTAGGTTTCCCTAGGTGCCGGCTGAGCTAGAGGCCAAAATCTACAGGTAGGCACTTCGTAAAAAACACCTCTGTTTTCTTTCAAAAAATTGGATGTGTCCACGTTGCCCTTTGGGGCATTTTCTGTTGCGGGCGCTAGGCCTACCCACACAAGTGAGGTATCATTTTTATCGGGAGACTTGGGGGAACACTGGGTGGAAGGAAATTTGTGGCTCCTCTCAGATTCAAGAACTTTCTGCCACAGAAATGTAAGGAACATGTGTTTTTTTAGCCACATTTTGAGGTTTGCAAAGGATTGTGGGTAACAGAACCTGGTCAGAGCCCCACAAGTCACCCCATCTTGGATTCCCCTAGGTCTCTAGTTTTCAAAAATACACAGTTTTGGTAGGTTTCCCTAGGTGCCGGCTGAGCTAGAGGCCAAAATCTACAGGTAGGCACTTCGTAAAAAACACCTCTGTTTTCTTTCAAAAAATTGGATGTGTCCACGTTGCGCTTTGGGGCATTTCCTGACGCGGGCGATAGGCCTACCTACACAAGTGAGGTATCATTTTTATCGGGAGACTTGGGGGAACGCTGGGTGGAAGGAAATATGTGGCTCCTCTCAGATTCCAGAACTTTCTGCCACAGAAATGTGAGTAACATGTGTTTTTTTGGCCAAATTTTGAGGTTTGCAAAGGATTCTGGGTAACAGAACCTAGTCAGAGCCCCACATGTCACCCCATCTTGGATTCCCCTAGGTCTCTAGTTTTCAAAAATGCACAGGTTTGGTAGGTTTCCCTAGGTGCCGGCTGAGCTAGAGGCCAATATCTACAGGTTGGCACTTTGCAAAAAACACCTCTGTTTTCTTTAAAAAAATTGGATGTGTCCACGTAGCGCTTTGGGGCATTTCCTGTCGCGGGAGCTACGCCTACCCACACAAGTGAGGTAGCATTTTTATCTGGAGACTTAGGGGAACACTGGGTGGAAGGATATTTGTGGCTCCTCTCAGATTCCAGAACTTTCTGCCACAGAAATGTGAGGAACATGTGTTTTTTTAGCCACATTTTGAGGTTTGCAAAGGATTCTGGGTAACAGAACCTGGTCAGAGCCCCACAAGTCACCCCATCTTGGATTCCCCTAGGTCTCTAGTTTTAAAAAATGCACAGGTTTGGTAGGTTTCCCTAGGTGCCGGCTGAGCTAGAGGCCAAAATCTACAGGTAGGCACTTTGCAAAAAACACCTCTGTTTTCTTTCAAAAAATAGGATGTGTCCACGTAGCGCTTTGGGGCATTTCCTGTCGCGGGCGCTAGGCCTACCCACACAAGTGAGGTAGCATTTTTATCTGGAGACTTAGGGGAACGCTGGGTGGAAGGAAATTTGTGGCTCCTCTCAGATTCCAGAACTTTCTGCCACAGAAATGTGAGGAACATGTGTTTTTTTAGCCACATTTTGAGGTTTGCAAAGGATTCTGGGTAACGGCACCTGGTCAGAGCCCCACATGTCACCTCATCTTGGATTCCCCTAGGTCTTTAGTTTAAAAAAATGCACAGGTTTGGTAGGTTTCCCTAGGTGCCGGCTGAGCTAGAGGCCAAAATCTACAGGTAGGCACTTCGTAAAAAACACCTCTGTTTTCTTTCAAAAAATTGGATGTGTCCACGTTGCGCTTTGGGGCATTTTCTGTTGCGGGCGCTAGGCCTACCCACACAAGTGAGGTATCATTTTTATCGGGAGACTTGGGGGAACACTGGGTGGAAGGAAATTTGTGGCTCCTCTCAGATTCAAGAACTTTCTGCCACAGAAATGTAAGGAACATGTGTTTTTTTAGCCACATTTTGAGGTTTGCAAAGGATTGTGGGTAACAGAACCTGGTCAGAGCCCCACAAGTCACCCCATCTTGGATTCCCCTAGGTCTCTAGTTTTCAAAAATACACAGTTTTGGTAGGTTTCCCTAGGTGCCGGCTGAGCTAGAGGCCAAAATCTACAGGTAGGCACTTCGTAAAAAACACCTCTGTTTTCTTTAAAAAAATTGGATGTGTCCACGTTGCGCTTTGGGGCATTTCCTGACGCGGGCGATAGGCCTACCTACACAAGTGAGGTATCATTTTTATCGGGAGACTTGGGGGAACGCTGGGTGGAAGGAAATTTGTGGCTCCTCTCAGATTCCAGAACTTTCTGCCACAGAAATGTGAGGAACATGTGTTTTTTGGGCCAAATTTTGAGGTTTGCAAAGGATTCTGGGTAACAGAACATGGTCAGAGCCCCACAAGTTATCCCATCTTGGATTCCCCTAGGTCTCTAGTTTTAAAAAATGCACAGGTTTGGTAGGTTTCCCTAGGTGCCGGCTGAGCTGGAGGCCAAAATCTACAGGTAGGCACCCCGTAAAAAACACCTCTGTTTTCTTTCAAAAAATTGGATGTGTCCACGTTGCGCTTTGGGGCATTTCCTGTCGCGGGCGATAGGCCTACCTACACAAGTGAGGTATCATTTTTATCAGGAGACTTGGGGGAACGCTGGGTGGAAGGAAATTTGTGGCTCCTCTCAGATTCCAGAACTTTCTGCCACAGAAATGTGAGTAACGTGTTTTTTTGGCCAAATGTTGAGGTTTGCAAAGGATTCTGGGTAACAGAAACTGGTCAGAGCCCCACAAGTTATCCCATCTTGGATTCCCCTAGGTCTCTAGTTTTAAAAAATGCACAGGTTTGGTAGGTTTCCCTAGGTGCCGGCTGAGCTAGAGGCCAAAATCTACAGGTAGGCACTTTGCAAAAAACACCTCTGTTTTCTTTCAAAAAAATTGGATGTGTCCACGTTGCGCTTTGGGGCAATTCCTGTCGCGGGCGCTAGGCCTACCCACACAAGTGAGGTATCATTTCTATCGGGAGACTTGGGGGAACACTGGGTGGAAGGAAATTTGTGGCTCCTCTCAGATTCCAGAACTTTCTGCCACAGAAATGTCAGGAACATGTGTTTTTTTTAGCCATATTTTGAGGTTTGCAAAGGATTCTGGGTAACAGAACCTGGTCAGAGCCCCACATGTCACCCCATCTTGGATTCCCCTAGGTCTCTAGTGTTCAAAAATGCACAGGTTTCGTAGGTTTCCCTAGGTGCCGGCTGAGCTAGAGGCCAATATCTACAGGTAGGCACTTTGCAAAAAACACCTCTGTTTTCTTTCAAAAAATTGGATGTGTCCACGTAGCGCTTTGGGGCATTTCCTGTCGCGGGCGCTAGGCCTACCCACACAAGTGAGGTAGCATTTTTATCTGGAGACTTAGGGGAATGCTGGGTGGAAGGATATTTGTGGCTCCTCTCAGATTCCAGAACTTTCTGCCACAGATATGTGAGGAACATGTGTTTTTTTAGCCACATTTTGAGGTTTGCAAAGGATTCTGGGTAACAGAACCTGGTCAGAGCCCCACAAGTCACCCCATCTTGGATTCCCCTAGGTCTCTAGTTTTAAAAAATGCACAGGTTTGGTAGGTTTCCCTAGGTGCCGGCTGAGCTAGAGGCCAAAATCTACAGGTAGGCACTTTGCAAAAAACACCTCTGTTTTCTTTCAAAAAATAGGATGTGTCCACGTAGCGCTTTGGGGCATTTCCTGTCGCGGGCGCTAGGCCTACCCACACAAGTGAGGTAGCATTTTTATCTGGAGACTTAGGGGAACACTGGGTGGAAGGATATTTGTGGCTCCTCTCAGATTCCAGAACTTTCTGCCACAGAAATGTGAGGAACATGTGTTTTTTTAGCCACATTTTGAGGTTTGCAAAGGATTCTGGGTAACAGAACCTGGTCAGAGCCCCACATGTCACCCCAACTTGGATTCCCCTAGGTCTTTAGATTTCAAAAATGCACAGGTTTGGTAGGTTTCCCTAGGTGCCGGCTGAGCTAGAGGCCAAAATCTACAGGTAGGCACTTCGTAAAAAACACCTCTGTTTTCTTTCAAAAAATTGGATATGTCCACGTTGCGCTTTGGGGCATTTTCTGTTGCGGGCGCTAGGCCTACCCACACAAGTGAGGTATCATTTTTATCGGGAGACTTGGGGGAACACTGGTTGGAAGGAAATTTGTGGCTCCTCTCAGATTCCAGAACTTTCTGCCACAGAAATGTAAGGAACATGTGTTTTTTTAGCCATATTTTGAGGTTTGCAAAGGATTCTGGGTAACAGAACCTGGTCAGAGCCCCACAAGTTATCCCATCTTGGATTCCCCTAGGTCTCTAGTTTTCATAAATGCACAGGTTTGGTAGGTTTCCCTAGGTGCCGGCTGAGCTAGAGGCCAATATCTACAGGTAGGCACTTTGCAAAAAACACCTCTGTTTTCTTTCAAAAAATTGGATGTGTCCACGTAGCGCTTTGGGGAATTTCCTGTCGCGGGCGCTAGGCCTACCCACACAAGTGAGGTAGCATTTTTATCTGGAGACTTAGGGGAACGCTGGGTGGAAGGATATTTGTGGCTCCTCTCAGATTCCAGAACTTTCTGCCACAGAAATGTGAGGAACATGTGTTTTTTTAGCCACATTTTGAGGTTTGCAAAGGATTCTGGGTAACAGAACCTGGTCAGATCCCCACAAGTCACCCCATCTTGGATTCCCCTAGGTCTCTAGTTTTAAAAAATGCACAGGTTTGGTAGGTTTCCCTAGGTGCCGGCTGAGCTAGAGGCCAAAATCTACAGGTAGGCACTTTGCAAAAAACACCTCTGTTTTCTTTCAAAAAATAGGATGTGTCCACGTAGCGCTTTGGGGCATTTCCTGTTGCGGGCGCTAGGCCTACCCACACAAGTGAGGTAGCATTTTTATCTGGAGACTTAGGGGAACGCTGGGTGGAAGGAAATTTGTGGCTCCTCTCAGATTCCAGAACTTTCTGCCACAGAAATGTGAGGAACATGTGTTTTTTTAGCCACATTTTGAGGTTTGCAAAGGATTCTGGGTAACAGCACCTGGTCAGAGCCCCACATGTCACCCCATCTTGGATTCCCCTAGGTCTTTAGTTTTCAAAAATGCACAGGTTTGGTAGGTTTCCCTAGGTGCCGGCTGAGCTAGAGGCCAAAATCTACAGCTAGGCACTTCGTAAAAAACACCTCTGTTTTCTTTCAAAAAATTGGATGTGTCCACGTTGCCCTTTGGGGCATTTTCTGTTGCGGGTGCTAGGCCTACCCACACAAGTGAGGTATCATTTTTATCGGGAGACTTGGGGGAACACTGGGTGGAAGGAAATTTGTGGCTCCTCTCAGATTCAAGAACTTTCTGCCACAGAAATGTAAGGAACATGTGTTTTTTTAGCCACATTTTGAGGTTTGCAAAGGATTGTGGGTAACAGAACCTGGTCAGAGCCCCACAAGTCACCCCATCTTGGATTCCCCTAGGTCTCTAGTTTTCAAAAATACACAGTTTTGGTAGGTTTCCCTAGGTGCCGGCTGAGCTAGAGGCCAAAATCTACAGGTAGGCACTTCGTAAAAAACACCTCTGTTTTCTTTCAAAAAATTGGATGTGTCCACGTTGCGCTTTGGGGCATTTCCTGACGCGGGCGCTAGGCCTACCTACACAAGTGAGGTATCATTTTTATCGGGAGACTTGGGGGAACGCTGGGTGGAAGGAAATTTGTGGCTCCTCTCAGATTCCAGAACTTTCTGCCACAGAAATGTGAGTAACATGTGTTTTTTTGGCCAAATTTTGAGGTTTGCAAAGGATTCTGGGTAACAGAACCTAGTCAGAGCCCCACATGTCACCCCATCTTGGATTCCCCTAGGTCTCTAGTTTTCAAAAATGCACAGGTTTGGTAGGTTTCCCTAGGTGCCGGCTGAGCTAGAGGCCAATATCTACAGGTAGGCACTTTGCAAAAAACACCTCTGTTTTCTTTAAAAAAATTGGATGTGTCCACGTAGCGCTTTGGGGCATTTCCTGTCGCGGGCGCTACGCCTACCCACACAAGTGAGGTAGCATTTTTATCTGGAGACTTAGGGGAACACTGGGTGGAAGGATATTTGTGGCTCCTCTCAGATTCCAGAACTTTCTGCCACAGAAATGTGAGGAACATGTGTTTTTTTAGCCACATTTTGAGGTTTGCAAAGGATTCTGGGTAACAGAACCTGGTCAGAGCCCCACAAGTCACCCCATCTTGGATTCCCCTAGGTCTCTAGTTTTAAAAAATGCACAGGTTTGGTAGGTTTCCCTAGGTGCCGGCTGAGCTAGAGGCCAAAATCTACAGGTAGGCACTTTGCAAAAAACACCTCTGTTTTCTTTCAAAAAATAGGATGTGTCCACGTAGCGCTTTGGGGCATTTCCTGTCGCGGGCGCTAGGCCTACCCACACAAGTGAGGTAGCATTTTTATCTGGAGACTTAGGGGAACGCTGGGTGGAAGGAAATTTGTGGCTCCTCTCAGATTCCAGAACTTTCTGCCACAGAAATGTGAGGAACATGTGTTTTTTTAGCCACATTTTGAGGTTTGCAAAGGATTCTGGGTAACAGCACCTGGTCAGAGCCCCACATGTCACCTCATCTTGGATTACCCTATGTCTTTAGTTTTCAAAAATGCACAGGTTTGGTAGGTTTCCCTAGGTGCCGGCTGAGCTAGAGGCCAAAATCTACAGGTAGGCACTTCGTAAAAAACACCTCTGTTTTCTTTCAAAAAATTGGATGTGTCCACGTTGCGCTTTGGGGCATTTTCTGTTGCGGGCGCTAGGCCTACCCACACAAGTGAGGTATCATTTTTATCGGGAGACTTGGGGGAACACTGGGTGGAAGGAAATTTGTGGCTCCTCTCAGATTTAAGAACTTTCTGCCACAGAAATGTAAGGAACATGTGTTTTTTTAGCCACATTTTGAGGTTTGCAAAGGATTGTGGGTAACAGAACCTGGTCAGAGCCCCACAAGTCACCCCATCTTGGATTCCCCTAGGTCTCTAGTTTTCAAAAATACACAGTTTTGGTTGGTTTCCCTAGGTGCCGGCTGAGCTAGAGGCCAAAATCTACAGGTAGGCACTTCGTAAAAAACACCTCTGTTTTCTTTCAAAAAATTGGATGTGTCCACGTTGCGCTTTGGGGCATTTCCTGACGCGGGCGATAGGCCTACCTACACAAGTGAGGTATCATTTTTATCGGGAGACTTGGGGGAACGCTGGGTGGAAGGAAATTTGTGGCTCCTCTCAGATTCCAGAACTTTCTGCCACAGAAATGTGAGGAACATGTGTTTTTTGGGCCAAATTTTGAGGTTTGCAAAGGATTCTGGGTAACAGAACATGGTCAGAGCCCCACAAGTTATCCCATCTTGGATTCCCCTAGGTCTCTAGTTTAAAAAAATGCACAGGTTTGGTAGGTTTCCCTAGGTGCCGGCTGAGCTGGAGGCCAAAATCTACAGGTAGGCACCCCGTAAAAAACACCTCTGTTTTCTTTCAAAAAATTGGATGTGTCCACGTTGCGCTTTGGGGCATTTCCTGTCGCGGGCGATAGGCCTACCTACACAAGTGAGGTATCATTTTTATCAGGAGACTTGGGGGAACGGTGGGTGGAAGGAAATTTGTGGCTCCTCTCAGATTCCAGAACTTTCTGCCACAGAAATGTGAGTAACGTGTTTTTTTGGCCAAATGTTGAGGTTTGCAAAGGATTCTGGGTAACAGAAACTGGTCAGAGCCCCACAAGTTATCCCATCTTGGATTCCCCTAGGTCTCTAGTTTTAAAAAATGCACAGGTTTGGTAGGTTTCCCTAGGTGCCGGCTGAGCTAGAGGCCAAAATCTACAGGTAGGCACTTTGCAAAAAACACCTCTGTTTTCTTTCAAAAAAATTGGATGTGTCCACGTTGCGCTTTGGGGCAATTCCTGTCGCGGGCGCTAGGCCTACCCACACAAGTGAGGTATCATTTCTATCGGGAGACTTGGGGGAACACTGGGTGGAAGGAAATTTGTGGCTCCTCTCAGATTCCAGAACTTTCTGCCACAGAAATGTGAGGAACATGTGTTTTTTTTAGCCTTATTTTGAGGTTTGCAAAGGATTCTGGGTAACAGAACCTGGTCAGAGCCCCACATGTCACCCCATCTTGGATTCCCCTAGGTCTCTAGTGTTCAAAAATGCACAGGTTTCGTAGGTTTCCCTAGGTGCCGGCTGAGCTAGAGGCCAATATCTACAGGTAGGCACTTTGCAAAAAACACCTCTGTTTTCTTTCAAAAAATTGGATGTGTCCACGTAGCGCTTTGGGGCATTTCCTGTCGCGGGCGCTAGGCCTACCCACACAAGTGAGGTAGCATTTTTATCTGGAGACTTAGGGGAACGCTGGGTGGAAGGATATTTGTGGCTCCTCTCAGATTCCAGAACTTTCTGCCACAGATATGTGAGGAACATGTGTTTTTTTAGCCACATTTTGAGGTTTGCAAAGGATTCTGGGTAACAGAACCTGGTCAGAGCCCCACAAGTCACCCCATCTTGGATTCCCCTAGGTCTCTAGTTTTAAAAAATGCACAGGTTTGGTAGGTTTCCCTAGGTGCCGGCTGAGCTAGAGGCCAAAATCTACAGGTAGGCACTTTGCAAAAAACACCTCTGTTTTCTTTCAAAAAATAGGATGTGTCCACGTAGCGCTTTGGGGCATTTCCTGTCGCGGGCGCTAGGCCTACCCACACAAGTGAGGTAGCATTTTTATCTGGAGACTTAGGGGAACACTGGGTGGAAGGATATTTGTGGCTCCTCTCAGATTCCAGAACTTTCTGCCACAGAAATGTGAGGAACATGTGTTTTTTTAGCCACATTTTGAGGTTTGCAAAGGATTCTGGGTAACAGAACCTGGTCAGAGCCCCACAAGTCACCCCATCTTGGATTCCCCTAGGTCTCTAGTTTTAAAAAATGCACAGGTTTGGTAGGTTTCCCTAGGTGCCGGCTGAGCTAGAGGCCAAAATCTACAGGTAGGCACTTTGCAAAAAACACCTCTGTTTTCTTTCAAAAAATAGGATGTGTCCACGTAGCGCTTTGGGGCATTTCCTGTCGCGGGCGCTAGGCCTACCCACACAAGTGAGGTAGCATTTTTATCTGGAGACTTGGGGGAACGCTGGGTGGAAGGAAATTTGTGGCTCCTCTCAGATTCCAGAACTTTCTGCCACAGAAATGTGAGGAACATGTGTTTTTTTAGCCACATTTTGAGGTTTGCAAAGGATTCTGAGTAACAGCACCTGGTCAGAGCCCCACATGTCACCCCATCTTGGATTCCCCTAGGTCTTTAGTTTTCAAAAATGCACAGGTTTGGTAGGTTTCCCTAGGTGCCGGCTGAGCTAGAGGCCAAAATCTACAGGTAGGCACTTCGTAAAAAACACCTCTGTTTTCTTTCAAAAAATTGGATGTGTCCACGTTGCGCTTTGGGGCATTTTCTGTTGCGGGCGCTAGGCCTACCCACACAAGTGAGGTATCATTTTTATCGGGAGACTTGGGGGAACACTGGGTGGAAGGAAATTTGTGGCTCCTCTCAGATTCAAGAACTTTCTGCCACAGAAATGTAAGGAACATGTGTTTTTTTAGCCACATTTTGAGGTTTGCAAAGGATTGTGGGTAACAGAACCTGGTCAGAGCCTCACAAGTCACCCCATCTTGGATTCCCCTAGGTCTCTAGTTTTCAAAAATACACAGTTTTGGTAGGTTTCCCTAGGTGCCGGCTGAGCTAGAGGCCAAAATCTACAGGTAGGCACTTCGTAAAAAACACCTCTGTTTTCTTTAAAAAAATTGGATGTGTCCACGTTGCGCTTTGGGGCATTTCCTGACGCGGGCGATAGGCCTACCTACACAAGTGAGGTATCATTTTTATCGGGAGACTTGGGGGAACGCTGGGTGGAAGGAAATTTGTGGCTCCTCTCAGATTCCAGAACTTTCTGCCACAGAAATGTGAGGAACATGTGTTTTTTGGGCCAAATTATGAGGTTTGCAAAGGATTCTGGGTAACAGAACATGGTCAGAGCCCCACAAGTTATCCCATCTTGGATTCCCCTAGGTCTCTAGTTTTAAAAAATGCACAGGTTTGGTAGGTTTCCCTAGGTGCCGGCTGAGCTGGAGGCCAAAATCTACAGGTAGGCACCCCGTAAAAAACACCTCTGTTTTCTTTCAAAAAATTGGATGTGTCCACGTTGCGCTTTGGGGCATTTCCTGTCGCGGGCGATAGGCCTACCTACACAAGTGAGGTATCATTTTTATCAGGAGACTTGGGGGAACGCTGGGTGGAAGGAAATTTGTGGCTCCTCTCAGATTCCAGAACTTTCTGCCACAGAAATGTGATTAACGTGTTTTTTTGGCCAAATGTTGAGGTTTGCAAAGGATTCTGGGTAACAGAAACTGGTCAGAGCCCCACAAGTTATCCCATCTAGGATTCCCCTAGGTCTCTAGTTTTAAAAAATGCACAGGTTTGGTAGGTTTCCCTAGGTGCCGGCTGAGCTAGAGGCCAAAATCTACAGGTAGGCACTTTGCAAAAAACACCTCTGTTTTCTTTAAAAAAAATTGGATGTGTCCACGTTGCGCTTTGGGGCAATTCCTGTCGCGGGCGCTAGGCCTACCCACACAAGTGAGGTATCATTTCTATCGGGAGACTTGGGGGAACACTGGGTGGAAGGAAATTTGTGGCTCCTCTCAGATTCCAGAACTTTCTGCCACAGAAATGTCAGGAACATGTGTTTTTTTTAGCCATATTTTGAGGTTTGCAAAGGATTCTGGGTAACAGAACCTGGTCAGAGCCCCACATGTCACCCCATCTTGGATTCCCCTAGGTCTCTAGTGTTCAAAAATGCACAGGTTTCGTAGGTTTCCCTAGGTGCCGGCTGAGCTAGAGGCCAATATCTACAGGTAGGCACTTTGCAAAAAACACCTCTGTTTTCTTTCAAAAAATTGGATGTGTCCACGTAGCGCTTTGGGGCATTTCCTGTCGCGGGCGCTAGGCTTACCCACACAAGTGAGGTAGCATTTTTATCTGGAGACTTAGGGGAACGCTGGGTGGAAGGATATTTGTGGCTCCTCTCAGATTCCAGAACTTTCTGCCACAGATATGTGAGGAACATGTGTTTTTTTAGCCACATTTTGAGGTTTGCAAACGATTCTGGGTAACAGAACCTGGTCAGAGCCCCACAAGTCACCCCATCTTGGATTCCCCTAGGTCTCTAGTTTTCAAAAATGCACAGGTTTGGTAGGTTTCCCTAGGTGCCGGCTGAGCTAGAGGCCAAAATCTACAGGTAGGCACTTCGTAAAAAACACCTCTGTTTTCTTTCAAAAAATTGGATGTGTCAACGTTGCGCTTTGGGGCATTTCCTGTCGCAGGCGCTAGGCCTACCCACTCAAGTGAGGTATCATTTTTATTGGGAGACTTGGGGGAACACTGGGTGGAAGGAAATTTGTGGCTCCTCTCAGATTCCAGAATTTTCTGCCACAGAAATGTCAGGAACAAGTGTTTTTTGGGCCAAATTTTGAGGTTTGCAAAGGATTCTGGGTAATAGAACCTGGTCAGAGCCCCACAAGTTATCCCATCTTGGATTCCCCTAGGTATCTAGTTTTCAAAAATGCACAGGTTTGGTAGGTTTCCCTAGGTGCCGGCTGAGCTAGAGGCCAAAATCTACAGGTAGGCACTTCGTAAAAAATACCTCTGTTTTCTATAAAAAAATTGGATGTGTCCACGTTGCGCTTTGGGGCATTTCCTGTCGCGGGCGCTAGGCCTACCCACACAAGTGAGGTATCATTTTTATCAGGAGACTTGGGGGAACGCTGGGTGGAAGGAAATTTGTGGCTCCTCTCAGATTCCAGAATTTTCTGCCACAGAAATGTGAGGAACATGTGTTTTTTGGGCCAAATTTTGAGGTTTGCAAAGGATTCTGGGTAACAGAACCTGGTCAGAGCCCCACAACTTATCCCATCTTGGATTCCCCTAGGTCTCCAGTTTTCAAAAATGCACAGGTTTGGTAGGTTTCCCTAGGTTCCGGCTGAGCTAGAGGCCAAAATCTACAGGTAGGTACTTTGCAAAAAACACCTCTGTTTTCTTTCAAAAAAATTGGATGCGTCCACGTTGCGCTTTGGGGCATTTCCTGTCGCGGGCGGTAGGCCTACCCACACAAGTGAGGTATCATTTTTATCGGGAGACTTGGGGGAACACTGGTTGGAAGGAAATTTGTGGCTCCTCTCAGATTCCAGAACTTTCTGCCACAGAAATGTAAGGAACATGTGTTTTTTTAGCCATATTTTGAGGTTTGCAAAGGATTCTGGGTAACAGAACCTGGTCAGAGCCCCACAAGTTATCCCATCTTGGATTCCCCTAGGTCTCTAGTTTTCATAAATGCACAGGTTTGGTAGGTTTCCCTAGGTGCCGGCTGAGCTAGAGGCCAATATCTACAGGTAGGCACTTTGCAAAAAACACCTCTGTTTTCTTTCAAAAAATTGGATGTGTCCACGTAGCGCTTTGGGGCATTTCCTGTCACGGGCGCTAGGCCTACCCACACAAGTGAGGTAGCATTTTTATCTGGAGACTTAGGGGAACGCTGGGTGGAAGGATATTTGTGGCTCCTCTCAGATTCCAGAACTTTCTTCCACAGAAATGTGAGGAACATGTGTTTTTTTAGCCACATTTTGAGGTTTGCAAAGGATTCTGGGTAACAGAACCTGGTCAGAGCCCCACAAGTCACCCCATCTTGGATTCCCCTAGGTCTCTAGTTTTAAAAAATGCACAGGTTTGGTAGGTTTCCCTAGGTGCCGGCTGAGCTAGAGGCCAAAATCTACAGGTAGGCACTTTGCAAAAAACACCTCTGTTTTCTTTCAAAAAATAGGATGTGTCCACGTAGCGCTTTGGGGCATTTCCTGTCGTGGGCGCTAGGCCTACCCACACAAGTGAGGTAGCATTTTTATCTGGAGACTTAGGGGAACGCTGGGTGGAAGGAAATTTGTGGCTCCTCCCAGATTCCAGAACTTTCTGCCACAGAAATGTGAGGAACATGTGTTTTTTTAGCCACATTTTGAGGTTTGCAAAGGATTCTGGGTAACAGCCCCTGGTCAGAGCCCCACATGTCACCCCATCTTGGATTGCCCTAGGTCTTTAGTTTTCAAAAATGCACAGGTTTGGTAGGTTTCCCTAGGTGCCGGCTGAGCTAGAGGCCAAAATCTACAGGTAGGCACTTCGTAAAAAACACCTCTGTTTTCTTTCAAAAAATTGGATGTGTCCACGTTGCACTTTGGGGCATTTTCTGTTGCAGGTGCTAGGCCTACCCACACAAGTGAGGTATCATTTTTATCGGGAGACTTGGGGGAACACTGGGTGGAAGGAAATTTGTGGCTCCTCTCAGATTCAAGAACTTTCTGCCACAGAAATGTAAGGAACATGTGTTTTTTTAGCCACATTTTGAGGTTTGCAAAGGATTGTGGGTAACAGAACCTGGTCAGAGCCCCACAAGTCACCCCATCTTGGATTCCCCTAGGTCTCTAGTTTTCAAAAATGCACAGTTTTGGTAGGTTTCCCTAGGTGCCGGCTGAGCTAGAGGCCAAAATCTACAGGTAGGCACTTCGTAAAAAACACCTCTGTTTTCTTTCAAAAAATTGGATGTGTCCACGTTGCGCTTTGGGGCATTTCCTGACGCGGGCGATAGGCCTACCTACACAAGTGAGGTATCATTTTTATCGGGAGACTTGGGGGAACGCTGGGTGGAAGGAAATTTGTGGCTCCTCTCAGATTCCAGAACTTTCTGCCACAGAAATGTGAGTAACATGTGTTTTTTTGGCCAAATTTTGAGGTTTGCAAAGGATTCTGGGTAACAGAACCTAGTCAGAGCCCCACATGTCACCCCATCTTGGA
The DNA here is from genome assembly GCF_031143425.1 of Pleurodeles waltl. Classification (NCBI taxonomy): domain Eukaryota; kingdom Metazoa; phylum Chordata; class Amphibia; order Caudata; family Salamandridae; genus Pleurodeles; species Pleurodeles waltl. The sequence goes on along the minus strand of NC_090443.1, from coordinate 785,035,740 downwards.
TTCCCCTAGGTCTCTAGTTTTCAAAAATGCACAGGTTTGGTAGGTTTCCCTAGGTGCCGGCTGAGCTAGAGGCCAATATCTACAGGTAGGCACTTTGCAAAAAACACCTCTGTTTTCTTTAAAAAAATTGGATGTGTCCACGTAGCGCTTTGGGGCATTTCCTGTCGCGGGCGCTAGGCCTACCCACACAAGTGAGGTAGCATTTTTATCTGGAGACTTAGGGGAACGCTGGGTGTAAGGATATTTGTGGCTCCTCTCAGATTCCAGAACTTTCTGCCACAGAAATGTGAGGAACATGTGTTTTTTTAGCCACATTTTGAGGTTTGCAAAGGATTCTGGGTAACAGAACCTGGTCAGAGCCCCACAAGTCACCCCATCTTGGATTCCCCTAGGTCTCTAGTTTTACAAAATGCACAGGTTTGGTAGGTTTCCCTAGGTGCCGGCTGAGCTAGAGGCCAAAATCTACAGGTAGGCACTTTGCAAAAAACACCTCTGTTTTCTTTCAAAAAATAGGATGTGTCCACGTAGCGCTTTGGGGCATTTCCTGTCGCGGGCGCTAGGCCTACCCACACAAGTGAGGTAGCATTTTTATCTGGAGACTTAGGGGAACGCTGGGTGGAAGGAAATTTGTGGCTCCTCTCAGATTCCAGAACTTTCTGCCACAGAAATGTGAGGAACATGTGTTTTTTTAGCCACATTTTGAGGTTTGCAAAGGATTCTGGGTAACAGCACCTGGTCAGAGCCCCACATGTCACACCATCTTGGATTCCCCTAGGTCTTTAGTTTTCAAAAATGCACAGGTTTGGTAGGTTTCCCTAGGTGCCGGCTTAGCTAGAGGCCAAAATCTACAGGTAGGCACTTCGTAAAAAACACCTCTGTTTTCTTTCAAAAAATTGGATGTGTCCACGTTGCGCTTTGGGGCATTTTCTGTTGCGGGCGCTAGGCCTACCCACACAAGTGAGGTATCATTTTTATCGGGAGACTTGGGGGAACACTGGGTGGAAGGAAATTTGTGGCTCCTCTCAGATTCAAGAACTTTCTGCCACAGAAATGTAAGGAACATGTGTTTTTTTAGCCACATTTTGTGGTTTGCAAAGGATTGTGGGTAACAGAACCTGGTCAGAGCCCCACAAGTCACCCCATCTTGGATTCCCCTAGGTCTCTAGTTTTCAAAAATACACAGTTTTGGTAGGTTTCCCTAGGTGCCGGCTGAGCTAGAGGCCAAAATCTACAGGTAGGCACTTCGTAAAAAACACCTCTGTTTTCTTTAAAAAAATTGGATGTGTCTACGTTGCGCTTTGGGGCATTTCCTGACGCGGGCGATAGGCCTACCTACACAAGTGAGGTATCATTTTTATCGGGAGACTTGGGGGAACGCTGGGTGGAAGGAAATTTGTGGCTCCTCTCAGATTCCAGAACTTTCTGCCACAGAAATGTGAGTAACATGTGTTTTTTTGGCCAAATTTTGAGGTTTGCAAAGGATTCTGGGTAACAGAACCTATTCAGAGCCCCACATGTCACCCCATCTTGGATTCCCCTAGGTCTCTAGTTTTCAAAAATGCACAGGTTTGGTAGGTTTCCCTAGGTGCCGGCTGAGCTAGAGGCCAATATCTACAGGTAGGCACTTTGCAAAAAACACCTCTGTTTTCTTTCAAAAAATTGGATGTGTCCACGTAGCGCTTTGGGGCATTTCCTGTCGCGGGCGCTAGGCCTACCCACACAAGTGAGGTAGCATTTTTATCTGGAGACTTAGGGGAACGCTGGGTGGAAGGATATTTGTGGCTCCTCTCAGATTCCAGAACTTTCTGCCACAGAAATGTGAGGAACATGTGTTTTTTTAGCCACATTTTGAGGTTTGCAAAGGATTCTGGGTAACAGAACCTGGTCAGAGCCCCACAAGTCACCCCATCTTGGATTCCCCTAGGTCTCTAGTTTTAAAAAATGCACAGGTTTGGTAGGTTTCCCTAGGTGCCGGCTGAGCTAGAGGCCAAAATCTACAGGTAGGCACTTCGTAAAAAACACCTCTGTTTTCTTTAAAAAAATTGGATGTGTCCACGTTGCGCTTTGGGGAATTTCCTGTCGCGGGCGCTAGGCCTACCCACACAAGTGAGGTATCATTTTTATCGGGAGACTTGGGGGAACGCTGGGTGGAAGGAAATTTGTGGCTCCTCTCAGATTCCAGAATTTTCTGCCACAGAAATGTGAGGAACATGTGTTTTTTGGGCCAAATTTTGAGGTTTGCAAAGGATTCTGGGTAACAGAACCTGGTCAGAGCCCCACAAGTTATCCCATCTTGGATTCCCCTAGGTCTCTAGTTTTCAAAAATGCACAGGTTTGGTAGGTTTCCCTAGGTGCCGGCTGAGCTAGAGGCCAAAACCTACAGGTAGGCACTTTGCAAAAAACACCTCTGTTTTCTTTAAAAAAAACTGGATGTGTCCACCTTGCGCATTGGGGCATTTCCTGTCGCGGGCGGTTGGCCTACCCACACAAGTGAGGTATAATTTTTATCGGGAGACTTGGGGGAACACTGGGTGGAAGGACAGTTGTGGCTCCTCTCAGATTCCAGAACTTTCTGCCACAGAAATGTAAGGAACTTGTGTTTTTTTAGCCATATTTTGAGGTTTGCAAAGGATTCTGGGTAACAGAACCTGGTCAGAGCCCCACATGTCACCCCATCTTGGATTCCCCTAGGTCTCTAGTTTTCAAAAATGCACAGGTTTGGTAGGTTTCCCTAGGTGCCGGCTGAGCTAGAGGCCAAAATCTACAGGGAGGCACTTTGCAAAAAACACCTCTGTTTTCTTTCAAAAAATTGGATGTGTCCACGTTGCGCTTTGGGGCATTTCCTGTCGCGGGCGCTAGGCCTACCCACACAAGTGAGGTATAATTTTTATCGGGAGACTTGGGGGAACGCTGGGTGGAAGGAAATTTGTGGCTCCTCTCAGATTCCAGAATTTTCTGGCACAGAAATGTGAGGAACATGTGTTTTTTGGGCCAAATTTTGAGGTTTGCAAAGGATTCTGGGTAACAGAACATGGTCAGAGCCCCACAAGTTATCCCATCTTGGATTCCCCTAGGTCTCTAGTTTTAAAAAATGCACAGGTTTGGTAGGTTTCCCTAGGTGCCGGCTGAGCTGGAGGCCAAAATCTACAGGTAGGCACCCCGTAAAAAACACCTCTGTTTTCTTTCAAAAAATTGGATGTGTCCACGTTGCGCTTTGGGGCATTTCCTGTTGCGGGCGATAGGCCTACCTACACAAGTGAGGTATCATTTTTATCAGGAGACTTGGGGGAACGCTGGGTGGAAGGAAATTTGTGGCTCCTCTCAGATTCCAGAACTTTCTGCCACAGAAATGTGAGTAACGTGTTTTTTTGGCCAAATGTTGAGGTTTGCAAAGGATTCTGGGTAACAGAAACTGGTCAGAGCCCCACAAGTTATCCCATCTTGGATTCCCCTAGGTCTCTAGTTTTAAAAAATGCACAGGTTTGGTAGGTTTCCCTAGGTGCCGGCTGAGCTAGAGGCCAAAATCTACAGGTAGGCACTTTGCAAAAAACACCTCTGTTTTCTTTCAAAAAAATTGGATGTGTCCACGTTGCGCTTTGGGGCAATTCCTGTCGCGGGCGCTAGGCCTACCCACACAAGTGAGGTATCATTTCTATCGGGAGACTTGGGGGAACACTGGGTGGAAGGAAATTTGTGGGTCCTCTCAGATTCCAGAACTTTCTGCCACAGAAATGTTAGGAACATGTGTTTTTTTTAGCCATATTTTGAGGTTTGCAAAGGATTCTGGGTAACAGAACCTGGTCAGAGCCCCACATGTCACCCCATCTTGGATTCCCCTAGGTCTCTAGTGTTCCAAAATGCACAGGTTTCGTAGGTTTCCCTAGGTGCCGGCTGAGCTAGAGGCCAAAATCTACAGGTAGGCACTTCGTAAAAAACACCTCTGTTTTCTTTCAAAAAATTGGATGTGTCCACGTTGCGCTTTGGGGCATTTTCTGTTGCGGGCGCTAGGCCTACCCACACAAGTGAGGTATCATTTTTATCGGGAGACTTGGGGGAACACTGGGTGGAAGGAAATTTGTGGCTCCTCTCAGATTTAAGAACTTTCTGCCACAGAAATGTAAGGAACATGTGTTTTTTTAGCCACATTTTGAGGTTTGCAAAGGATTGTGGGTAACAGAACCTGGTCAGAGCCCCACAAGTCACCCCATCTTGGATTCCCCTAGGTCTCTAGTTTTCAAAAATACACAGTTTTGGTAGGTTTCCCTAGGTGCCGGCTGAGCTAGAGGCCAAAATCTACAGGTAGGCACTTCGTAAAAAACACCTCTGTTTTCTTTCAAAAAATTGGATGTGTCCACGTTGCGCTTTGGGGCATTTCCTGTCGCGGGCGATAGGCCTACCTACACAAGTGAGGTATCATTTTTATCGGGAGTCTTGGGGGAACGCTGGGTGGAAGGAAATCTGTGGCTCCTCTCAGATTCCAGAACTTTCTGCCACAGAAATGTGAGTAACATGTGTTTTTTTGGCCAAATTTTGAGGTTTGCAAAGGATTCTGGGTAACAGAACCTGGTCAGAGCCCCACAAGTCACCCCATCTTGGATTCCCCTAGGTCTCTAGTTTTCAAAAATGCACAGGTTTGGTAGGTTTCCCTAGGTGCCGGCTGAGCTAGAGGCCAAAATCTACAGGTAGGCACTTTGCAAAAAACACCTCTGTTTTCTTTCAAAAAATAGGATGTGTCCACGTAGCGCTTTGGGGCATTTCCTGTCGCGGGCGCTAGGCCTACCCACACAAGTGAGGTAGCATTTTTATCTGGAGACTTAGGGGAACGCTGGGTGGAAGGAAATTTGTGGCTCCTCTCAGATTCCAGAACTTTCTGCCATAGAAATGTGAGGAACATGTGTTTTTTTAGCCACATTTTGAGGTTTGCAAAGGATTCTGGGTAACAGCACCTGGTCAGAGCCCCACATGTCACCCCATCTTGGATTCCCCTAGGTCTTTAGTTTTCAAAAATGCACAGGTTTGGTAGGTTTCCCTAGGTGCCGGCTGAGCTAGAGGCCAAAATCTACAGGTAGGCACTTCGTAAAAAACACCTCTGTTTTCTTTCAAAAAATTGGATGTGTCCACGTTGCGCTTTGGGGCATTTTCTGTTGCGGGCGCTAGGCCTACCCACACAAGTGAGGTATCATTTTTATCGGGAGACCTGGGGGAACACTGGGTGGAAGGAAATTTGTGGCTCCTCTCAGATTCCAGAACTTTCTGCCACAGAAATGTAAGGAACATGTGTTTTTTTAGCAACATTTTGAGGTTTGCAAAGGATTGTGGGTAACAGAACCTGGTCAGAGCCCCACAAGTCACCCCATCTTGGATTCCCCTAGGTCTCTAGTTTTCAAAAATACACAGTTTTGGTAGGTTTCCCTAGGTGCCGGCTGAGCTAGAGGCCAAAATCTACAGGTAGGCACTTCGTAAAAAACACCTCTGTTTTCTTTCAAAAAATTGGATGTGTCCACGTTGCGCTTTGGGGCATTTCCTGTCGCGGGCGATAGGCCTACCTACACAAGTGAGGTATCATTTTTATCGGGAGACTTGGGGAACGCTGGGTGGAAGGAAATTTGTGGCTCCTCTCAGATTCCAGAACTTTCTGCCACAGAAATGTGAGTAACATGTGTTTTTTTGGCCAAATTTTGAGGTTTGCAAAGGATTCTGCGTAACAGAACCTGGTCATTGCCCCACAAGTTATCCCATCTTGGATTCCCCTAGGTCTCTAGTTTTAAAAAATGCACAGGTTTGGTAGGTTTCCCTACGTGCAGGCTGAGCTAGAGGCCAAAATCTACAGGTAGGCACTTTGCAAAAAACACCTCTGTTTTCTTTCAAAAAAATTGGATGTGTCCACGTTGCGCTTTGGGGCATTTCCTGTCGCGGGCGCTAGGCCTACCCACACAAGTGAGCTATCATTTTTATCGGGAGACTTGGGGGAACACTGGGTGGAAGGAAATTTGTGGCTCCTCTCAGATTCCAGAACTTTCTGCCACAGAAATGTAAGGAACATGTGTTTTTTTTAGTCATATTTTGAGGTTTGCAAAGGATTCTGGGTAACAGAACCTAGTCAGAGCCCCACATGTCACCCCATCTTGGATTCCCCTAGGTCTCTAGTTTTAAAAAATGCACAGGTTTGGTAGGTTTCCCTAGGTGCCGGCTGAGCTAGAGGCCAATATCTACAGGTAGGCACTTTGCAAAAAACACCTCTGTTTTCTTTCAAAAAATTGGATGTGTCCACGTAGCGCTTTGGGGCATTTCCTGTCGCGGGCGGTAGGCCTACCCACACAAGTGAGGTAGCATTTTTATCTGGAGACTTAGGGGAACGCTGGGTGGAAGGATATTTGTGGCTCCTCTCAGATTCCAGAACTTTCTGCCACAGAAATGTTAGGATCATGTGTTTTTTTAGCCACATTTTGAGGTTTGCAAAGGATTCTGGGTAACAGAACCTGGTCAGAGCCCCACAAGTCACCCCATCTTGGATTCCCCTAGGTCTCTAGTTTTAAAAAATGCACAGGTTTGGTAGGTTTCCCTAGGTGCCGGCTGAGCTAGAGGCCAAAATCTACAGGTAGGCACTTCGTAAAAAACACCTCTGTTTTCTTTCAAAAAATTGGATGTGTCCACGTTGCGCTTTGGGGCATTTCCTGTCGCGGGCGCTAGGCCTACCCACACAAGTGAGGTATCATTTTTATCGGGAGACTTGCGGGAACGCTGGGTGGAAGGAAATTTGTGGCTCCTCTCAGATTCCAGAATTTTCTGCCACATAAATGCGAGGAACATGTGTTTTTTGGGCCAAATTTTGAGGTTTGCAAAGGATTCTGGGTAACTGAACCTGGTCAGAGCCCCACAAGTTATCCCATCTTGGATTCCCCTAGGTCTCTAGTTTTCAAAAATGCACAGGTTTGGTAGGTTTCCCTAGGTGCCGGCTGAGCTAGAGGCCAAAACCTACAGGTAGGCACTTTGCAAAAAACACCTCTGTTTTCTTTAAAAAAAACTGGATGTGTCCACCTTGCGCATTGGGGCATTTCCTGTCGCGGGCGGTTGGCCTACCCACACAAGTGAGGTATCATTTTTATCGGGAGACTTGGGGGAACACTGGGTGGAAGAACATTTGTGGCTCCTCTCAGATTCCAGAACTTTCTGCCACAGAAATGTAAGGAACATGTGTTTTTTTAGCCATATTTTGAGGTTTGCAAAGGATTCTGGGTAACAGAACCTGGTCAGAGCCCCACATGTCACCCCATCTTGGATTCCCCTAGGTCTCTAGTTTTCAAAAATGCACAGGTTTGGTAGGTTTCCCTAGGTGCCGGCTGAGCTAGAGGCCAAAATCTACAGGGAGGCACTTTGCAAAAAACACCTCTGTTTTCTTTCAAAAAATTGGATGTGTCCACGTTGCGCTTTGGGGCATTTCCTGTCGCGGGCGCTAGGCCTACCCACACAAGTGAGGTATAATTTTTATCGGGAGACTTGGGGGAACGCTGGGTGGAAGGAAATTTGTGGCTCCTCTCAGATTCCAGAATTTTCTGGCACAGAAATGTGAGGAACATGTGTTTTTTGGGCCAAATTTTGAGGTTTGCAAAGGATTCTGGGTAACAGAACCTGGTCAGAGCCCCACAAGTTATCCCATCTTGGATTCCCCTAGGTCTCTAGTTTTCAAAAATGCACAGGTTTGGTAGGTTTCCCTAGGTGCCGGCTGAGCTAGAGGCCAAAATCTACAGGTAGGCACTTTGCAAAAAACACCTCTGTTTTCTTTCAAAAAAATTGGATGTGTCCACGTTGCGCTTTGGGGCATTTCCTGTCGCGGGCGCTAGGCCTACCCACACAAGTGAGGTATCATATTTATCGCGAGACTTGGGGGAACGCTGGGTGGAAGAAAATTTGCGTCTCCTCTCAGATTCCAGAACTTTCTGCCACAGAAATGTAAGGAACATGTGTTTTTTTAGCCATATTTTGAGGTTTGCAAAGGATTCTGGGTAACAGAACCTGGTCAGAGCCCCACAAGTCACCCCATCTTGGATTCCCCTAGGTCTCTAGTTTTCATAAATGCACAGGTTTGGTAGGTTTCCCTAGGTGCCGGCTGAGCTAGAGGCCAAAATCTACAGGGAGGCACTTTGTAAAAAACACCTCTGTTTTCTTTAAAAAAATTGGATGTGTCCACGTTGCGCTTTGGGGCATTTCCTGTCGCGGGCGCTAGGCCTACCCACACAAGTGAGGTATCATTTTTATCGGGAGACTTGGGGGAACGCTGGGTGTAAGGAAATTTGTGGCTTCTCTCAGATTCCAGAACTTTCTGCCACAGAAATGTAAGGAACATGTGTTTTTTTAGCCATATTTTGAGGTTTGCAAAGGATTCTGGGTAACAGAACCTGGTCAGAGCCCCACAAGTCACCCCATCTTGGATTCCCCTAGGTCTCTAGTTTTCATAAATGCACAGGTTTGGTAGGTTTCCCTAGGTGCCGGCTGAGCTAGAGGCCAAAATCTACAGGGAGGCACTTCGTAAAAAACACCTCTGTTTTCTTTAAAAAAATTGGATGTTTCCACTGAGCGCTTTGGGGCATTTCCTGTCGTGGGTGCTAGGCCTACCCACACAAGTGAGGTAGCATTTTTATCTGGAGACTTGGGGGAACGCTGGGTGGAAGGAAATTTGTGGCTCCTCTCAGATTCCAGAACTTTCTGCCACAGAAATGTGAGGAACATGTGTTTTTTTAGCCACATTTTGAGGTTTGCAAAGGATTGTGGGTAACAGAACCTGGTCAGAGCCCCACAAGTCACCCCATCTTGGATTCCCCTGGGTCTCTAGTTTTCAAAAATGCACAGGTTTGGTAGGTTTCCCTAGGTGCCGGCTGAGCTAGAGGCCAAAATCTACAGGTAGGCACTTCGTAAAAAACACCTCTGTTTTCTTTCAAAAAATTGGATGTGCCCACGTTGCGCTTTGGGGCATTTCCTGTCGCGGGCGATAGGCCTACCTACACAAGTGAGGTATCATTTTTATCGGGAGACTTGGGGGAACGCTGGGTGGAAGGAAATTTGTGGCTCCTCTCAGATTCCAGAACTTTCTGCCAGAGAAATGTGAGTAACATGTGTTTTTTTGGCCAAATTTTGAGGTTTGCAAAGGATTCTGGGTAACAGAACCTGGTCAGAGCCCCACAAGTTATCCCATCTTGGATTCCCTTAGGTCTCTAGTTTTAAAAAATGCACAGGTTTGGTAGGTTTCCCTAGGTGCCGGCTGAGCTAGAGGCCAAAATCTACAGGTAGGCACTTTGCAAAAAACACCTCTGTTTTCTTTAAAAAAAATTGGATGTGTCCACGTTGCGCTTTGGGGCATTTCCTGTCGCGGGCGCTAGGCCTACCCACACAAGTGAGGTATCATTTTTATCGGGAGACTTGGGGGAACACTGGGTGGAAGGAAATTCGTGGCTCCTCTCAGATTCCAGAACTTTCTGCCACAGAAATATAAGGAACATGTGTTTTTTTAGCCATATTTTGAGGTTTGCAAAGGATTCTCTGTAACAGAACCTGGTCAGAGCCCCACATGTCACCCCATCTTGCATTCCCCTAGGTCTCTAGTTTTAAAAAATGCACAGGTTTGGTAGGTTTCCCTAGGTGCCGGCTGAGCTAGAGGCCAAAATCTACAGGTAGGCACTTTGCAAAAAACACCTCTGTTTTCTTTCAAAAAATTGGATGTGTCCACGTAGCGCTTTGGGGCATTTCCTGTCGCGGGCGCTAGGCCTACCCACACAAGTGAGGTAGCATTTTTATCTGGAGACTTAGGGGAACGCTGGGTGGAAGGAAATTTGTGACTCCCCTCAGATTCCAGAACTTTCTGCCACAGAAATGTGAGGAACATGTGTTTTTTTAGCCACATTTTGAGGTTTGCAAAGGATTCCGGGTAACAGAACCTGGTCAGAGCCCCACAAGTCACCCTATCCTGAATTCCCCTAGGTCTCTAGTTTTCAAAAATGCACAGGTTTGGTAGGTTTCCCTAGGTGCCGGCTGAGCTAGAGGCCAAAATCTACAGGTAGGCACTTCGTAAAAAACACCTCTGTTTTCTTTAAAAAAATTGGATGTGTCCACGTTGCGCTTTGGGGCATTTCCTGTCACGGGCGCTAGGCCTACCCACACAAGTGAGGTATCATTTTTATCGGGAGACCTCGGGGAACGCTGGGTGGAAGGAAATTTGTGGGTCCTCTCAGATTCCAGAATTTTCTGCCACAGAAATGTGAGGAACATGTGTTTTTTGGGCCATATTTTGAGATTTGCAAAGGATTCTGGGTAACAGAACCTGGTCAGAGCCCCACAAGTTATCCCATCTTGGATTCCCCTAGGTCTCTAGTTTTCAAAAATGCACAGGTTTGGTAGGTTTCCCTAGGTGCCGGCTGAGCTAGAGGCCAAAATCTACAGGTAGGCACTTCGTAAAAAACACCTCTGTTTTCTTTCAAAAAATTGGATGTGTCCACGTTGTGCTTTGGGGCATTTCCTGTTGCGGGCGCTAGGCCTACCCACACAAGTGAGGTATCATTTTTATCGGGAGACTTGGGGGAACGCTGGGTGGAAGGAAATTTGTGGCTCCTCTCAGATTCCAGAATATTCTGCCACAGAAATGTGAGGAACATGTGTTTTTTGGGCCAAATTTTGAGGTTTGCAAAGGATTCTGAGTAACAGAACCTGGTCAGAGCCCCACAACTTATCCCATCTTGGATTCCCCTAGGTCTCTAGTTTTCAAAAATGCACAGGTTTGGTAGGTTTCCCTAGGTGCCGGCTGAGCTAGAGGCCAAAATCTAAAGGGAGGCACTTTGCAAAAAACACCTCTGTTTTCTTAAAAAAAAATTGGATGTGTCCACGTTGCGCTTTGGGGCATTTCCTGTCACAGGCGCTAGGCCTACCCACACAAGTGAGGTATCATTTTTATCGGGAGACTTGGGGGAACACTGGTTGGAAGGAAATTTGTGGCTCCTCTCAGATTCCAGAACTTTCTGCCACAGAAATGTAAGGAACATGTGTTTTTTTAGCCATATTTTGAGGTTTGCAAAGGATTCTGAGTAACAGAACCTGGTCAGAGCCCCACAAGTTATCCCATCTTGGATTCCCCTAGGTCTCTAGTTTAAAAAAATGCACAGGTTTGGTAGGTTTCCCCACGTGCCGGCTGAGCTAGAGGCCAAAATCTACAGGGAGGCACTTTGCAAAAAACACCTCTGTTTTCTTTCAAAAAAATTGGATGTGTCCACGTTGCGCTTTGGGGCATTTCCTGTCGCTGGCGCTAGGCCTACCCACACAAGTGAGGTATCATTTTTATCGGGAGACTTGGGGGAACACTGGGTGGAAGGAAATTTGTGGCTCCTCTCAGATTCCAGAACTTTCTGCCACAGAAATGAAAGGAACATGTGTTTTTTTAGCCATATTTTGAGGTTTGCAAAGGATTCTGGGTAACAGAACCTGGTCAGAGCCTCACATGTCACCCCATCTTGGATTCCCCTAGGTCTCTAGTTTTCAAAAATGCACAGGTTTGGTAGGTTTCCCTATGTGCCGGCTGAGCTAGAGGCCAAAATCTACAGGTAGGCACTTTGCAAAAAACACCTCTGTTTTCTTTCAAAAAATAGGATGTGTCCACGTAGCGCTTTGGGGCATTTCCTGTCGCGGGCGCTAGGCCTACCCACACAAGTGAGGTAGCATTTTTATCTGGAGACTTAGGGGAACGCTGGGTGGAAGGAAATTTGTGGCTCCTCTCAGATTCCAGTATTTTCTGCCACGGAAATATCAGGAACAAGTGTTTTTTGGGCCAAATTTTGAGGTTTGCAAAGGATTCTGGGTAACAGAACCTGGTCAGAGCCCCACAAGTTATCCCATCTTGGATTCCCCTAGGTCTCTAGTTTTCAAAAATGCACAGGTTTGGTAGGTTTCCCTAGGTGCCGGCTGAGCTAGAGGCCAAAATCTACAGGTAGGCACTTTGCAAAAAACACCTCTGTTTTCTTTCAAAAAAATTGGATGTGTCCACGTTGTGCTTTGGGGCATTTTCTGTTGCGGGCGCTAGGCCTACCCACACAAGTGAGGTATCATTTTTATCGGGAGACTTGGGGGAACGCTGGGTGGAAGGAAATTTGTGGCTCCTCTCAGATTCCAGAACTTTCTGCCACAGAAATGTGAGGAACATGTGTTTTTTTAGCCACATTTTGAGGTTTGCAAAGGATTGTGGGTAACAGAACCTGGTCAGAGCCCCACAAGTCACCCCATCATGGATTCCCCTAGGTCTCTAGTTTTCAAAAATGCACAGGTTTGGTAGGTTTCCCTAGGTGCCGGCTGAGCTAGAAGCCAAAACCTACAGGTAGGCACTTTGCAAAAAACACCTCTGTTTTCTTTAAAAAAAACTGGATGTGTCCACCTTGTGCATTGGGGCATTTCCTGACGCGGGCGGTTGGCCTACCCACACAAGTGAGGTATAATTTTTATCGGGAGACTTGGGGGAACACTGGGTGGAAGGACATTTGTGGCTCCTCTCAGATTCCAGAATTTTCTGGCACAGAAATGTGAGGAACATGTGTTTTTTGGGCCAAATTTTGAGGTTTGCAAAGGATTCTGGGTAACAGAACCTGGTCAGAGCCCCACAAGTTATCCCATCTTGGATTCCCCTAGGTCTCTAGTTTTCAAAAATGCACAGGTTTGGTAGGTTTCCCTAGGTGCCGGCTGAGCTAGAAGCCAAAATCTACAGGGAGGCACTTTGCAAAAAACACCTCTGTTTTCTTTAAAAAAATTGGATGTGTCCACGTTGCACTTTGGGGCATTTCCTGTCGCGGGCGCTAGGCCTACCCACACAAGTGAGGTATCATTTTTATCGGGAGACTTGGAGGAACGCTGGGTGGAAGGAAATTTGTGGCTTCTCTCATATTCCAGAACTTTCTGCCACAGAAATGTGAGGAACATGTGTTTTTTTAGCCAAATTTTCAGGTTTGCAAAGGATTCTGGGTAACAGAACCTGGTCAGAGCCCCACAAGTCACCCCATCTTGGATTCCCCTAGGTCTCTAGTTTTCAAAAATGCACAGGTTTGGTAGGTTTCCCTAGGTGCCGGCTGAGCTAGAGGCCAAAATCTACAGGTAGGCACTTCGTAAAAAACACCTCTGTTTTCTTTCAAAAAATTGGATGTTTCCACTGAGCGCTTTGGGGCATTTCCTGTCGCGGGTGCTAGGCCTACCCACACAAGTGAGGTAGCATCATTATCTGGAGACTTGGGGGAACGCTGGGTGGAAGGAAATTTGTGGCTCCTCTCAGATTCCAGAACTTTCTGCCACAGAAATGTGAGGAACATGTGTTTTTTTAGCCACATTTTGAGGTTTGCAAAGGATTGTGGGTAACAGAACCTGGTCAGAGCCCCACAAGTCACCCCATCTTGGATTCCCCTGGGTCTCTAGTTTTCAAAAATGCACAGGTTTGGTAGGTTTCCCTAGGTGCCGGCTGAGCTAGAGGCCAAAATCTACAGGTAGGCACTTCGTAAAAAACACCTCTGTTTTCTTTCAAAAAATTGGATGTGTCCACGTTGCGCTTTGGGGCATTTCCTGTCGCGGGCGATAGGCCTACCTACACAAGTGAGGTATCATTTTTATCGGGAGACTTGGGGGAACGCTGGGTGGAAGGAAATTTGTGGCTCCTCTCAGATTCCAGAACTTTCTGCCAGAGAAATGTGAGTAACATGTGTTTTTTTGGCCATATTTTGAGGTTTGCAAAGGATTCTGGGTAACAGAACCTGGTCAGAGCCCCACAAGTTATCCCATCTTGGATTCCCCTAGGTCTCTAGTTTTCAAAAATGCACAGGTTTGGTAGGTTTCCCTAGGTGCCGGCTGAGCTAGAGGCCAAAATCTACAGGTAGGCACTTTGCAAAAAACACCTCTGTTTTCTTTAAAAAAAATTGGATGTGTCCACGTTGCGCTTTGGGGCATTTCCTGTCGCGGGCGCTAGGCCTACCCACACAAGTGAGGTATCATTTTTATCGGGAGACTTGGGGGAACACTGGGTGGAAGGAAATTCGTGGCTCCTCTCAGATTCCAGAACTTTCTGCCACAGAAATATAAGGAACATGTGTTTTTTTAGCCATATTTTGAGGTTTGCAAAGGATTCTCTGTAACAGAACCTAGTCAGAGCCCCACATGTCACCCCATCTTGCATTCCCCTAGGTCTCTAGTTTTAAAAAATGCACAGGTTTGGTAGGTTTCCCTAGGTGCCGGCTGAGCTAGAGGCCAAAATCTACAGGTAGGCACTTTGCAAAAAACACCTCTGTTTTCTTTCAAAAAATTGGATGTGTCCACGTAGCGCTTTGGGGCATTTCCTGTCGCGGGCGCTAGGCCTACCCACACAAGTGAGGTAGCATTTTTATCTGGAGACTTAGGGGAACGCTGGGTGTAAGGAAATTTGTGACTCCCCTCAGATTCCAGAACTTTCTGCCACAGAAATGTGAGGAACATGTGTTTTTTTAGCCACATTTTGAGGTTTGCTAAGGATTCCGGGTAACAGAACCTGGTCAGAGCCCCACAAGTCACCCCATCCTGGATTCCCCTAGGTCTCTAGTTTTCAAAAATGCACAGGTTTGGTAGGTTTCCCTAGGTGCCGGCTGAGCTAGAGGCCAAAATCTACAGGTAGGCACTTTGCAAAAAACACCTCTGTTTTCTTTCAAAAAATAGGATGTGTCCACGTAGCGTTTTGGGGCATTTCCTGTCGCGGGCGCTAGGCCTACCCACACAAGTGAGGTAGCATTTTTATCTGGAGACTTAGGGGAACGCTGGGTGGAAGGAAATTTGTGGCTCCTCTCAGATTCCAGAATTTTCTGCCACAGAAATGTAAGGAACATGTGTTTTTTTAGCCATATTTTGAGGTTTGCAAAGGATTCTGGGTAACAGAACCTGGTCAGAGCCCCACAACTTATCCCATCTTGGATTCCCCTAGGTCTCTAGTTTTCAAAAATGCACAGGTTTGGTAGGTTTCCCTAGGTGCCGGCTGAGCTAGAGGCCAAAACCTACAGGGAGGCACTTTGCAAAAAACACCTCTGTTTTCTTTCAAAAAATTGGATGTGTCCACGTTGCGCTTTGGGGCATTTCCTGTCACGGGCGCTAGGCCTACCCACACAAGTGAGGTATAATTTTTATCGGGAGACTTGGGGGAACGCTGGGTGGAAGGAAATTTGTGGCTCCTCTCAGATTCCAGAATTTTCTGGCACAGAAATGTGAGGAACATGTGTTTTTTGGGCCAAATTTTGAGGTTTGCAAAGGATTCTGGGTAACAGAACCTGGTCAGAGCCCCACAAGTTATCCCATCTTGGATTCCCCTAGGTCTCTAGTTTTCAAAAATGCACAGGTTTGGTAGGTTTCCCTAGGTGCCGGCTGAGCTAGAAGCCAAAATCTACAGGGAGGCACTTTGCAAAAAACACCTCTGTTTTCTTTAAAAAAATTGGATGTGTCCACGTTGCACTTTGGGGCATTTCCTGTCGCGGGCGCTAGGCCTACCCACACAAGTGAGGTATCATTTTTATCGGGAGACTTGGAGGAACGCTGGGTGGAAGGAAATTTGTGGCTTCTCTCATATTCCAGAACTTTCTGCCACAGAAATGTGAGGAACATGTGTTTTTTTAGCCATATTTTGAGGTTTGCAAAGGATTCTGGGTAACAGAACCTGGTCAGAGCCTCACATGTCACCCCATCTTGGATTCCCCTAGGTCTCTAGTTTTCAAAAATGCACAGGTTTGGTAGGTTTCCCTAGGTGCCGGCTGAGCTAGAGGCCAAAATCTACAGGTAGGCACTTTGCAAAAAACACCTCTGTTTTCTTTCAAAAAATAGGATGTGTCCACGTAGCGCTTTGGGGCATTTCCTGTCGCGGGCGCTAGGCCTACCCACACAAGTGAGGTAGCATTTTTATCTGGAGACTTAGGGGAACGCTGGGTGGAAGGAAATTTGTGACTCCCCTCAGATTCCAGAACTTTCTGCCACAGAAATGTGAGGAACATGTGTTTTTTTAGCCACATTTTGAGGTTTGCTAAGGATTCCGGGTAACAGAACCTGGTCAGAGCCCCACAAGTCACCCCATCCTGGATTCCCCTAGATCTCTAGTTTTCAAAAATGCACAGGTTTGGTAGGTTTCCCTAGGTGCCGGCTGAGCTAGAGGCCAAAATCTACAGGTAGGCACTTCGTAAAAAACACCTCTGTTTTCTTTAAAAAAATTGGATGTGTCCACGTTGCGCTTTGGGGCATTTCCTGTCACGGGCGCTAGGCCTACCCACACAAGTGAGGTATCATTTTTATCGGGAGACCTCGGGGAACGCTGGGTGGAAGGAAATTTGTGGGTCCTCTCAGATTCCAGAATTTTCTGCCACAGAAATGTGAGGAACATGTGTTTTTTGGGCCATATTTTGAGATTTGCAAAGGATTCTGGGTAACAGAACCTGGTCAGAGCCCCACAAGTTATCCCATCTTGGATTCCCCTAGGTCTCTAGTTTTCAAAAATGCACAGGTTTGGTAGGTTTCCCTAGGTGCCGGCTGAGCTAGAGGCCAAAATCTACAGGGAGGCACTTTGCAAAAAACACCTCTGTTTTCTTTCAAAAAAATTGGATGTGTCCACGTTGCGCTTTGGGGCATTTCCTGTCACGGGCGCTAGCCCTACCCACACAAGTGAGGTATCATTTTTATCGGGAGACTTGGGGGAACACTGGTTGGAAGGACATTTGTGGCTCCTCTCAGATTCCAGAACTTTCTGCCACAGAAATGTAAGGAACATGTGTTTTTTTAGCCATATTTTGAGGTTTGCAAAGGATTCTGAGTAACAGAACCTGGTCAGAGCCCCACAAGTTATCCCATCTTGGATTCCCCTAGGTCTCTAGTTTTAAAAAATGCACAGGTTTGGTAGGTTTCCCCACGTGCCGGCTGAGCTAGAGGCCAAAATCTACAGGTAGGCACTTTGCAAAAAACACCTCTGTTTTCTTTCAAAAAAATTGGATGTGTCCACGTTGCGCTTTGGGGCATTTCCTGTCGCTGGCGCTAGGCCTACCCACACAAGTGAGGTATCATTTTTATCGGGAGACTTGGGGGAACACTGGGTGGAAGGAAATTTGTGGCTCCTCTCAGATTCCAGAACTTTCTGCCACAGAAATGAAAGGAACATGTGTTTTTTAGCCATATTTTGAGGTTTGCAAAGGATTCTGGGTAACAGAACCTGGTCAGAGCCTCACATGTCACCCCATCTTGGATTCCCCTAGGTCTCTAGTTTTAAAAAATGCACAGGTTTGGTAGGTTTCCCTAGGTGCCGGCTGAGCTAGAGGCCAAAATCTACAGGTAGGCACTTTGCAAAAAACACCTCTGTTTTCTTTCAAAAAATAGGATGTGTCCACGTAGCGCTTTGGGGCATTTCCTGTCGCGGGCGCTAGGCCTACCCACACAAGTGAGGTAGCATTTTTATCTGGAGACTTAGGGGAACGCTGGGTGGAAGGAAATTTGTGGCTCCTCTCAGATTCCAGAATTTTCTGCCACAGAAATGTCAGGAACAAGTGTTTTTTGGGCCAAATTTTGAGGTTTGCAAAGGATTCTGGGTAACAGAACCTGGTCAGAGCCCCACAAGTTATCCCATCTTGGATTCCCCTGGTCTCTAGTTTTCAAAAATGCACAAGTTTGGTAGGTTTCCCTAGGTGCCGGCTGAGCTAGAGGCCAAAACCTACAGGTAGGCACTTTGCAAAAAACACCTCTGTTTTCTTTAAAAAAAACTGGATGTGTCCACCTTGTGCATTGGGGCATTTCCTGACGCGGGCGGTTGGCCTACCCACACAAGTGAGGTATAATTTTTATCGGGAGACTTGGGGGAACACTGGGTGGAAGGACATTTGTGGCTCCTCTCAGATTCCAGAACTTTCTGCCACAGAAATGTAAGGAACATGTGTTTTTTTAGCCATATTTTGAGGTTTGCAAAGGATTCTGGGTAACAGAACCTGGTCAGAGCCCCACATGTCACCCCATCTTGGATTCCCCTAGGTCTCTAGTTTTCAAAAATGCACAGGTTTGGTAGGTTTCCCTAGGTGCCGGCTGAGCTAGAGGCCAAAATCTACAGGGAGGCACTTTGCAAAAAACACCTCTGTTTTCTTTCAAAAAATTGGATGTGTCCACGTTGCGCTTTGGGGCATTTCCTGTCACGGGCGCTAGGCCTACCCACACAAGTGAGGTATAATTTTTATCGGGAGACTTGGGGGAACGCTGGGTGGAAGGAAATTTGTGGCTCCTCTCAGATTCCAGAATTTTCTGGCACAGAAATGTGAGGAACATGTGTTTTTTGGGCCAAATTTTGAGGTTTGCAAAGGATTCTGGGTAACAGAACCTGGTCAGAGCCCCACAAGTTATCCCATCTTGGATTCCCCTAGGTCTCTAGTTTTCAAAAATGCACAGGTTTGGTAGGTTTCCCTAGGTGCCGGCTGAGCTAGAAGCCAAAATCTACAGGGAGGCACTTTGCAAAAAACACCTCTGTTTTCTTTAAAAAAATTGGATGTGTCCACGTTGCACTTTGGGGCATTTCCTGTCGCGGGCGCTAGGCCTACCCACACAAGTGAGGTATCATTTTTATCGGGAGACTTGGAGGAACGCTGGGTGGAAGGAAATTTGTGGCTTCTCTCATATTCCAGAACTTTCTGCCACAGAAATGTGAGGAACATGTGTTTTTTTAGCCAAATTTTGAGGTTTGCAAAGGATTCTGGGTAACAGAACCTGGTCAGAGCCCCACAAGTCACCCCATCTTGGATTCCCCTAGGTCTCTAGTTTTCAAAAATGCACAGGTTTGGTAGGTTTCCCTAGGTGCCGGCTGAGCTAGAGGCCAAAATCTACAGGTAGGCACTTCGTAAAAAACACCTCTGTTTTCTTTCAAAAAATTGGATGTTTCCACTGAGCGCTTTGGGGCATTTCCTGTCGCGGGTGCTAGGCCTACCCACACAAGTGAGGTAGCATCATTATCTGGAGACTTGGGGGAACGCTGGGTGGAAGGAAATTTGTGGCTCCTCTCAGATTCCAGAACTTTCTGCCACAGAAATGTGAGGAACATGTGTTTTTTTAGCCACATTTTGAGGTTTGCAAAGGATTGTGGGTAACAGAACCTGGTCAGAGCCCCACAAGTCACCCCATCTTGGATTCCCCTGGGTCTCTAGTTTTCAAAAATGCACAGGTTTGGTAGGTTTCCCTAGGTGCCGGCTGAGCTAGAGGCCAAAATCTACAGGTAGGCACTTCGTAAAAAACACCTCTGTTTTCTTTCAAAAAATTGGATGTGTCCACGTTGCGCTTTGGGGCATTTCCTGTCGCGGGCGATAGGCCTACCTACACAAGTGAGGTATCATTTTTATCGGGAGACTTGGGGGAACGCTGGGTGGAAGGAAATTTGTGGCTCCTCTCAGATTCCAGAACTTACTGCCAGAGAAATGTGAGTAACATGTGTTTTTTTGGCCATATTTTGAGGTTTGCAAAGGATTCTGGGTAACAGAACCTGGTCAGAGCCCCACAAGTTATCCCATCTTGGATTCCCCTAGGTCTCTAGTTTTCAAAAATGCACAGGTTTGGTAGGTTTCCCTAGGTGCCGGCTGAGCTAGAGGCCAAAATCTACAGGTAGGCACTTTGCAAAAAACACCTCTATTTTCTTTAAAAAAAATTGGATGTGTCCACGTTGCGCTTTGGGGCATTTCCTGTCGCGGGCGCTAGGCCTACCCACACAAGTGAGGTATCATTTTTATCGGGAGACTTGGGGGAACACTGGGTGGAAGGAAATTCGTGGCTCCTCTCAGATTCCAGAACTTTCTGCCACAGAAATATAAGGAACATGTGTTTTTTTAGCCATATTTTGAGGTTTGCAAAGGATTCTCTGTAACAGAACCTCGTCAGAGCCCCACATGTCACCCCATCTTGCATTCCCCTAGGTCTCTAGTTTTAAAAAATGCACAGGTTTGGTAGGTTTCCCTAGGTGCCGGCTGAGCTAGAGGCCAAAATCTACAGGTAGGCACTTTGCAAAAAACACCTCTGTTTTCTTTCAAAAAATTGGATGTGTCCACGTAGCGCTTTGGGGCATTTCCTGTCGCGGGCGCTAGGCCTACCCACACAAGTGAGGTAGCATTTTTATCTGGAGACTTAGGGGAACGCTGGGTGGAAGGAAATTTGTGACTCCCCTCAGATTCCAGAACTTTCTGCCACAGAAATGTGAGGAACATGTGTTTTTTTAGCCACATTTTGAGGTTTGCTAAGGATTCCGGGTAACAGAACCTGGTCAGAGCCCCACAAGTCACCCCATCCTGGATTCCCCTAGGTCTCTAGTTTTCAAAAATGCACAGGTTTGGTAGGTTTCCCTAGGTGCCGGCTGAGCTAGAGGCCAAAATCTACAGGTAGGCACTTTGCAAAAAACACCTCTGTTTTCTTTCAAAAAATAGGATGTGTCCACGTAGCGCTTTGGGGCATTTCCTGTCGCGGGCGCTAGGCCTACCCACACAAGTGAGGTAGCATTTTTATCTGGAGACTTAGGGGAACGCTGGGTGGAAGGAAATTTGTGGCTCCTCTCAGATTCCAGAATTTTCTGCCACAGAAATGTAAGGAACATGTGTTTTTTTAGCCATATTTTGAGGTTTGCAAAGGATTCTGGGTAACAGAACCTGGTCAGAGCCCCACAACTTATCCCATCTTGGATTCCCCTAGGTCTCTAGTTTTCAAAAATGCACAGGTTTGGTAGGTTTCCCTAGGTGCCGGCTGAGCTAGAGGCCAAAACCTACAGGGAGGCACTTTGCAAAAAACACCTCTGTTTTCTTTCAAAGAATTGGATGTGTCCACGTTGCGCTTTGGGGCATTTCCTGTCACGGGCGCTAGGCCTACCCACACAAGTGAGGTATAATTTTTATCGGGAGACTTGGGGGAACGCTGGGTGGAAGGAAATTTGTGGCTCCTCTCAGATTCCAGAATTTTCTGGCACAGAAATGTGAGGAACATGTGTTTTTTGGGCCAAATTTTGAGGTTTGCAAAGGATTCTGGGTAACAGAACCTGGTCAGAGCCCCACAAGTTATCCCATCTTGGATTCCCCTAGGTCTCTAGTTTTCAAAAATGCACAGGTTTGGTAGGTTTCCCTAGGTGCCGGCTGAGCTAGAAGCCAAAATCTACAGGGAGGCACTTTGCAAAAAACACCTCTGTTTTCTTTAAAAAAATTGGATGTGTCCACGTTGCACTTTGGGGCATTTCCTGTCGCGGGCGCTAGGCCTACCCACACAAGTGAGGTATCATTTTTATCGGGAGACTTGGAGGAACGCTGGGTGGAAGGAAATTTGTGGCTTCTCTCATATTCCAGAACTTTCTGCCACAGAAATGTGAGGAACATGTGTTTTTTTAGCCATATTTTGAGGTTTGCAAAGGATTCTGGGTAACAGAACCTGGTCAGAGCCTCACATGTCACCCCATCTTGGATTCCCCTAGGTCTCTAGTTTTCAAAAATGCACAGGTTTGGTAGGTTTCCCTAGGTGCCGGCTGAGCTAGAGGCCAAAATCTACAGGTAGGCACTTTGCAAAAAACACCTCTGTTTTCTTTCAAAAAATAGGATGTGTCCACGTAGCGCTTTGGGGCATTTCCTGTCGCGGGCGCTAGGCCTACCCACACAAGTGAGGTAGCATTTTTATCTGGAGACTTAGGGGAACGCTGGGTGGAAGGAAATTTGTGACTCCCCTCAGATTCCAGAACTTTCTGCCACAGAAATGTGAGGAACATGTGTTTTTTTAGCCACTTTTTGAGGTTTGCTAAGGATTCCGGGTAACAGAACCTGGTCAGAGCCCCACAAGTCACCCCATCCTGGATTCCCCTAGATCTCTAGTTTTCAAAAATGCACAGGTTTGGTAGGTTTCCCTAGGTGCCGGCTGAGCTAGAGGCCAAAATCTACAGGTAGGCACTTCGTAAAAAACACCTCTGTTTTCTTTAAAAAAATTGGATGTGTCCACGTTGCGCTTTGGGGCATTTCCTGTCACGGGCGCTAGGCCTACCCACACAAGTGAGGTATCATTTTTATCGGGAGACCTCGGGGAACGCTGGGTGGAAGGAAATTTGTGGGTCCTCTCAGATTCCAGAATTTTCTGCCACAGAAATGTGAGGAACATGTGTTTTTTGGGCCATATTTTGAGATTTGCAAAGGATTCTGGGTAACAGAACCTGGTCAGAGCCCCACAAGTTATCCCATCTTGGATTCCCCTAGGTCTCTAGTTTTCAAAAATGCACAGGTTTGGTAGGTTTCCCTAGGTGCCGGCTGAGCTAGAGGCCAAAATCTACAGGGAGGCACTTTGCAAAAAACACCTCTGTTTTCTTTCAAAAAAATTGGATGTGTCCACGTTGCGCTTTGGGGCATTTCCTGTCACGGGCGCTAGGCCTACCCACACAAGTGAGGTATCATTTTTATCGGGAGACTTGGGGGAACACTGGTTGGAAGGACATTTGTGGCTCCTCTCAGATTCCAGAACTTTCTGCCACAGAAATGTAAGGAACATGTGTTTTTTTAGCCATATTTTGAGGTTTGCAAAGGATTCTGAGTAACAGAACCTGGTCAGAGCCCCACAAGTTATCCCATCTTGGATTCCCCTAGGTCTCTAGTTTTAAAAAATGCACAGGTTTGGTAGGTTTCCCCACGTGCCGGCTGAGCTAGAGGCCAAAATCTACAGGTAGGCACTTTGCAACAAACACCTCTGTTTTCTTTCAAAAAAATTGGATGTGTCCACGTTGCACTTTGGGGCATTTCCTGTCGCTGGCGCTAGGCCTACCCACACAAGTGAGGTATCATTTTTATCGGGAGACTTGGGGGAACACTGGGTGGAAGGACATTTGTGGCTCCTCTCAGATTCCAGAACTTTCTGCCACAGAAATGAAAGGAACATGTGTTTTTTTAGCCATATTTTGAGGTTTGCAAAGGATTCTGGGTAACAGAACCTGGTCAGAGCCTCACATGTCACCCCATCTTGGATTCCCCTAGGTCTCTAGTTTTCAAAAATGCACAGGTTTGGTAGGTTTCCCTAGGTGCCGGCTGAGCTAGAGGCCAAAATCTACAGGTAGGCACTTTGCAAAAAACACCTCTGTTTTCTTTCAAAAAATAGGATGTGTCCACGTAGCGCTTTGGGGCATTTCCTGTCGCGGGCGCTAGGCCTACCCACACAAGTGAGGTAGCATTTTTATCTGGAGACTTAGGGGAACGTTGGGTGGAAGGAAATTTGTGGCTCCTCTCAGATTCCAGAATTTTCTGCCACAGAAATGTCAGGAACAAGTGTTTTTTGGGCCAAATTTTGAGGTTTGCAAAGGATTCTGGGTAACAGAACCTGGTCAGAGCCCCACAAGTTATCCCATCTTGGATTCCCCTAGGTCTCTAGTTTTCAAAAATGCACAAGTTTGGTAGGTTTCCCTAGGTGCCGGCTCAGCTAGAGGCCAAAATCTACAGGTAGGCACTTTGCAAAAAACACCTCTGTTTTCTTTCAAAAAAATTGGATGTGTCCACGTTGCGCTTTGGGGCATTTTCTGTTGCGGGCGCCAGGCCTACCCACACAAGTGAGGTATTATTTTTATCGGGAGACTTGGGGGAACGCTGGGTGGAAGGAAATTTGTGGCTCCTCTCAGATTCCAGAACTTTCTGCCACAGAAATGTGAGGAACATGTGTTTTTTTAGCCACATTTTGAGGTTTGCAAAGGATTTTGGGTAACAGAACCTGGTCAGAGCCCCACAAGTCACCCCATCATGGATTCCCCTAGGTCTCTAGTTTTCAAAAATGCACAGGTTTGGTAGGTTTCCCTAGGTGCCGGCTGAGCTAGAGGCCAAAATCTACAGGTAGGCACTTTGCAAAAAACACCTCTGTTGTCTTTCAAAAAAATTGGATGTGTCCACGTTGCGCTTTGGGGCATTTCCTGTCGCGGGCGCTAGGCCTACCCACACAAGTGAGGTATCATATTTATCGCGAGACTTGGGGGAACGCTGGGTGGAAGAAAATTTGTGTCTCCTCTCAGATTCCAGAACTTTCTGCCACAGAAATGTAAGGAACATGTGTTTTTTTAGCCATATTTTGAGGTTTGCAAAGGATTCTGGGTAACAGAACCTGGTCAGAGCCCACATGTCACCCGATCTTGGATTCCCCTAGGTCTCTAGTTTTCATAAATGCACAGGTTTGGTAGGTTTCCCTAGGTGCCGGCTGAGCTAGAAGCCAAAATCTACAGGGAGGCACTTTGCAAAAAACACCTCTGTTTTCTTTAAAAAAATTGGATGTGTCCACGTTGCACTTTGGGGCATTTCCTGTCGCGGGCGCTAGGCCTACCCACACAAGTGAGGTATCATTTTTATCGGGAGACTTGGAGGAACGCTGGGTGGAAGGAAATTTGTGGCTTCTCTCATATTCCAGAACTTTCTGCCACAGAAATGTGAGGAACATGTGTTTTTTTAGCCAAATTTTGAGGTTTGCAAAGGATTCTGGGTAACAGAACCTGGTCAGAGCCCCACAAGTCACCCCATCTTGGATTCCCCTAGGTCTCTAGTTTTCATAAATGCACAGGTTTGGTAGGTTTCCCTAGGTGCCGGCTGAGCTAGAGGCCAAAATCTACAGGGAGGCACTTTGTAAAAAACACCTCTGTTTTCTTTAAAAAAATTGGATGTGTCCACGTTGCGCTTTGGGGCATTTCCTGTCGCGGGCGCTAGGCCTACCCACACAAGTGAGGTATCATTTTTATCGGGAGACTTGGGGGAACGCTGGGTGGAAGGAAATTTGTGGCTTCTCTCAGATTCCAGAACTTTCTGCCACAGAAATGTGAGGAACATGTGTTTTTTTAGCCACATTTTGAGGTTTGCAAAGGATTGTGGGTAACAGAACCTGGTCAGAGCCCCACAAGTCACCCCATCTTGGATTCCCCTGGGTCTCTAGTTTTCAAAAATGCACAGGTTTGGTAGGTTTCCCTAGGTGCCGGCTGAGCTAGAGGCCAAAATCTACAGGTAGGCACTTCGTAAAAAACACCTCTGTTTTCTTTCAAAAAATTGGATGTGTCCACGTTGCGCTTTGGGGCATTTCCTGTCGCGGGCGATAGGCCTACCTACACAAGTGAGGTATCATTTTTATCGGGAGACTTGGGGGAACGCTGGGTGGAAGGAAATTTGTGGCTCCTCTCAGATTCCAGAACTTTCTGCCAGAGAAATGTGAGTAACATGTGTTTTTTTGGCCAAATTTTGAGGTTTGAAAAGGATTCTGGGTAACAGAACCTGGTCAGAGCCCCACAAGTTATCCCATCTTGGATTCCCCTAGGTCTCTAGTTTTCAAAAATGCACAGGTTTGGTAGGTTTCCCTAGGTGCTGGCTGAGCTAGAGGCCAAAATCTACAGGTAGGCACTTTGCAAAAAACACCTCTGTTTTCTTTAAAAAAAATTGGATGTGTCCACGTTGCGCTTTGGGGCATTTCCTGTCGCGGGCGCTAGGCCTACCCACACAAGTGAGGTATCATTTTTATCGGGAGACTTGGGGGAACACTGGGTGGAAGGAAATTCGTGGCTCCTCTCAGATTCCAGAACTTTCTGCCACAGAAATATAAGGAACATGTGTTTTTTTAGCCATATTTTGAGGTTTGCAAAGGATTCTCTGTAACAGAACCTCGTCAGAGCCCCACATGTCACCCCATCTTGCATTCCCCTAGGTCTCTAGTTTTAAAAAATGCACAGGTTTGGTAGGTTTCCCTAGGTGCCGGCTGAGCTAGAGGCCAAAATCTACAGGTAGGCACTTTGCAAAAAACACCTCTGTTTTCTTTCAAAAAATTGGATGTGTCCACGTAGCGCTTTGGGGCATTTCCTGTCGCGGGCGCTAGGCCTACCCACACAAGTGAGGTAGCATTTTTATCTGGAGACTTAGGGGAACGCTGGGTGGAAGGAAATTTGTGACTCCCCTCAGATTCCAGAACTTTCTGCCACAGAAATGTGAGGAACATGTGTTTTTTTAGCCACATTTTGAGGTTTGCAAAGGATTCTGGGTAACAGAACCTGGTCAGAGCCCCACAAGTCACCCCATCCTGGATTCCCCTAGGTCTCTAGTTTTCAAAAATGCACAGGTTTGGTAGGTTTCCCTAGGTGCCGGCTGAGCTAGAGGCCAAAATCTACAGGTAGGCACTTCGTAAAAAACACCTCTGTTTTCTTTCAAAAAATTGGATGTGTCCACGTTGCGCTTTTGGGCATTTCCTGTCACGGGCGCTAGGCCTACCCACACAAGTGAGGTATCATTTTTATCGGGAGACCTCGTGGAACGCTGGGTGGAAGGAAATTTGTGGGTCCTCTCAGATTCCAGAATTTTCTGCCACAGAAATGTGAGGAACATGTGTTTTTTGGGCCATATTTTGAGATTTGCAGAGGATTCTGGGTAACAGAACCTGGTCAGAGCCCCACAAGTTATCCCATCTTGGATTCCCCTAGGTCTCTAGTTTTCAAAAATGCACAGGTTTGGTAGGTTTCCCTAGGTGCCGGCTGAGCTAGAGGCCAAAATCTACAGGTAGGCACTTCGTAAAAAACACCTCTGTTTTTTTTCAAAAAATTGGATGTGTCCACGTTGTGCTTTGGGGCATTTCCTGTCGCGGGCGCTAGGCGTACCCACACAAGTGAGGTATCATTTTTATCGGGAGACTTGGGGGAACGCTGGGTGGAAGGAAATTTGTGGCTCCTCTCAGATTCCAGAATATTCTGCGACAGAAATGTGAGGAACATGTGTTTTTTGGGCCAAATTTTGAGGTTTGCAAAGGATTCTGAGTAACAGAACCTGGTCAGAGCTCCACAACTTATCCCATCTTGGATTCCCCTAGGTCTCTAGTTTTAAAAAATGCACAGGTTTGGTAGGTTTCCCTAGGTGCCGGCTGAGCTAGAGGCCAAAATCTACAGGGAGGCACGTTGCAAAAAACACCTCTGTTTTCTTTCAAAAAAATTGGATGTGTCCACGTTGCGCTTTGGGGCATTTCCTGTCACGGGCGCTAGGCCTACCCACACAAGTGAGGTATCATTTTTATCGGGAGACTTGGGGGAACACTGGTTGGAAGGAAATTTGTGGCTCCTCTCAGATTCCAGAACTTTCTGCCACAGAAATGTAAGGAACATGTGTTTTTTTAGCCATATTTTGAGGTTTGCAAAGGATTCTGAGTAACAGAACCTGGTCAGAGCCCCACAAGTTATCCCATCTTGGATTCCCCTAGGTCTCTAGTTTTCAAAAATGCACAAGTTTGGTAGGTTTCCCCACGTGCCGGCTGAGCTAGAGGCCAAAATCTACAGGTAGGCACTTTGCAAAAAACACCTCTGTTTTCTTTCAAAAAAATTGGATGTGTCCACGTTGCGCTTTGGGGCATTTCCTGTCGCGGGCGCTAGGCCTATCCACACAAGTGAGGTATCATTTTTATCGGGAGACTTGGGGGAACACTGGGTGGAAGGAAATTTGTGGCTCCTCTCAGATTCCAGAACTTTCTGCCACAGAAATGAAAGGAACATGTGTTTTTTTAGCCATATTTTGAGGTTTGCAAAGGATTCTGGGTAACAGAACCTGGTCAGAGCCTCACTCACATGTCACCCCATCTTGGATTCCCCTAGGTCTCTAGTTTTCAAAAATGCACAGGTTTGGTAGGTTTCCCTAGGTGCCGGCTGAGCTAGAGGCCAAAATCTACAGGTAGGCACTTTGCAAAAAACACCTCTGTTTTCTTCCAAAAAATAGGATGTGTCCACGTAGCGCTTTGGGGCATTTCCTGTCGCGGGCGCTAGGCCTACCCACACAAGTGAGGTAGCATTTTTATCTGGAGACTTAGGGGAACGCTGGGTGGAAGGAAATTTGTGGCTCCTCTCAGATTCCAGAATTTTCTGCCACAGAAATGTCAGGAACAAGTGTTTTTTGGGCCAAATTTTGAGGTTTGCAAAGGATTCTGGGTAACAGAACCTGGTCAGAGCCCCACAAGTTATCCCATCTTGGATTCCCCTAGGTCTCTAGTTTTCAAAAATGCACAGGTTTGGTAGGTTTCCCTAGGTGCCGGCTGAGCTAGAGGCCAAAATCTACAGGTAGGCACTTTGCAAAAAACACCTCTGTTTTCTTTCAAAAAAATTGGATGTGTCCACGTTGCGCTTTGGGGCATTTCCTGTCGCGGGCGCTAGGCCTATCCACACAAGTGAGGTATCATTTTTATCGGGAGACTTGGGGGAACACTGGGTGGAAGGAAATTTGTGGCTCCTCTCAGATTCCAGAACTTTCTGCCACAGAAATGAAAGGAACATGTGTTTTTTTAGCCATATTTTGAGGTTTGCAAAGGATTCTGGGTAACAGAACCTGGTCAGAGCCTCACTCACATGTCACCCCATCTTGGATTCCCCTAGGTCTCTAGTTTTCAAAAATGCACAGGTTTGGTAGGTTTCCCTAGGTGCCGGCTGAGCTAGAGGCCAAAATCTACAGGTAGGCACTTTGCAAAAAACACCTCTGTTTTCTTTCAAAAAATAGGATGTGTCCACGTAGCGCTTTGGGGCATTTCCTGTCGCGGGCGCTAGGCCTACCCACACAAGTGAGGTAGCATTTTTATCTGGAGACTTAGGGGAACGCTGGGTGGAAGGAAATTTGTGGCTCCTCTCAGATTCCAGAATTTTCTGCCACAGAAATGTCAGGAACAAGTGTTTTTTGGGCCAAATTTTGAGGTTTGCAAAGGATTCTGGGTAACAGAACCTGGTCAGAGCCCCACAAGTTATCCCATCTTGGATTCCCCTAGGTCTCTAGTTTTCAAAAATGCACAGGTTTGGTAGGTTTCCCTAGGTGCCGGCTGAGCTAGAGGCCAAAATCTACAGGTAGGCACTTTGCAAAAAACACCTCTGTTTTCTTTCAAAAAAATTAGATGTGTCCACGTTGCGCTTTGGGGCATTTTCTGTTGCGGGCGCTAGGCCTACCCACACAAGTGAGGTATCATTTTTATCGGGAGACTTGGGGGAACGCTGGGTGGAAGGAAATTTGTGGCTCCTCTCAGATTCCAGAACTTTCTGCCACAGAAATGTGAGGAACATGTGTTTTTTTAGCCACATTTTGAGGTTTGCAAAGGATTGTGGGTAACAGAACCTGGTCAGAGCCCCACAAGTCGCCCCATCAAGGATTCCCCTAGGTCTCTAGTTTTCAAAAATGCACAGGTTTGGTAGGTTTCCCTAGGTGCCGGCTGAGCTAGAGGCCAAAATCTACAGGTAGGCACTTTGCCAAAAACACCTCTGTTTTCTTTAAAAAAAATTGGATGTGTCCACGTTGCGCTTTGGGGCATTTCCTGTCGCGGGCGCTAGGCCTACCCACACAAGTGAGGTATCATTTTTATCGGGAGACTTGGGGGAACACTGGTTGGAAGGAAATTTGTGGCTCCTCTCAGATTCCAGAACTTTCTGCCACAGAAATGTAAGGAACATGTGTTTTTTTAGCCATATTTTGAGGTTTGCAAAGGATTCTGGGTAACAGAACCTGGTCAGAGACCCACAAGTTATCCCATCTTGGATTCCCCTAGGTCTCTAGTTTTAAAAAATGCACAGG
This sequence comes from Pleurodeles waltl, assembly GCF_031143425.1. Taxonomy (NCBI): domain Eukaryota; kingdom Metazoa; phylum Chordata; class Amphibia; order Caudata; family Salamandridae; genus Pleurodeles; species Pleurodeles waltl. Next base: position 785,006,185 of record NC_090443.1, on the reverse strand, counting down.
TTTGGTAGGTTTCCCCACGTGCCGGCTGAGCTAGAGGCCAAAATCTACAGGTAGGCACTTTGCAAAAAACACCTCTGTTTTCTTTAAAAAAAATTGGATGTGTCCACGTTGCGCTTTGGGGCATTTCCTGTCACGGGCGCTAGGCCTACCCACACAAGTGAGGTATCATTTCTATCGGGAGACTTGGGGGAACACTGGGTGGAAGGAAATTTGTGGCTCCTCTCAGATTCCAGAACTTTCTGCCACAGAAATGTGAGGAACATGTGTTTTTTTAGCCACATTTTGAGGTTTGCAAAGGATTCTGGGTAACAGAACCTGGTCAGAACCCCACAAGTCACCCCATCTTGGATTCCCCTAGGTCTCTAGTTTTAAAAAATGCACAGGTTTGGTAGGTTTCCCTAGGTGCCGGCTGAGCTAGAGGCCAAAATCTACAGGTAGGCACTTTGCAAAAAACACCTCTGTTTTCTTTCAAAAAATTGGATGTGTCCACGGTGCGCTTTGGGGCATTTCCTGTCGCGGGCGCTAGGCCTACCCACACAAGTGAGGTATCATTTTTATCGGGAGACTTGGGGGAACGCTGGGTGGAAGGAAATTTGTGGCTCCTCTCAGATTCCAGAATTTTCTGCCACAGAAATGTGAGGAACATGTGTTTTTTGGGCCAAATTTTGAGGTTTGCAAAGGATTCTGGGTAACAGAACCTGGTCAGAGCCCCACAAGTTATCCCATCTTGGATTCCCCTAGGTCTCTAGTTTTCAAAAATGCACAGGTTTGGTAGGTTTCCCTAGGTGCCGGCTGAGCTAGAGGCCAAAATCTACAGGTAGGCACTTTGCAAAAAACACCTCTGTTTTCTTTCAAAAAAATTGGATGTGTCCACGTTGCGCTTTGGGGCATTTCCTGTCGCTGGCGCTAGCCCTACCCACACAAGTGAGGTATCATTTTTATCGGGAGACTTGGGGGAACACTGGGTGGAAGGAAATTTGTGGCTCCTCTCAGATTCCAGAACTTTCTGCCACAGAAATGAAAGGAACATGTGTTTTTTTAGCCATATTTTGAGGTTTGCAAAGGATTCTGGGTAACAGAACCTGGTCAGAGCCTCACATGTCACCCCATCTTGGATTCCCCTAGGTCTCTAGTTTTCAAAAATGCACAGGTTTGGTAGGTTTCCCTAGGTGCCAGCTGAGCTAGAGGCCAAAATCTACAGGTAGGCACTTTGCAAAAAACACCTCTGTTTTCTTTCAAAAAATAGGATGTGTCCACGTAGCGCTTTGGGGCATTTCCTGTCGCGGGCGCTAGGCCTACCCACGCAAGTGAGGAAGCATTTTTATCTGGAGACTTAGGGGAACGCTGGGTGGAAGGAAATTTGTGGCTCCTCTCAGATTCCAGAATTTTCTGCCACAGAAATGTCAGGAACAAGTGTTTTTTGGGCCAAATTTTGAGGTTTGCAAAGGATTCTGGGTAACAGAACCTGGTCAGAGCCCCACAAGTTATCCCATCTTGGATTCCCCTAGGTCTCTAGTTTTCAAAAATGCACAGGTTTGGTAGGTTTCCCTAGGTGCCGGCTGAGCTAGAGGCCAAAATCTACAGGTAGGCACTTTGCAAAAAACACCTCTGTTTTCTTTCAAAAAAATTGGATGTGTCCACGTTGCGCTTTGGGGCATTTTCTGTTGCGGGCGCTAGGCCTACCCACACAAGTGAGGTATTATTTTTATCGGGAGACTTGGGGGAACGCTGGGTGGAAGGAAATTTGTGGCTCCTCTCAGATTCCAGAACTTTCTGCCACAGAAATGTGAGGAACATGTGTTTTTTTAGCCACATTTTGAGGTTTGCAAAGGATTGTGGGTAACAGAACCTGGTCAGAGCCCCACAAGTCACCCCATCATGGATTCCCCTAGGTCTCTAGTTTTCAAAAATGCACAGGTTTGGTAGGTTTCCCTAGGTGCCGGCTGAGCTAGAGGCCAAAATCTACAGGTAGGCACCTTGCAAAAAACACCTCTGTTGTCTTTCAAAAAAATTGGATGTGTCCACGTTGCGCTTTGGGGCATTTCCTGTCGCGGGCGCTAGGCCTACCCACACAAGTGAGGTATCATATTTATCGCGAGACTTGGGGGAACGCTGGGTGGAAGAAAATTTGTGTCTCCTCTCAGATTCCAGAACTTTCTGCCACAGAAATGTAAGGAACATGTGTTTTTTTAGCCATATTTTGAGGTTTGCAAAGGATTCTGGGTAACAGAACCTGGTCAGAGCCCCACATGTCACCCGATCTTGGATTCCCCTAGGTCTCTAGTTTTCATAAATGCACAGGTTTGGTAGGTTTCCCTAGGTGCCGGCTGAGCTAGAAGCCAAAATCTACAGGGAGGCACTTTGCAAAAAACACCTCTGTTTTCTTTAAAAAAATTGGATGTGTCCACGTTGCACTTTGGGGCATTTCCTGTCGCGGGCGCTAGGCCTACCCACACAAGTGAGGTATCATTTTTATCGGGAGACTTGGAGGAACGCTGGGTGGAAGGAAATTTGTGGCTTCTCTCATATTCCAGAACTTTCTGCCACAGAAATGTGAGGAACATGTGTTTTTTTAGCCAAATTTTGAGGTTTGCAAAGATTTCTGGGTAACAGAACCTGGTCAGAGCCCCACAAGTCACCCCATCTTGGATTCCCCTAGGTCTCTAGTTTTCATAAATGCACAGGTTTGGTAGGTTTCCCTAGGTGCCGGCTGAGCTAGAGGCCAAAATCTACAGGGAGGCACTTTGTAAAAAACACCCCTGTTTTCTTTAAAAAAATTGGATGTGTCCACGTTGCGCTTTGGGGCATTTCCTGTCGCGGGCGCTAGGCCTACCCACACAAGTGAGGTATCATTTTTATCGGGAGACTTGGGGGAACGCTGGGTGGAAGGAAATTTGTGGCTTCTCTCAGATTCCAGAACTTTCTGCCACAGAAATGTGAGGAACATGTGTTTTTTTAGCCACATTTTGAGGTTTGCAAAGGATTGTGGGTAACAGAACCTGGTCAGAGCCCCACAAGTCACCCCATCTTGGATTCCCCTGGGTCTCTAGTTTTCAAAAATGCACAGGTTTGGTAGGTTTCCCTAGGTGCCGGCTGAGCTAGAGGCCAAAATCTACAGGTAGGCACTTCGTAAAAAACACCTCTGTTTTCTTTCAAAAAATTGGATGTGTCCACGTTGCGCTTTGGGGCATTTCCTGTCGCGGGCGATAGGCCTACCTACACAAGTGAGGTATCATTTTTATCGGGAGACTTGGGGGAACGCTGGGTGGAAGGAAATTTGTGGCTCCTCTCAGATTCCAGAACTTTCTGCCAGAGAAATGTGAGTAACATGTGTTTTTTTGGCCAAATTTTGAGGTTTGCAAAGGATTCTGGGTAACAGAACCTGGTCAGAGCCCCACAAGTTATCCCATCTTGGATTCCCCTAGGTCTCTAGTTTTCAAAAATGCACAGGTTTGGTAGGTTTCCCTAGGTGCTGGCTGAGCTAGAGGCCAAAATCTACAGGTAGGCACTTTGCAAAAAACACCTCTGTTTTCTTTAAAAAAAATTGGATGTGTCCACGTTGCGCTTTGGGGCATTTCCTGTCGCGGGCGCTAGGCCTACCCACACAAGTGAGGTATCATTTTTATCGGGAGACTTGGGGGAACACTGGGTGGAAGGAAATTCGTGGCTCCTCTCAGATTCCAGAACTTTCTGCCACAGAAATATAAGGAACATGTGTTTTTTTAGCCATATTTTGAGGTTTGCAAAGGATTCTCTGTAACAGAACCTCGTCAGAGCCCCACATGTCACCCCATCTTGCATTCCCCTAGGTCTCTAGTTTTAAAAAATGCACAGGTTTGGTAGGTTTCCCTAGGTGCCGGCTGAGCTAGAGGCCAAAATCTACAGGTAGGCACTTTGCAAAAAACACCTCTGTTTTCTTTCAAAAAATTGGATGTGTCCACGTAGCGCTTTCGGGCATTTCCTGTCGCGGGCGCTAGGCCTACCCACACAAGTGAGGTAGCATTTTTATCTGGAGACTTAGGGGAACGCTGGGTGGAAGGAAATTTGTGACTCCCCTCAGATTCCAGAACTTTCTGCCACAGAAATGTGAGGAACATGTGTTTTTTTAGCCACATTTTGAGGTTTGCAAAGGATTCTGGGTAACAGAACCTGGTCAGAGCCCCACAAGTCACCCCATACTGGATTCCCCTAGGTCTCTAGTTTTCAAAAATGCACAGGTTTGGTAGGTTTCCCTAGGTGCCGGCTGAGCTAGAGGCCAAAATCTACAGGTAGGCACTTCGTAAAAAACACCTCTGTTTTCTTTCAAAAAATTGGATGTGTCCACGTTGCGCTTTGGGGCATTTCCTGTCACGGGCGCTAGGCCTACCCACACAAGTGAGGTATCATTTTTATCGGGAGACCTCGTGGAACGCTGGGTGGAAGGAAATTTGTGGGTCCTCTCAGATTCCAGAATTTTCTGCCACAGAAATGTGAGGAACATGTGTTTTTTGGGCCATATTTTGAGATTTGCAGAGGATTCTGGGTAACAGAACCTGGTCAGAGCCCCACAAGTTATCCCATCTTGGATTCCCCTAGGTCTCTAGTTTTCAAAAATGCACAGGTTTGGTAGGTTTCCCTAGGTGCCGGCTGAGCTAGAGGCCAAAATCTACAGGTAGGCACTTCGTAAAAAACACCTCTGTTTTTTTTCAAAAAATTGGATGTGTCCACGTTGTGCTTTGGGGCATTTCCTGTCGCGGGCGCTAGGCGTACCCACACAAGTGAGGTATCATTTTTATCGGGAGACTTGGGGGAACGCTGGGTGGAAGGAAATTTGTGGCTCCTCTCAGATTCCAGAATATTCTGCCACAGAAATGTGAGGAACATGTGTTTTTTGGGCCAAATTTTGAGGTTTGCAAAGGATTCTGAGTAACAGAACCTGGTCAGAGCCCCACAACTTATCCCATCTTGGATTCCCCTAGGTCTCTAGTTTTCAAAAATGCACAGGTTTGGTAGGTTTCCCTAGGTGCCGGCTGAGCTAGAGGCCAAAATCTACAGGGAGGCACGTTGCAAAAAACACCTCTGTTTTCTTTCAAAAAAATTGGATATGTCCACGTTGCGCTTTGGGGCATTTCCTGTCACGGGCGCTAGGCCTACCCACACAAGTGAGGTATCATTTTTATCGGGAGACTTGGGGGAACACTGGTTGGAAGGAAATTTGTGGCTCCTCTCAGATTCCAGAACTTTCTGCCACAGAAATGTAAGGAACATGTGTTTTTTTAGCCATATTTTGAGGTTTGCAAAGGATTCTGAGTAACAGAACCTGGTCAGAGCCCCACAAGTTATCCCATCTTGGATTCCCCTAGGTCTCTAGTTTTCAAAAATGCACAAGTTTGGTAGGTTTCCCCACGTGCCGGCTGAGCTAGAGGCCAAAATCTACAGGTAGGCACTTTGCAAAAAACACCTCTGTTTTCTTTCAAAAAAATTGGATGTGTCCACGTTGCGCTTTGGGGCATTTCCTGTCGCGGGCGCTAGGCCTATCCACACAAGTGAGGTATCATTTTTATCGGGAGACTTGGGGGAACACTGGGTGGAAGGAAATTTGTGGCTCCTCTCAGATTCCAGAACTTTCTGCCACAGAAATGAAAGGAACATGTGTTTTTTTAGCCATATTTTGAGGTTTGCAAAGGATTCTGGGTAACAGAACCTGGTCAGAGCCTCACTCACATGTCACCCCATCTTGGATTCCCCTAGGTCTCTAGTTTTCAAAAATGCACAGGTTTGGTAGGTTTCCCTAGGTGCCGGCTGAGCTAGAGGCCAAAATCTACAGGTAGGCACTTTGCAAAAAACACCTGTTTTCTTTAAAAAAATAGGATGTGTCCACGTAGCGCTTTGGGGCATTTCCTGTCGCGGGCGCTAGGCCTACCCACACAAGTGAGGTAGCATTTTTATCTGGAGACTTAGGGGAACGCTGGGTGGAAGGAAATTTGTGGCTCCTCTCAGATTCCAGAATTTTCTGCCACAGAAATGTCAGGAACAAGTGTTTTTTGGGCCAAATTTTGAGGTTTGCAAAGGATTCTGGGTAACAGAACCTGGTCAGAGCCCCACAAGTTATCCCATCTTGGATTCCCCTAGGTCTCTAGTTTTCAAAAATGCACAGGTTTGGTAGGTTTCCCTAGGTGCCGGCTGAGCTAGAGGCCAAAATCTACAGGTAGGCACTTTGCAAAAAACACCTCTGTTTTCTTTCAAAAAAATTAGATGTGTCCACGTTGCGCTTTGGGGCATTTTCTGTTGCGGGCGCTAGGCCTACCCACACAAGTGAGGTATCATTTTTATCGGGAGACCTCGTGGAACGCTGGGTGGAAGGAAATTTGTGGGTCCTCTCAGATTCCAGAATTTTCTGCCACAGAAATGTGAGGAACATGTGTTTTTTGGGCCATATTTTGAGATTTGCAGAGGATTCTGGGTAACAGAACCTGGTCAGAGCCCCACAAGTTATCCCATCTTGGATTCCCCTAGGTCTCTAGTTTTCAAAAATGCACAGGTTTGGTAGGTTTCCCTAGGTGCCGGCTGAGCTAGAGGCCAAAATCTACAGGTAGGCACTTCGTAAAAAACACCTCTGTTTTTTTTCAAAAAATTGGATGTGTCCACGTTGTGGTTTGGGGCATTTCCTGTCGCGGGCGCTAGGCGTACCCACACAAGTGAGGTATCATTTTTATCGGGAGACTTGGGGGAACGCTGGGTGGAAGGAAATTTGTGGCTCCTCTCAGATTCCAGAATATTCTGCCACAGAAATGTGAGGAACATGTGTTTTTTGGGCCAAATTTTGAGGTTTGCAAAGGATTCTGAGTAACAGAACCTGGTCAGAGCCCCACAACTTATCCCATCTTGGATTCCCCTAGGTCTCTAGTTTTCAAAAATGCACAGGTTTGGTAGGTTTCCCTAGGTGCCGGCTGAGCTAGAGGCCAAAATCTACAGGGAGGCACGTTGCAAAAAACACCTCTGTTTTCTTTCAAAAAAATTGGATGTGTCCACGTTGCGCTTTGGGGCATTTCCTGTCACGGGCGCTAGGCCTACCCACACAAGTGAGGTATCATTTTTATCGGGAGACTTGGGGGAACACTGGTTGGAAGGAAATTTGTGGCTCCTCTCAGATTCCAGAACTTTCTGCCACAGAAATGTAAGGAACATGTGTTTTTTTAGCCATATTTTGAGGTTTGCAAAGGATTCTGAGTAACAGAACCTGGTCAGAGCCCCACAAGTTATCCCATCTTGGATTCCCCTAGGTCTCTAGTTTTCAAAAATGCACAAGTTTGGTAGGTTTCCCCACGTGCCGGCTGAGCTAGAGGCCAAAATCTACAGGTAGGCACTTTGCAAAAAACACCTCTGTTTTCTTTCAAAAAAATTGGATGTGTCCACGTTGCGCTTTGGGGCATTTCCTGTCGCGGGCGCTAGGCCTATCCACACAAGTGAGGTATCATTTTTATCGGGAGACTTGGGGGAACACTGGGTGGAAGGAAATTTGTGGCTCCTCTCAGATTCCAGAACTTTCTGCCACAGAAATGAAAGGAACATGTGTTTTTTTAGCCATATTTTGAGGTTTGCAAAGGATTCTGGGTAACAGAACCTGGTCAGAGCCTCACTCACATGTCACCCCATCTTGGATTCCCCTAGGTCTCTAGTTTACAAAAATGCACAGGTTTGGTAGGTTTCCCTAGGTGCCGGCTGAGCTAGAGGCCAAAATCTACAGGTAGGCACTTTGCAAAAAACACCTCTGTTTTCTTTCAAAAAATAGGATGTGTCCACGTAGCGCTTTGGGGCATTTCCTGTCGCGGGCGCTAGGCCTACCCACACAAGTGAGGTAGCATTTTTATCTGGAGACTTAGGGGAACGCTGGGTGGAAGGAAATTTGTGGCTCCTCTCAGATTCCAGAATTTTCTGCCACAGAAATGTCAGGAACAAGTGTTTTTTGGGCCAAATTTTGAGGTTTGCAAAGGATTCTGGGTAACAGAACCTGGTCAGAGCCCCACAAGTTATCCCATCTTGGATTCCCCTAGGTCTCTAGTTTTCAAAAATGCACAGGTTTGGTAGGTTTCCCTAGGTGCCGGCTGAGCTAGAGGCCAAAATCTACAGGTAGGCACTTTGCAAAAAACACCTCTGTTTTCTTTCAAAAAAATTGGATGTGTCCACGTTGCGCTTTGGGGCATTTCCTGTCGCGGGCGCTAGGCCTATCCACACAAGTGAGGTATCATTTTTATCGGGAGACTTGGGGGAACACTGGGTGGAAGGAAATTTGTGGCTCCTCTCAGATTCCAGAACTTTCTGCCACAGAAATGAAAGGAACACGTGTTTTTTTAGCCATATTTTGAGGTTTGCAAAGGATTCTGGGTAACAGAACCTGGTCAGAGCCTCACTCACATGTCACCCCATCTTGGATTCCCCTAGGTCTCTAGTTTTCAAAAATGCACAGGTTTGGTAGGTTTCCCTAGGTGCCGGCTGAGCTAGAGGCCAAAATCTACAGGTAGGCACTTTGCAAAAAACACCTCTGTTTTCTTTCAAAAAATAGGATGTGTCCACGTAGCGCTTTGGGGCATTTCCTGTCGCGGGCGCTAGGCCTACCCACACAAGTGAGGTAGCATTTTTATCTGGAGACTTAGGGGAACGCTGGGTGGAAGGAAATTTGTGGCTCCTCTCAGATTCCAGAATATTCTGCCACAGAAATGTGAGGAACATGTGTTTTTTGGGCCAAATTTTGAGGTTTGCAAAGGATTCTGAGTAACAGAACCTGGTCAGAGCCCCACAACTTATCCCATCTTGGATTCCCCTAGGTCTCTAGTTTTCAAAAATGCACAGGTTTGGTAGGTTTCCCTAGGTGCCGGCTGAGCTAGAGGCCAAAATCTACAGGGAGGCACGTTGCAAAAAACACCTCTGTTTTCTTTCAAAAAAATTGGATGTGTCCACGTTGCGCTTTGGGGCATTTCCTGTCACGGGCGCTAGGCCTACCCACACAAGTGAGGTATCATTTTTATCGGGAGACTTGGGGGAACACTGGTTGGAAGGAAATTTGTGGCTCCTCTCAGATTCCAGAACTTTCTGCCACAGAAATGTAAGGAACATGTGTTTTTTTAGCCATATTTTGAGGTTTGCAAAGGATTCTGAGTAACAGAACCTGGTCAGAGCCCCACAAGTTATCCCATCTTGGATTCCCCTAGGTCTCTAGTTTTCAAAAATGCACAAGTTTGGTAGGTTTCCCCACGTGCCGGCTGAGCTAGAGGCCAAAATCTACAGGTAGGCACTTTGCAAAAAACACCTCTGTTTTCTTTCAAAAAAATTGGATGTGTCCACGTTGCGCTTTGGGGCATTTCCTGTCGCGGGCGCTAGGCCTATCCACACAAGTGAGGTATCATTTTTATCGGGAGACTTGGGGGAACACTGGGTGGAAGGAAATTTGTGGCTCCTCTCAGATTCCAGAACTTTCTGCCACAGAAATGAAAGGAACATGTGTTTTTTTAGCCATATTTTGAGGTTTGCAAAGGATTCTGGCTAACAGAACCTGGTCAGAGCCTCACTCACATGTCACCCCATCTTGGATTCCCCTAGGTCTCTAGTTTTCAAAAATGCACAGGTTTGGTAGGTTTCCCTAGGTGCCGGCTGAGCTAGAGGCCAAAATCTACAGGTAGGCACTTTGCAAAAAACACCTCTGTTTTCTTCCAAAAAATAGGATGTGTCCACGTAGCGCTTTGGGGCATTTCCTGTCGCGGGCGCTAGGCCTACCCACACAAGTGAGGTAGCATTTTTATCTGGAGACTTAGGGGAACGCTGGGTGGAAGGAAATTTGTGGCTCCTCTCAGATTCCAGAATTTTCTGCCACAGAAATGTCAGGAACAAGTGTTTTTTGGGCCAAATTTTGAGGTTTGCAAAGGATTCTGGGTAACAGAACCTGGTCAGAGCCCCACAAGTTATCCCATCTTGGATTCCCCTAGGTCTCTAGTTTTCAAAAATGCACAGGTTTGGTAGGTTTCCCTAGGTGCCGGCTGAGCTAGAGGCCAAAATCTACAGGTAGGCACTTTGCAAAAAACACCTCTGTTTTCTTTCAAAAAAATTAGATGTGTCCACGTTGCGCTTTGGGGCATTTTCTGTTGCGGGCGCTAGGCCTACCCACACAAGTGAGGTATCATTTTTATCGGGAGACTTGGGGGAACGCTGGGTGGAAGGAAATTTGTGGCTCCTCTCAGATTCCAGAACTTTCTGCCACAGAAATGTGAGGAACATGTGTTTTTTTAGCCACATTTTGAGGTTTGCAAAGGATTGTGGGTAACAGAACCTGGTCAGAGCCCCACAAGTCACCCCATCTTGGATTCCCCTAGGTCTCTAGTTTTCAAAAATGCACAGGTTTGGTAGGTTTCCCTAGGTGCCGGCTGAGCTAGAGGCCAAAATCTACAGGTCGGCACTTTGCCAAAAACACCTCTGTTTTCTTTCAAAAAAATTGGATGTGTCCACGTTGCGCTTTGGGGCATTTCCTGTCGCGGGCGCTAGGCCTACCCACACAAGTGAGGTATCATTTTTATCGGGAGACTTGGGGGAACACTGGTTGGAAGGAAATTTGTGGCTCCTCTCAGATTCCAGAACTTTCTGCCACAGAAATGTAAGGAACATGTGTTTTTTTAGCCATATTTTGAGGTTTGCAAAGGATTCTGGGTAACAGAACCTGGTCAGAGACCCACAAGTTATCCCATCTTGGATTCCCCTAGGTCTCTAGTTTTAAAAAATGCACAGGTTTGGTAGGTTTCCCCACGTGCCGGCTGAGCTAGAGGCCAAAATCTACAGGTAGGCACTTTGCAAAAAACACCTCTGTTTTCTTTAAAAAAAATTGGATGTGTCCACGTTGCGCTTTGGGGCATTTCCTGTCGCGGGCGCTAGGCCTCCCCACACAAGTGAGGTATCATTTCTATCGGGAGACTTGGGGGAACACTGGGTGGAAGGAAATTTGTGGCTCCTCTCAGATTCCAGAACTTTCTGCCACAGAAATGTGAGGAACATGTGTTTTTTTAGCCACATTTTGAGGTTTGCAAAGGATTCTGGGTAACAGAACCTGGTCAGAGCCCCACAAGTCACCCCATCTTGGATTCCCCTAGGTCTCTAGTTTTCAAAAATGCACAGGTTTGGTAGGTTTCCCTAGGTGCCGGCTGAGCTAGAGGCCAAAATCTACAGGTAGGCACTTCGTAAAAAACACCTCTGTTTTCTTTCAAAAAATTGGATGTGTCCACGTTGCGCTTTGGGGCATTTCCTGTCGCGGGCGCTAGGCCTACCCACACAAGTGAGGTATCATTTTTATCGGGAGACTTGGGGGAACGCTGGGTGGAAGGAAATTTGTGGCTCCTCTCAGAATCCAGAATTTTCTGCCACAGAAATGTGAGGAACATGTGTTTTTTGGGCCAAATTTTGAGGTTTGCAAAGGATTCTGGGTAACAGAACCTGGTCAGAGCCCCACAAGTTATCCCATCTTGGATTCCCCTAGGTCTCTAGTTTTCAAAAATGCACAGGTTTGGTAGGTTTCTCTAGGTGCCGGCTGAGCTAGAGGCCAAAATCTACAGGTAGGCACTTTGCAAAAAACACCTCTGTTTTCTTTCAAAAAAATTGGATGTGTCCACGTTGCGCTTTGGGGCATTTCCTGTCGCTGGCGCTAGGCCTACCCACACAAGTGAGGTATCATTTTTATCGGGAGACTTGGGGGAACACTGGGTGGAAGGAAATTTGTGGCTCCTCTCAGATTCCAGAACTTTCTGCCACAGAAATGAAAGGAACATGTGTTTTTTTAACCATATTTTGAGGTTTGCAAAGGATTCTGGGTAACAGAACCTGGTCAGAGCCTCACATGTCACCCCATCTTGGATTCCCATAGGTCTCTAGTTTTCAAAAATGCACAGGTTTGGTAGGTTTCCCTAGGTGCCGGCTGAGCTAGAGGCCAAAATCTACAGGTAGGCACTTTGCAAAAAACACCTCTGTTTTCTTTCAAAAAATAGGATGTGTCCACGTAGCGCTTTGGGGCATTTCCTGTCGCGGGCGCTAGGCCTACCCACACAAGTGAGGTAGCATTTTTATCTGGAGACTTAGGGGAACGCTGGGTGGAAGGAAATTTGTGGCTCCTCTCAGATTCCAGAATTTTCTGCCACAGAAATGTCAGGAACAAGTGTTTTTTGGGCCAAATTTTGAGGTTTGCAAAGGATTCTGGGTAACAGAACCTGGTCAGAGCCCCACAAGTTATCCCATCTTGGATTCCCCTAGGTCTCTAGTTTTCAAAAATGCACAGGTTTGGTAGGTTTCCCTAGGTGCCGGCTGAGCTAGAGGCCAAAATCTACAGGTAGGCACTTTGCAAAAAACACCTCTGTTTTCTTTCAAAAAAATTGGATGTGTCCACGTTGCGCTTTGGGGCATTTTCTGTTGCGGGCGCTAGGCCTACCCACACAAGTGAGGTATTATTTTTATCGGGAGACTTGGGGGAACGCTGGGTGGAAGGAAATTTGTGGCTCCTCTCAGATTCCAGAACTTTCTGCCACAGAAATGTGAGGAACATGTGTTTTTTTAGCCACATTTTGAGGTTTGCAAAGGATTGTGGGTAACAGAACCTGGTCAGAGCCCCACAAGTCACCCCATCATGGATTCCCCTAGGTCTCTAGTTTTCAAAAATGCACAGGTTTGGTAGGTTTCCCTAGGTGCCGGCTGAGCTAGAGGCCAAAATCTACAGGTAGGCACTTTGCAAAAAACACCTCTGTTGTCTTTCAAAAAAATTGGATGTGTCCACGTTGCGCTTTGGGGCATTTCCTGTCGCGGGCGCTAGGCCTACCCACACAAGTGAGGTATCATATTTATCGCGAGACTTGGGGGAACGCTGGGTGGAAGAAAATTTGTGTCTCCTCTCAGATTCCAGAACTTTCTGCCACAGAAATGTAAGGAACATGTGTTTTTTTAGCCATATTTTGAGGTTTGCAAAGGATTCTGGGTAACAGAACCTGGTCAGAGCCCCACATGTCACCCGATCTTGGATTCCCCTAGGTCTCTAGTTTTCATAAATGCACAGGTTTGGTAGGTTTCCCTAGGTGCCGGCTGAGCTAGAAGCCAAAATCTACAGGGAGGCACTTTGCAAAAAACACCTCTGTTTTCTCTAAAAAAAATTGGATGTGTCCACGTTGCACTTTGGGGCATTTCCTGTCGCGGGCGCTAGGCCTACCCACACAAGTGAGGTATCATTTTTATCGGGAGACTTGGAGGAACGCTGGGTGGAAGGAAATTTGTGGCTTCTCTCATATTCCTGAAGTTTCTGCCACAGAAATGTGAGGAACATGTGTTTTTTTAGCCAAATTTTGAGGTTTGCAAAGGATTCTGGGTAACAGAACCTGGTCAGAGCCCCACAAGTCACCCCATCTTGGATTCCCCTAGGTCTCTAGTTTTCATAAATGCACAGGTTTGGTAGGTTTCCCTAGGTGCCGGCTGAGCTAGAGGCCAAAATCTACAGGGAGGCACTTTGTAAAAAACACCTCTGTTTTCTTTAAAAAAATTGGATGTGTCCATGTTGCGCTTTGGGGCATTTCCTGTCGCGGGCGCTAGGCCTACCCACACAAGTGAGGTATCATTTTTATCGGGAGACTTGGGGGAACGCTGGGTGGAAGGAAATTTGTGGCTTCTCTCAGATTCCAGAACTTTCTGCCACAGAAATGTGAGGAACATGTGTTTTTTTAGCCACATTTTGAGGTTTGCAAAGGATTGTGGGTAACAGAACCTGGTCAGAGCCCCACAAGTCACCCCATCTTGGATTCCCCTGGGTCTCTAGTTTTCAAAAATGCACAGGTTTGGTAGGTTTCCCTAGGTGCCGGCTGAGCTAGAGGCCAAAATCTACAGGTAGGCACTTCGTAAAAAACACCTCTGTTTTCTTTCAAAAAATTGGATGTGTCCACGTTGCGCTTTGGGGCATTTCCTGTCGCGGGCGATAGGCCTACCTACACAAGTGAGGTATCATTTTTATCGGGAGACTTGGGGGAACGCTGGGTGGAAGGAAATTTGTGTCTCCTCTCAGATTCCAGAACTTTCTGCCAGAGAAATGTGAGTAACATGTGTTTTTTTGGCCAAATTTTGAGGTTTGCAAAGGATTCTGGGTAACAGAACCTGGTCAGAGCCCCACAAGTTATCCCATCTTGGATTCCCCTAGGTCTCTAGTTTTCAAAAATGCACAGGTTTGGTAGGTTTCCCTAGGTGCTGGCTGAGCTAGAGGCCAAAATCTACAGGTAGGCACTTTGCAAAAAACACCTCTGTTTTCTTTAAAAAAAATTGGATGTGTCCACGTTGCGCTTTGGGGCATTTCCTGTCGCGGGCGCTAGGCCTACCCACACAAGTGAGGTATCATTTTTATCGGGAGACTTGGGGGAACACTGGGTGGAAGGAAATTCGTGGCTCCTCTCAGATTCCAGAACTTTCTGCCACAGAAATATAAGGAACATGTGTTTTTTTAGCCATATTTTGAGGTTTGCAAAGGATTCTCTGTAACAGAACCTCGTCAGAGCCCCACATGTCACCCCATCTTGCATTCCCCTAGGTCTCTAGTTTTAAAAAATGCACAGGTTTGGTAGGTTTCCCTAGGTGCCGGCTGAGCTAGAGGCCAAAATCTACAGGTAGGCACTTTGCAAAAAACACCTCTGTTTTCTTTAAAAAAATTGGATGTGTCCACGTAGCGCTTTGGGGCATTTCCTGTCGCGGGCGCTAGGCCTACCCACACAAGTGAGGTAGCATTTTTATCTGGAGACTTAGGGGAACGCTGGGTGGAAGGAAATTTGTGACTCCCCTCAGATTCCAGAACTTTCTGCCACAGAAATGTGAGGAACATGTGTTTTTTTAGCCACATTTTGAGGTTTGCAAAGGATTCTGGGTAACAGAACCTGGTCAGAGCCCCACAAGTCACCTCATCCTGGATTCCCCTAGGTCTCTAGTTTTCAAAAATGCACAGGTTTGGTAGGTTTCCCTAGGTGCCGGCTGAGCTAGAGGCCAAAATCTACAGGTAGGCACTTCGTAAAAAACACCTCTGTTTTCTTTCAAAAAATTGGATGTGTCCACGTTGCGCTTTGGGGCATTTCCTGTCACGGGCGCTAGGCGTACCCACACAAGTGAGGTATCATTTTTATCGGGAGACCTCGTGGAACGCTGGATGGAAGGAAATTTGTGGGTCCTCTCAGATTCAAGAATTTTCTGCCACAGAAATGTGAGGAACATGTGTTTTTTGGGCCATATTTTGAGATTTGCAGAGGATTCTGGGTAACAGAAGCTGGTCAGAGCCCCACAAGTTATCCCATCTTGGATTCCCCTAGGTATCTAGTTTTAAAAAATGCACAGGTTTGGTAGGTTTCCCTAGGTGCCGGCTGAGCTAGAGGCCAAAATCTACAGGTAGGCACTTCGTAAAAAACACCTCCGTTTTTTTTCAAAAAATTGGATGTGTCCACGTTGTGCTTTGGGGCATTTCCTGTCGCGGGCGCTAGGCGTACCCACACAAGTGAGGTATCATTTTTATCGGGAGACTTGGGGGAACGCTGGGTGGAAGGAAATTTGTGGCTCCTCTCAGATTCCAGAATATTCTGCCACAGAAATGTGAGGAACATGTGTTTTTTGGGCCAAATTTTGAGGTTTGCAAAGGATTCTGAGTAACAGAACCTGGTCAGAGCCCCACAACTTATCCCATCTTGGATTCCCCTAGGTCTCTAGTTTTCAAAAATGCACAGGTTTGGTAGGTTTCCCTAGGTGCCGGCTGAGCTAGAGGCCAAAATCTACAGGGAGGCACGTTGCAAAAAACACCTCTGTTTTCTTTCAAAAAAATTGGATGTGTCCACGTTGCGCTTTGGGGCATTTCCTGTCACGGGCGCTAGGCCTACCCACACAAGTGAGGTATCATTTTTATCGGGAGACTTGGGGGAACACTGGTTGGAAGGAAATTTGTGGCTCCTCTCAGATTCCAGAACTTTCTGCCACAGAAATGTAAGGAACATGTGTTTTTTTAGCCATATTTTGAGGTTTGCAAAGGATTCTGAGTAACAGAACCTGGTCAGAGCCCCACAAGTTATCCCATCTTGGATTCCCCTAGGTCTCTAGTTTTCAAAAATGCACAAGTTTGGTAGGTTTCCCCACGTGCCGGCTGAGCTAGAGGCCAAAATCTACAGGTAGGCACTTTGCAAAAAACACCTATGTTTTCTTTCAAAAAAATTGGATGTGTCCACTTTGCGCTTTGGGGCATTTCCTGTCGCGGGCGCTAGGCCTATCCACACAAGTGAGGTATCATTTTTATCGGGAGACTTGGGGGAACACTGGGTGGAAGGAAATTTGTGGCTCCTCTCAGATTCCAGAACTTTCTGCCACAGAAATGAAAGGAACATGTGTTTTTTTAGCCATATTTTGAGGTTTGCAAAGGATTCTGCGTAACAGAACCTGGTCAGAGCCTCACTCACATGTCACCCCATCTTGGATTCCCCTAGGTCTCTAGTTTTCAAAAATGCACAGGTTTGGTAGGTTTCCCTAGGTGCCGGCTGAGCTAGAGGCCAAAATCTACAGGTAGGCACTTTGCAAAAAACACCTCTGTTTTCTTTCAAAAAATAGGATGTGTCCACGTAGCGCTTTGGGGCATTTCCTGTCGCGGGCACTAGGCCTACCCACACAAGTGAGGTAGCATTTTTATCTGGAGACTTAGGGGAACGCTGGGTGGAAGGAAATTTGTGGCTCCTCTCAGATTCCAGAATTTTCTGCCACAGAAATGTCAGGAACAAGTGTTTTTTGGGCCAAATTTTGAGGTTTGCAAAGGATTCTGGGTAACAGAACCTGGTCAGAGCCCCACAAGTTATCCCATCTTGGATTCCCCTAGGTCTCTAGTTTTCAAAAATGCACAGGTTTGGTAGGTTTCCCTAGGTGCCGGCTGAGCTAGAGGCCAAAATCTACAGGTAGGCACTTTGCAAAAAACACCTCTGTTTTCTTTCAAAAAAATTGGATGTGTCCACGTTGCGCTTTGGGGCATTTCCTGTCGCGGGCGCTAGGCCTATCCACACAAGTGAGGTATCATTTTTATCGGGAGACTTGGGGGAACACTGGGTGGAAGGAAATTTGTGGCTCCTCTCAGATTCCAGAACTTTCTGCCACAGAAATGATAGGAACATGTGTTTTTTTAGCCATATTTTGAGGTTTGCAAAGGATTCTGGGTAACAGAACCTGGTCAGAGCCTCACTCACATGTCACCCCATCTTGGATTCCCCTAGGTCTCTAGTTTTCAAAAATGCACAGGTTTGGTAGGTTTCCCTAGGTGCCGGCTGAGCTAGAGGCCAAAATCTACAGGTAGGCACTTTGCAAAAAACACCTCTGTTTTCTTTCAAAAAATAGGATGTGTCCACGTAGCGCTTTGGGGCATTTCCTGTCGCGGGCGCTAGGCCTACCCACACAAGTGAGGTAGCATTTTTATCTGGAGACTTAGGGGAACGTTGGGTGGAAGGAAATTTGTGGCTCCTCTCAGATTCCAGAATTTTCTGCCACAGAAATGTCAGGAACAAGTGTTTTTTGGGCCAAATTTTGAGGTTTGCAAAGGATTCTGGGTAACAGAACCTGGTCAGAGCCCCACAAGTTATCCCATCTTGGATTCCCCTAGGTCTCTAGTTTTCAAAAATGCACAGGTTTGGTAGGTTTCCCTAGGTACCGGCTGAGCTAGAGGCCAAAATCTACAGGTAGGCACTTTGCAAAAAACACCTCTGTTTTCTTTCAAAAAAATTAGATGTGTCCACGTTGCGCTTTGGGGCATTTTCTGTTGCGGGCGCTAGGCCTACCCACACAAGTGAGGTATCATTTTTATCGGGAGACTTGGGGGAACGCTGGGTGGAAGGAAATTTGTGGCTCCTCTCAGATTCCAGAACTTTCTGCCACAGAAATGTGAGGAACATGTGTTTTTTTAGCCACATTTTGAGGTTTGCAAAGGATTGTGGGTAACAGAACCTGGTCAGAGCCCCACAAGTCACCCCATCATGGATTCCCCTAGGTCTCTAGTTTTCAAAAATGCACAGGTTTGGTAGGTTTCCCTAGGTGCCGGCTGAGCTAGAGGCCAAAATCTACAGGTAGGCACTTTGCCAAAAACACCTCTGTTTTCTTTCAAAAAAATTGGATGTGTCCACGTTGCGCTTTGGGGCATTTCCTGTCGCGGGCGCTAGGCCTACCCACACAAGTGAGGTATCATTTTTATCGGGAGACTTGGGGGAACACTGGTTGGAAGGAAATTTGTGGCTCCTCTCAGATTCCAGAACTTTCTGCCACAGAAATGTAAGGAACATGTGATTTTTTAGCCATATTTTGAGGTTTGCAAAGGATTCTGGGTAACAGAACCTGGTCAGAGACCCACAAGTTATCCCATCTTGGATTCCCCTAGGTCTCTAGTTTTAAAAAATGCACAGGTTTGGTAGGTTTCCCCACGTGCCGGCTGAGCTAGAGGCCAAAATCTACAGGTAGGCACTTTGCAAAAAACACCTCTGTTTTCTTTAAAAAAAATTGGATGTGTCCACGTTGCGCTTTGGGGCATTTCCTGTCGCGGGCGCTAGGCCTACCCACACAAGTGAGGCATCATTTCTATCGGGAGACTTGGGGGAACACTGGGTGGAAGGAAATTTGTGGCTCCTCTCAGATTCCAGAACTTTCTGCCACAGAAATGTGAGGAACATGTGTTTTTTTAGCCACATTTTGAGGTTTGCAAAGGATTCTGGGTAACAGAACCTGGTCAGAGCCCCACAAGTCACCCCATCTTGGATTCCCCTAGGTCTCTAGTTTTCAAAAATGCACAGGTTTGGTAGGTTTCCCTAGGTGCCGGCTGAGCTAGAGGCCAAAATCTACAGGTAGGCACTTTGCAAAAAACACCTCTGTTTTCTTTAAAAAAAACTGGATGTGTCCACCTTGCGCATTGGGGCATTTCCTGTCGCGGGCGGTTGGCCTACCCACACAAGTGAGGTATAATTTTTATCGGGAGACTTGGGGGAACACTGGGTGGAAGGACATTTGTGGCTCCTCTCAGATTCCAGAACTTTCTGCCACAGAAATGTAAGGAACATGTGTTTTTTTAGCCATATTTTGAGGTTTGCAAAGGATTCTGGGTAACAGAACCTGGTCAGAGCCCCACATGTCACCCCATCTTGGATTCCCCTAGGTCTCTAGTTTTCAAAAATGCACAGGTTTGGTAGGTTTCCCTAGGTGCCGGCTGAGCTAGAGACCAAAATCTACAGGGAGACACTTTGCAAAAAACACCTCTGTTTTCTTTAAAAAAATTGGATGTGTCCACGTTGCGCTTTGGGGCATTTCCTGTCGCGGGCGCTAGGCCTACCCACACAAGTGAGGTATAATTTTTATCGGGAGACTTGGGGGAACGCTGGGTGGAAGGAAATTTGTAGCTCCTCTCAGATTCCAGAATTTTCTGGCACAGAAATGTGAGGAACATGTGTTTTTTGGGCCAAATTTTGAGGTTTGCAAAAGATTCTGGGTAACAGAACCTGGTCAGAGCCCCACAAGTTATCCCATCTTGGATTCCCCTAGGTCTCTAGTTTTCAAAAATGCACAGGTTTGGTAGGTTTCCCTAGGTGCCGGCTGAGCTAGAGGCCAAAATCTACAGGTAGGCACTTTGCAAAAAACACCTCTGTTTTCTTTCAAAAAAATTGGATGTGTCCACGTTGCGCTTTGGGGCATTTCCTGTCACGGGCGCTAGGCCTACCCACACAAGTGAGGTATCATTTTTATCGGGAGACTTGGGGGAACACTGGTTGGAAGGAAATTTGTGGCTCCTCTCAGATTCCAGAACTTTCTGCCACAGAAATGTAAGGAACATGTGTTTTTTTAGCCATATTTTGAGGTTTGCAAAGGATTCTGAGTAACAGAACCTGGTCAGAGCCCCACAAGTTATCCCATCTTGGATTCCCCTAGGTCTCTAGTTTTCAAAAATGCACAAGTTTGGTAGGTTTCCCCACGTGCCGGCTGAGCTAGAGGCCAAAATCTACAGGTAGGCACTTTGCAAAAAACACCTATGTTTTCTTTCAAAAAAATTGGATGTGTCCACGTTGCGCTTTGGGGCATTTCCTGTCGCGGGCGCTAGGCCTATCCACACAAGTGAGGTATCATTTTTATCGGGAGACTTGGGGGAACACTGGGTGGAAGGAAATTTGTGGCTCCTCTCAGATTCCAGAACTTTCTGCCACAGAAATGAAAGGAACATGTGTTTTTTTAGCCATATTTTGAGGTTTGCAAAGGATTCTGCGTAACAGAACCTGGTCAGAGCCTCACTCACATGTCACCCCATCTTGGATTCCCCTAGGTCTCTAGTTTTCAAAAATGCACAGGTTTGGTAGGTTTCCCTAGGTGCCGGCTGAGCTAGAGGCCAAAATCTACAGGTAGGCACTTTGCAAAAAACACCTCTGTTTTCTTTCAAAAAATAGGATGTGTCCACGTAGCGCTTTGGGGCATTTCCTGTCGCGGGCACTAGGCCTACCCACACAAGTGAGGTAGCATTTTTATCTGGAGACTTAGGGGAACGCTGGGTGGAAGGAAATTTGTGGCTCCTCTCAGATTCCAGAATTTTCTGCCACAGAAATGTCAGGAACAAGTGTTTTTTGGGCCAAATTTTGAGGTTTGCAAAGTATTCTGGGTAACAGAACCTGGTCAGAGCCCCACAAGTTATCCCATCTTGGATTCCCCTAGGTCTCTAGTTTTCAAAAATGCACAGGTTTGGTAGGTTTCCCTAGGTGCCGGCTGAGCTAGAGGCCAAAATCTACAGGTAGGCACTTTGCAAAAAACACCTCTGTTTTCTTTCAAAAAAATTGGATGTGTCCACGTTGCGCTTTGGGGCATTTCCTGTCGCGGGCGCTAGGCCTATCCACACAAGTGAGGTATCATTTTTATCGGGAGACTTGGGGGAACACTGGGTGGAAGGAAATTTGTGGCTCCTCTCAGATTCCAGAACTTTCTGCCACAGAAATGAAAGGAACATGTGTTTTTTTAGCCATATTTTGAGGTTTGCAAAGGATTCTGGGTAACAGAACCTGGTCAGAGCCTCACTCACATGTCACCCCATCTTGGATTCCCCTAGGTCTCTAGTTTTCAAAAATGCACAGGTTTGGTAGGTTTCCCTAGGTGCCGGCTGAGCTAGAGGCCAAAATCTACAGGTAGGCACTTTGCAAAAAACACCTCTGTTTTCTTTCAAAAAATAGGATGTGTCCACGTAGCGCTTTGGGGCATTTCCTGTCGCGGGCGCTAGGCCTACCCACACAAGTGAGGTAGCATTTTTATCTGGAGACTTAGGGGAACGCTGGGTGGAAGGAAATTTGTGGCTCCTCTCAGATTCCAGAATTTTCTGCCACAGAAATGTCAGGAACAAGTGTTTTTTGGGCCAAATTTTGAGGTTTGCAAAGGATTCTGGGTAACAGAACCTGGTCAGAGCCCCACAAGTTATCCCATCTTGGATTCCCCTAGGTCTCTAGTTTTCAAAAATGCACAGGTTTGGTAGGTTTCCCTAGGTACCGGCTGAGCTAGAGGCCAAAATCTACAGGTAGGCACTTTGCAAAAAACACCTCTGTTTTCTTTCAAAAAAATTAGATGTGTCCACGTTGCGCTTTGGGGCATTTTCTGTTGCGGGCGCTAGGCCTACCCACACAAGTGAGGTATCATTTTTATCGGGAGACTTGGGGGAACGCTGGGTGGAAGGAAATTTGTGGCTCCTCTCAGATTCCAGAACTTTCTGCCACAGAAATGTGAGGAACATGTGTTTTTTTAGCCACATTTTGAGGTTTGCAAAGGATTGTGGGTAACAGAACCTGGTCAGAGCCCCACAAGTCACCCCATCATGGATTCCCCTAGGTCTCTAGTTTTCAAAAATGCACAGGTTTGGTAGGTTTCCCTAGGTGCCGGCTGAGCTAGAGGCCAAAATCTACAGGTAGGCACTTTGCCAAAAACACCTCTGTTTTCTTTCAAAAAAATTGGATGTGTCCACGTTGCGCTTTGGGGCATTTCCTGTCGCGGGCGCTAGGCCTACCCACACAAGTGAGGTATCATTTTTATCGGGAGACTTGGGGGAACACTGGTTGGAAGGAAATTTGTGGCTCCTCTCAGATTCCAGAACTTTCTGCCACAGAAATGTAAGGAACATGTGATTTTTTAGCCATATTTTGAGGTTTGCAAAGGATTCTGGGTAACAGAACCTGGTCAGAGACCCACAAGTTATCCCATCTTGGATTCCCCTAGGTCTCTAGTTTTAAAAAATGCACAGGTTTGGTAGGTTTCCCCACGTGCCGGCTGAGCTAGAGGCCAAAATCTACAGGTAGGCACTTTGCAAAAAACACCTCTGTTTTCTTTAAAAAAAATTGGATGTGTCCACGTTGCGCTTTGGGGCATTTCCTGTCGCGGGCGCTAGGCCTACCCACACAAGTGAGGCATCATTTCTATCGGGAGACTTGGGGGAACACTGGGTGGAAGGAAATTTGTGGCTCCTCTCAGATTCCAGAACTTTCTGCCACAGAAATGTGAGGAACATGTGTTTTTTTAGCCACATTTTGAGGTTTGCAAAGGATTCTGGGTAACAGAACCTGGTCAGAGCCCCACAAGTCACCCCATCTTGGATTCCCCTAGGTCTCTAGTTTTCAAAAATGCACAGGTTTGGTAGGTTTCCCTAGGTGCCGGCTGAGCTAGAGGCCAAAATCTACAGGTAGGCACTTTGCAAAAAACACCTCTGTTTTCTTTAAAAAAAACTGGATGTGTCCACCTTGCGCATTGGGGCATTTCCTGTCGCGGGCGGTTGGCCTACCCACACAAGTGAGGTATAATTTTTATCGGGAGACTTGGGGGAACACTGGGTGGAAGGACATTTGTGGCTCCTCTCAGATTCCAGAACTTTCTGCCACAGAAATGTAAGGAACATGTGTTTTTTTAGCCATATTTTGAGGTTTGCAAAGGATTCTGGGTAACAGAACCTGGTCAGAGCCCCACATGTCACCCCATCTTGGATTCCCCTAGGTCTCTAGTTTTCAAAAATGCACAGGTTTGGTAGGTTTCCCTAGGTGCCGGCTGAGCTAGAGACCAAAATCTACAGGGAGACACTTTGCAAAAAACACCTCTGTTTTCTTTAAAAAAATTGGATGTGTCCACGTTGCGCTTTGGGGCATTTCCTGTCGCGGGCGCTAGGCCTACCCACACAAGTGAGGTATAATTTTTATCGGGAGACTTGGGGGAACGCTGGGTGGAAGGAAATTTGTAGCTCCTCTCAGATTCCAGAATTTTCTGGCACAGAAATGTGAGGAACATGTGTTTTTTGGGCCAAATTTTGAGGTTTGCAAAAGATTCTGGGTAACAGAACCTGGTCAGAGCCCCACAAGTTATCCCATCTTGGATTCCCCTAGGTCTCTAGTTTTCAAAAATGCACAGGTTTGGTAGGTTTCCCTAGGTGCCGGCTGAGCTAGAGGCCAAAATCTACAGGTAGGCACTTTGCAAAAAACACCTCTGTTTTCTTTCAAAAAAATTTGATGTGTCCACGTTGCGCTTTGGGGCATTTCCTGTCGCGGGCGCTAGGCCTACCCACACAAGTGAGGTATCATATTTATCGCAAGACTTGGGTTAACGCTGGGTGGAAGAAAATTTGTGTCTCCTCTCAGATTCCAGAACTTTCTGCCACAGAAATGTAAGGAACATGTGTTTTTTTAGCCATATTTTGAGGTTTGCAAAGGATTCTGGGTAACAGAACCTGGTCAGAGCCCCACATGTCACCCCATCTTGGATTCCCCTAGGTCTCTAGTTTTCATAAATGCACAGGTTTGGTAGGTTTCCCTAGGTGCCGGCTGAGCTAGAGGCCAAAATCTACAGGTAGGCACTTTGCAAAAAACACCTCTGTTTTCTTTCAAAAAAATTTGATGTGTCCATGTTGCACTTTGGGGCATTTCCTGTCGCGGGCGCTAGGCCTACCCACACAAGTGAGGTATCATTTTTATCGGGAGACTTGGAGGAACGCTGGGTGGAAGGAAATTTGTGGCTTCTCTCATATTCCAGAACTTTCTGCCACAGAAATGTGAGGAACATGTGTTTTTTTAGCCATATTTTGAGGTTTGCAAAGGATTCTGGGTAACAGAACCTGTTCAGAGCCCCACAAGTCACCCCATCTTGGATTCCCCTAGGTCTCTAGTTTTCATAAATGCACAGGTTTGGTAGGTTTCCCTAGGTGCCGGCTGAGCTAGAGGCCAAAATCTACAGGGAGGCACTTCGTAAAAAACACCTCTGTTTTCTTTCAAAAAATTGCATGTTTCCACTGAGCGCTTTGGGGCATTTCCTGTCGCGGGTGCTAGGCCTACCCACACAAGTGAGGTAGCATTTTTATCTGGAGACTTGGGGGAACGCTGGGTGGAAGGAAATTTGTGGCTCCTCTCAGATTCCAGAACTTTCTGCCACAGAAATGTGAGGAACATGTGTTTTTTTAGCCACATTTTGAGGTTTGCAAAGGATTGTGGGTAACAGAACCTGGTCAGAGCCCCACAAGTCACCCCATCTTGGATTCCCCTGGGTCTCTAGTTTTAAAAAATGCACAGGTTTGGTAGGTTTCCCTAGGTGCCGGCTGAGCTAGAGGCCAAAATCTACAGGTAGGCACTTTGCAAAAAACACCTCTGTTTTCTTTCAAAAAATAGGATGTGTCCACGTAGCGCTTTGGGGCATTTCCTGTCGCGGGCGCTAGGCCTACCCACACAAGTGAGGTAGCATTTTTATCTGGAGACTTAGGGGAACGCTGGGTGGAAGGAAATTTGTGGCTCCTCTCAGATTCCAGAATTTTCTGCCACAGAAATGTCAGGAACAAGTGTTTTTTGGGCCAAATTTTGAGGTTTGCAAAGGATTCTGGGTAACAGAACCTGGTCAGAGCCCCACAAGTTATCCCATCTTGGATTCCCCTAGGTCTCTAGTTTTCAAAAATGCACAGGTTTGGTAGGTTTCCCTAGGTGCCGGCTGAGCTAGAGGCCAAAATCTACAGGTAGGCACTTTGCAAAAAACACCTCTGTTTTCTTTCAAAAAAATTGGATGTGTCCACGTTGCGCTTTGGGGCATTTTCTGTTGCGGGCGCTAGGCCTACCCACACAAGTGAGGTATCATTTTTATCGGGAGACTTGGGGGAACGCTGGGTGGAAGGAAATTTGTGGCTCCTCTCAGATTCCAGAACTTTCTGCCACAGAAATGTGAGGAACATGTGTTTTTTTAGCCACATTTTGAGGTTTGCAAATGATTGTGGGTAACAGAACCTGGTCAGAGCCCCACAAGTCACCCCATCTTGGATTCCCCTAGGTCTCTAGTTTTCAAAAATGCACAGGTTTGGTAGGTTTCCCTAGGTGCCGGCTGAGCTAGAGGCCAAAATCTACAGGGAGGCACTTTGCAAAAAACACTCCTGTTTTCTTTCAAAAAATAGGATGTGTCCACGTAGCGCTTTGGGGCATTTCCTGTCGCGGGCGCTAGGCCTACCCACACAAGTGAGGTAGCATTTTTATCTGGAGACTTAGGGGAACGCTGGGTAGAAGGAAATTTGTGGCTCCTCTCAGATTCCAGAACTTTCTGTCACAGAAATGTGAGGAACTTGTGTTTTTTTAGCCACATTTTGAGGTTTGCAAAGGATTCTGGGTAACAGCACCTGGTCAGAGCCCCACATGTCACCCCATCTTGGATTCCCCTAGGTCTCTAGTTTTCAAAAATGCACAGGTTTGGTAGGTTTCCCTAGGTGCCGGCTGTGCTAGAGGCCAAAATCTACAGGTAGGCACTTCGTAAAAAACACCTCTGTTTGTCTTTCAAAAAATTGGATGTGTCCACGTTGCGCTTTGGGGCATTTCCTGTCGCGGGCGCTAGGCCTACCCACACAAGTGAGGTATAATTTTTATCGGGAAACTTGGGGGAACGCTGGGTGGAAGGAAATTTGTGGCTCCTCTCAGATTCCAGAATTTTCTGCCACAGAAATGTTAGGAACAAGTGTTTTTGGGGCCAAATTTTGAGGTTTGCAAAGGATTCTGGGTAACAGAACCTGGTCAGAGCCCCACAAGTTATCCCATCTTGGATTCCCCTAGGTCTCTAGTTTTCAAAAATGCACAGGTTTGGTAGGTTTCCCTAGGTGCCGGCTGAGCTAGAGGCCAAAATCTACAGGTAGGCACTTTGCAAAAAACACCTCTGTTTTCTTTCAAAAAAATTGGATGTGTCCACGTTGCGCTTTGGGGCATTTTCTGTTGCGGGCGCTAGGCCTACCCACACAAGTGAGGTATTATTTTTATCGGGAGACTTGGGGGAACGCTGCGTGGAAGGAAATTTGTGGCTCCTCTCAGATTCCAGAACTTTCTGCCACAGAAATGTGAGGAACATGTGTTTTTTTAGCCACATTTTGAGGTTTGCAAAGGATTGTGGGTAACAGAACCTGGTCAGAGCCCCACAAGTCACCCCATCATGGATTCCCCTAGGTCTCTAGTTTAAAAAAATGCACAGGTTTGGTAGGTTTCCCTAGGTGCCGGCTGAGCTAGAGGCCAAAATCTACAGGTAGGCACTTTGCAAAAAACACCTCTGTTTTCTTTAAAAAAAATTGGATGTGTCCACGTTGCGCTTTGGGGCATTTCCTGTCGCGGGCGCTAGGCCTACCCACACAAGTGAGGTATCATTTCTATCGGGAGACTTGGGGGAACACTGGGTGGAAGGAAATTTGTGGCTCCTCTCAGATTCCAGAACTTTCTGCCACAGAAATGTAAGGAACATGTGTTTTTTTAGCCATATTTTGAGGTTTGCAAAGGATTCTGAGTAACAGAACCTGGTCAGAGCCTCACATGTCACCCCATCTTGGATTCCCCTAGGTCTCTAGTTTTTAAAAATGCACAGGTTTGGTAGGTTTCCCTAGGTGCCGGCTGAGCTAGAGGCCAAAATCTACAGGTAGGCACTTTGCAAAAAACACCTCTGTTTTCTTTCAAAAAATAGGATGTGTCCACGTAGCGCTTTGGGGCATTTCCTGTCGCGGGCGCTAGGCCTACCCACACAAGTGAGGTAACATTTTTATCTGGAGACTTAGGGGAACGCTGGGTGGAAGGAAATTTGTGGCTCCTCTCAGATTCCAGAACTTTCTGCCACAGAAATGTGAGGAACATGTGTTTTTTTAACCACATTTTGAGGTTTGCAAAGGATTCTGGGTAACAGCACCTGGTCAGACCCCACATGTTACCCCATCTTGGATTCCCCTAGGTCTCTAGTTTTCAAAAATGCACAGGTTTGGTAGGTTTCCCTAGGTGCCGGCTGAGCTAGAGGCCAAAATCTACAGGTAGGCACTTCGTAAAAAACACCTCTGTTTTCTTTCAAAAAATTGGATGTGTCCACGTTGCGCTTTGGGGCATTTCCTGTCGCGGGCGCTAGGCCTACCCACACAAGTGAGGTATCATTTTTATCGGGAGACTTGTGGGAACGCTGAGTTGAAGGAAATTTGTGGCTCCTCTCAGATTCCAGAATTTTCTGCCACAGAAATGTCAGGAACAAGTGTTTTTTGGGCCAAATTTTGAGGTTTGCAAAGGATTCTGGGTAACAGAACCTGGTCAGAGCCCCACAACTTATCCCATCTTGGATTCCCCTAGGTCTCTAGTTTTCACAAATGCACAGGTTTGGTAGGTTTCCCTAGGTGCCGGCTGAGCTAGAGGCCAAAATCTACAGGTAGGCACTTTGCAAAAAACACCTCTGTTTTCTTTCAAAAAAATTGGATGTGTCCACGTTGCGCTTTGGGGCATTTTCTGTTGCGGGCGCTAGGCCTACCCACACAAGTGAGGTATAATTTTTATCGGGAGACTTGGGGGAACGCTGGGTGGAAGGAAATTTGTCGCTCCTCTCAGATTCCAGAACTTTCTGCCACAGAAATGCAAGGAACATGTGTTTTTTTAGCCATATTTTGAGGTCTGCAAAGGATTCTGGGTAACAGAACCTGGTCAGAGCCCCACATGTCACCCCATCTTGGATTCCCCTAGGTCTCTACTTTTCACAAATGCACAGGTTTGGTAGGTTTCCCTAGGTGCCGGCTGAGCTAGAGGCCAAAATCTACAGGTAGGCACTTTGCAAAAAACACCTCTGTTTTCTTTCAAAAAAATTGGATGTGTCCACGTTGCGCTTTGGGGCATTTCCTGTCTCGGGCGCTAGCCATACCCACACAAGTGAGGTATAATTTTTATCGGGAGACTTGGGGGAACGCTGGGTGGAAGGAAATTTGTGGCTCCTCCCAGATTCCAGAACTTTCTGCCACAGAAATGTGAGGAACATGTGTTTTTTAGCCACATTTTGAGGTTTGCAAAGGATTCTGGGTCACAGCACCTGGTCAGAGCCCCACATGTCACTGCATCTTGGATTCCCCTAGGTCTCTAGTTTTCAAAAATGCACAGGTTTGGTAGGTTTCCCTAGGTGCCGGCTGAGCTGGAGGCCAAAATCTACAGGTAGGCACTTCGTAAATAACACCTCTGTTTTCTTTCAAAAAATTGGATGTGCCCACTTAGCGCTTTGGGGCATTTCCTGTCGCAGGCGCTAGGCCTACCCACACAAGTGAGGTAGCATTTTTATATGGGAAACTTGGGGGAATGCTGGGTGGAAGGAAATTTGTGGCTCCTCTCAGATTCCAGAACTTTCTGCCACAGAAATGTGAGGAACATGTGATTTTTTAGCCACATTTTGAGGTTTGCAAAGGATTGTGGGTAACAGAACCTGGTCAGAGCCCCACAAGTCACCCCATCCTGGATTCCCCTAGGTCTCTAGTTTTCAAAAATGCACAGGTTTGGTAGGTTTCCCTAGGTGCCGGCTGAGCTGGAGGCCAAAATCTACAGGTAGGCACCCCGTAAAAAACACCTCTGTTTTCTTTCAAAAAATTGGATGTGTCCACGTTGCGCTTTGGGGCATTTCCTGTCGCGGGCGATAGGCCTACCTACACAAGTGAGGTATCATTTTTATCGGGAGACTTGGGGGAACGCTGGGTGGAAGGAAATTTGTGGCTCCTCTCAGATTCCAGAACTTTTTGCCACAGAAATGTGAGTAACGTGTTTTTTTGGCCAAATTTTGAGGTTTGCAAAGGATTCTGGGTAAGAGAACCTGGTCAGAGCCCCACAAGTTATCCCATCTTGGATTCCCCTAGGTCTCTAGTTTTAAAAAATGCACAGGTTTGGTAGGTATCCCTAGGTGCCGGCTGAGCTAGAGGCCAAAATCTACAGGTAGGCACTTTGCAAAAAACACCTCTGTTTTCTTTCAAAAAAATTGCATGTGTCCACGTTGCGCTTTGGGGCATCTCCTGTCGCGGGCGCTAGGCCTACCCACACAAGTGAGGTATCATTTCTATCGGGAGACTTGGGGGAACACTGGGTGGAAGGAAATTTGTGGCTCCTCTCAGATTCCAGAACTTTCTGCCACAGAAATGTCAGGAACATGTGTTTTTTTTAGCCATATTTTGAGGTTTGCAAAGGATTCTGGGTAACAGAACCTGGTCAGAGCCCCACATGTCACACCATCTTGGATTCCCCTAGGTCTCTAGTTTTCAAAAATGCACAGGTTTGGTAGGTTTCCCTAGGTGCCGGCTGAGCTAGAGGCCAAAATCTACAGATAGGCACTTCGTAAAAAACACCTCTGTTTTCTTTCAAAAAATTGGATGTGTCCACATTGCGCTTTGGGGCATTTCCTGTCGCAGGCGCTAGGCCTACCTACACAATTGAGGTATCATTTTTATCGGGAGACTTGGGGGAACACTGGGTGGAAGGAAATTTGTGGCTCCTCTCAGATTCCAGAATTTTCTGCCACAGAAATGTCAGGAACAAGTGTTTTTTGGGCCAAATTTTGAGGTTTGCAAAGGATTCTGGGTAACAGAACCTGGTCAGAGCCCCACAAGTTATCCCATCTTGGATTCCCCTAGGTGTCTAGTTTTCAAAAATTCACAGGTTTGGTAGGTTTCCCTAGGTGCCGGCTGAGCTAGAGGCCAAAATCTACAGGTAGGCACTTCGTAAAAAACACCTCTGTTTTCTTTCAAAAAATTGGATGTGTCCACGTTGCGCTTTGGGGGCATTTCCTGTCGCGGGCGCTAGGCCTACCCACACAAGTGAGGTATCATTTTTATCAGGAGACTTGGGGGAACGCTGGGTGGAAGGAAGGAAGTGGCTCCTCTCAGATTCCAGAACTTTCTGCCACAGAAATGTAAGGAACATGTGTTTTTTTAGCCATATTTTGAGGTTTGCAAAGGATTCTGGGTAACAGAACCTGGTCAGACCCCCACAAGTTATCCCATCTTGGATTCCCCTAGGTCTCTAGTTTTCATAAATGCACAGGTTTGGTAGGTTTCCCTAGGTGCCGGCTGAGCTAGAGGCCAATATCTACAGGTAGGCACTTTGCAAAAAACACCTCTGTTTTCTTTCAAAAAATTGGATGTGTCCACGTAGCGCTTTGGGGCATTTCCTGTCGCGGGCGCTAGGCCTACCCACACAAGTGAGGTAGCATTTTTATCTGGAGACTTAGGGGAACGCTGGGTGGAAGGATATTTGTGGCTCCTCTCAGATTCCAGAACTTTCTGCCACAGAAAAGTGAGGAACATGTGTTTTTTTAGCCACATTTTGAGGTTTGCAAAGGATTCTGTGTAACAGAACCTGGTCAGAGCCCCACAAGTCACCCCATCTTGGATTCCCCTAGGTCTCTAGTTTTAAAAAATGCACAGGTTTGGTAGGTTTCCCTAGGTGCCGGCTGAGCTAGAGGCCAAAATCTACAGGTAGGCACTTTGCAAAAAACACCTCTGTTTTCTTTCAAAAAATAGGATGTGTCCACGTAGCGCTTTGGGGCATTTCCTGTTGCGGGCGCTAGGCCTACCCACACAAGTGAGGTAGCATTTTTATCTGGAGACTTAGGGGAACGCTGTGTGGAAGGAAATTTGTGGCTCCTCTCAGATTCCAGAACTTTCTGCCACAGAAATGTGAGGAACATGTGTTTTTTTAGCCACATTTTGAGGTTTGCAAAGGATTCTGGGTAACAGCACCTGGTCAGAGCCCCACATGTCACCCCATCTTGGATTCCCCTATGTCTTTAGTTTTCAAAAATGCACAGGTTTGGTAGGTTTCCCTAGGTGCCGGCTGAGCTAGAGGCCAAAATCTACAGGTAGGCACTTCGTAAAAAACACCTCTGTTTTCTTTCAAAAAATTGGATGTGTCCACGTTGCGCTTTGGGGCATTTTCTGTTGCGGGCGCTAGGCCTACCCACACAAGTGAGGTATCATTTTTATCGGGAGACTTGGGGGAACACTGGGTGGAAGGAAATTTGTGGCTCCTCTCAGATTCCAGAACTTTCTGCCACAGAAATGTAAGCACAAGTGTTTTTTTAGCCACATTTTGAGGTTTGCAAAGGATTGTGGGTAACAGAACCTGGTCAGAGCCCCACAAGTCACCCCATCTTGTATTCCCCTAGGTCTCTAGTTTTCAAAAATACAAAGGTTTGGTAGGTTTCCCTAGGTGCCGGCTGAGCTAGAGGCCAAAATCTACAGGTAGGCACTTCGTAAAAAACACCTCTGTTTTCTTTCAAAAAATTGGATGTGTCCACGTTGCGCTTTGGGGCATTTCCTGTCGCAGGCGCTAGGCCTACCCACACAAGTGAGGTATCATTTTTATCGGGAGACTTGGGGGAACACTGGGTGGAAGGAAATTTGTGGCTCCTCTCAGATTCCAGAATTTTCTGCCACAGAAATGTCAGGAACAAGTGTTTTTTGGGCCAAATTTTGAGGTTTGCAAAGGATTCTGGGTAACAGAACCTGGTCAGAGCCCCACAAGTTATCACATCTTGCATTCCCCTAGGTGTCTAGTTTTCAAAAATGCACAGGTTTGGTAGGTTTCCCTAGGTGCCGGCTGAGCTAGAGGCCAAAATCTACAGGTAGGCACTTCGTAAAAAACACCTCTGTTTTCTTTCAAAAAATTGGATGTGTCCACGTTGCGCTTTGGGGCATTTCCTGTCGCAGGCGCTAGGCCTACCCACACAAGTGAGGTATCATTTTTATCGGGAGACTTGGGGGAACACTGGGTGGAAGGAAATTTGTGGCTCCTCTCAGATTCCAGAATTTTCTGCCACAGAAATGTCAGGAACAAGTGTTTTTTGGGCCAAATTTTGAGGTTTGCAAAGGATTCTGGGTAACAGAACCTGGTCAGAGCCCCACAAGTTATCCCATCTTGGATTCCCCTAGGTCTCTAGTTTTCAAAAATGCACAGGTTTGGTAGGTTTCCCTAGGTGCCGGCTGAGCTAGAGGCCAAAATCTACAGGTAGGCACTTTGCAAAAAACACCTCTGTTTTCTTTCAAAAAAATTGGATGTGTCCACGTTGCGCTTTGGGGCATTTTCTGTTGCGGGCGCTAGGCCTACCCACACAAGTGAGGTATTATTTTTATCGGGAGACTTGGGGGAACGCTGCGTGGAAGGAAATTTGTGGCTCCTCTCAGATTCCAGAACTTTCTGCCACAGAAATGTGAGGAACATGTGTTTTTTTAGCCACATTTTGAGGTTTGCAAAGGATTGTGGGTAACAGAACCTGGTCAGAGCCCCACAAGTCACCCCATCATGGATTCCCCTAGGTCTCTAGTTTTAAAAAATGCACAGGTTTGGTAGGTTTCCCTAGGTGCCGGCTGAGCTAGAGGCCAAAATCTACAGGTAGGCACTTTGCAAAAAACACCTCTGTTTTCTTTAAAAAAAATTGGATGTGTCCACGTTGCGCTTTGGGGCATTTCCTGTCGCGGACGCTAGGCCTACCCACACAAGTGAGGTATCATTTCTATCGGGAGACTTGGGGGAACACTGGGTGGAAGGAAATTTGTGGCTCCTCTCAGATTCCAGAACTTTCTGCCACAGAAATGTAAGGAACATGTGTTTTTTTAGCCATATTTTGAGGTTTGCAAAGGATTCTGAGTAACAGAACCTGGTCAGAGCCTCACATGTCACCCCATCTTGGATTCCCCTAGGTCTCTAGTTTTTAAAAATGCACAGGTTTGGTAGGTTTCCCTAGGTGCCGGCTGAGCTAGAGGCCAAAATCTACAGGTAGGCACTTTGCAAAAAACACCTCTGTTTTCTTTCAAAAAATAGGATGTGTCCACGTAGCGCTTTGGGGCATTTCCTGTCGCGGGCGCTAGGCCTACCCACACAAGTGAGGTAACATTTTTATCTGGAGACTTAGGGGAACGCTGGGTGGAAGGAAATTTGTGGCTCCTCTCAGATTCCAGAACTTTCTGCCACAGAAATGTGAGGAACATGTGTTTTTTTAACCACATTTTGAGGTTTGCAAAGGATTCTGGGTAACAGCACCTGGTCAGACCCCACATGTTACCCCATCTTGGATTCCCCTAGGTCTCTAGTTTTCAAAAATGCACAGGTTTGGTAGGTTTCCCTAGGTGCCGGCTGAGCTAGAGGCCAAAATCTACAGGTAGGCACTTCGTAAAAAACACCTCTGTTTTCTTTCAAAAAATTGGATGTGTCCACGTTGCGCTTTGGGGCATTTCCTGTCGCGGGCGCTAGGCCTACCCACACAAGTGAGGTATCATTTTTATCGGGAGACTTGTGGGAACGCTGAGTTGAAGGAAATTTGTGGCTCCTCTCAGATTCCAGAATTTTCTGCCACAGAAATGTCAGGAACAAGTGTTTTTTGGGCCAAATTTTGAGGTTTGCAAAGGATTCTGGGTAACAGAACCTGGTCAGAGCCCCACAACTTATCCCATCTTGGATTCCCCTAGGTCTCTAGTTTTCACAAATGCACAGGTTTGGTAGGTTTCCCTAGGTGCCGGCTGAGCTAGAGGCCAAAATCTACAGGTAGGCACTTTGCAAAAAACACCTCTGTTTTCTTTCAAAAAAATTGGATGTGTCCACGTTGCGCTTTGGGGCATTTTCTGTTGCGGGCGCTAGGCCTACCCACACAAGTGAGGTATAATTTTTATCGGGAGACTTGGGGGAACGCTGGGTGGAAGGAAATTTGTCGCTCCTCTCAGATTCCAGAACTTTCTGCCACAGAAATGCAAGGAACATGTGTTTTTTTAGCCATATTTTGAGGTCTGCAAAGGATTCTGGGTAACAGAACCTGGTCAGAGCCCCACATGTCACCCCATCTTGGATTCCCCTAGGTCTCTACTTTTCACAAATGCACAGGTTTGGTAGGTTTCCCTAGGTGCCGGCTGAGCTAGAGGCCAAAATCTACAGGTAGGCACTTTGCAAAAAACACCTCTGTTTTCTTTCAAAAAAATTGGATGTGTCCACGTTGCGCTTTGGGGCATTTCCTGTCTCGGGCGCTAGCCCTACCCACACAAGTGAGGTATAATTTTTACCGGGAGACTTGGGGGAACGCTGGGTGGAAGGAAATTTGTGGCTCCTCCCAGATTCCAGAACTTTCTGCCACAGAAATGTGAGGAACATGTGTTTTTTAGCCACATTTTGAGGTTTGCAAAGGATTCTGGGTCACAGCACCTGGTCAGAGCCCCACATGTCACTGCATCTTGGATTCCCCTAGGTCTCTAGTTTTCAAAAATGCACAGGTTTGGTAGGTTTCCCTAGGTGCCGGCTGAGCTGGAGGCCAAAATCTACAGGTAGGCACTTCGTAAATAACACCTCTGTTTTCTTTCAAAAAATTGGATGTGCCCACTTAGCGCTTTGGGACATTTCCTGTCGCAGGCGCTAGGCCTACCCACACAAGTGAGGTAGCATTTTTATATGGGAAACTTGGGGGAATGCTGGGTGGAAGGAAATTTGTGGCTCCTCTCAGATTCCAGAACTTTCTGCCACAGAAATGTGAGGAACATGTGATTTTTTAGCCACATTTTGAGGTTTGCAAAGGATTGTGGGTAACAGAACCTGGTCAGAGCCCCACAAGTCACCCCATCCTGGATTCCCCTAGGTCTCTAGTTTTCAAAAATGCACAGGTTTGGTAGGTTTCCCTAGGTGCCGGCTGAGCTGGAGGCCAAAATCTACAGGTAGGCACCCCGTAAAAAACACCTCTGTTTTCTTTCAAAAAATTGGATGTGTCCACGTTGCGCTTTGGGGCATTTCCTGTCGCGGGCGATAGGCCTACCTACACAAGTGAGGTATCATTTTTATCGGGAGACTTGGGGGAACGCTGGGTGGAAGGAAATTTGTGGCTCCTCTCAGATTCCAGAACTTTTTGCCACAGAAATGTGAGTAACGTGTTTTTTTGGCCAAATTTTGAGGTTTGCAAAGGATTCTGGGTAAGAGAACCTGGTCAGAGCCCCACAAGTTATCCCATCTTGGATTCCCCTAGGTCTCTAGTTTTAAAAAATGCACAGGTTTGGTAGGTATCCCTAGGTGCCGGCTGAGCTAGAGGCCAAAATCTACAGGTAGGCACTTTGCAAAAAACACCTCTGTTTTCTTTCAAAAAAATTGCATGTGTCCACGTTGCGCTTTGGGGCATCTCCTGTCGCGGGCGCTAGGCCTACCCACACAAGTGAGGTATCATTTCTATCGGGAGACTTGGGGGAACACTGGGTGGAAGGAAATTTGTGGCTCCTCTCAGATTCCAGAACTTTCTGCCACAGAAATGTCAGGAACATGTGTTTTTTTTAGCCATATTTTGAGGTTTGCAAAGGATTCTGGGTAACAGAACCTGGTCAGAGCCCCACATGTCACACCATCTTGGATTCCCCTAGGTCTCTAGTTTTCAAAAATGCACAGGTTTGGTAGGTTTCCCTAGGTGCCGGCTGAGCTAGAGGCCAAAATCTACAGATAGGCACTTCGTAAAAAACACCTCTGTTTTCTTTCAAAAAATTGGATGTGTCCACATTGCGCTTTGGGGCATTTCCTGTCGCAGGCGCTAGGCCTACCTACACAATTGAGGTATCATTTTTATCGGGAGACTTGGGGGAACACTGGGTGGAAGGAAATTTGTGGCTCCTCTCAGATTCCAGAATTTTCTGCCACAGAAATGTCAGGAACAAGTGTTTTTTGGGCCAAATTTTGAGGTTTGCAAAGGATTCTGGGTAACAGAACCTGGTCAGAGCCCCACAAGTTATCCCATCTTGGATTCCCCTAGGTGTCTAGTTTTCAAAAATTCACAGGTTTGGTAGGTTTCCCTAGGTGCCGGCTGAGCTAGAGGCCAAAATCTACAGGTAGGCACTTCGTAAAAAACACCTCTGTTTTCTTTCAAAAAATTGGATGTGTCCACGTTGCGCTTTGGGGGCATTTCCTGTCGCGGGCGCTAGGCCTACCCACACAAGTGAGGTATCATTTTTATCAGGAGACTTGGGGGAACGCTGGGTGGAAGGAAGGAAGTGGCTCCTCTCAGATTCCAGAACTTTCTGCCACAGAAATGTAAGGAACATGTGTTTTTTTAGCCATATTTTGAGGTTTGCAAAGGATTCTGGGTAACAGAACCTGGTCAGACCCCCACAAGTTATCCCATCTTGGATTCCCCTAGGTCTCTAGTTTTCATAAATGCACAGGTTTGGTAGGTTTCCCTAGGTGCCGGCTGAGCTAGAGGCCAATATCTACAGGTAGGCACTTTGCAAAAAACACCTCTGTTTTCTTTCAAAAAATTGGATGTGTCCACGTAGCGCTTTGGGGCATTTCCTGTCGCGGGCGCTAGGCCTACCCACACAAGTGAGGTAGCATTTTTATCTGGAGACTTAGGGGAACGCTGGGTGGAAGGATATTTGTGGCTCCTCTCAGATTCCAGAACTTTCTGCCACAGAAAAGTGAGGAACATGTGTTTTTTTAGCCACATTTTGAGGTTTGCAAAGGATTCTGTGTAACAGAACCTGGTCAGAGCCCCACAAGTCACCCCATCTTGGATTCCCCTAGGTCTCTAGTTTTAAAAAATGCACAGGTTTGGTAGGTTTCCCTAGGTGCCGGCTGAGCTAGAGGCCAAAATCTACAGGTAGGCACTTTGCAAAAAACACCTCTGTTTTCTTTCAAAAAATAGGATGTGTCCACGTAGCGCTTTGGGGCATTTCCTGTTGCGGGCGCTAGGCCTACCCACACAAGTGAGGTAGCATTTTTATCTGGAGACTTAGGGGAACGCTGTGTGGAAGGAAATTTGTGGCTCCTCTCAGATTCCAGAACTTTCTGCCACAGAAATGTGAGGAACATGTGTTTTTTTAGCCACATTTTGAGGTTTGCAAAGGATTCTGGGTAACAGCACCTGGTCAGAGCCCCACATGTCACCCCATCTTGGATTCCCCTATGTCTTTAGTTTTCAAAAATGCACAGGTTTGGTAGGTTTCCCTAGGTGCCGGCTGAGCTAGAGGCCAAAATCTACAGGTAGGCACTTCGTAAAAAACACCTCTGTTTTCTTTCAAAAAATTGGATGTGTCCACGTTGCGCTTTGGGGCATTTTCTGTTGCGGGCGCTAGGCCTACCCACACAAGTGAGGTATCATTTTTATCGGGAGACTTGGGGGAACACTGGGTGGAAGGAAATTTGTGGCTCCTCTCAGATTCCAGAACTTTCTGCCACAGAAATGTAAGCACAAGTGTTTTTTTAGCCACATTTTGAGGTTTGCAAAGGATTGTGGGTAACAGAACCTGGTCAGAGCCCCACAAGTCACCCCATCTTGTATTCCCCTAGGTCTCTAGTTTTCAAAAATACAAAGGTTTGGTAGGTTTCCCTAGGTGCCGGCTGAGCTAGAGGCCAAAATCTACAGGTAGGCACTTCGTAAAAAACACCTCTGTTTTCTTTCAAAAAATTGGATGTGTCCACGTTGCGCTTTGGGGCATTTCCTGTCGCAGGCGCTAGGCCTACCCACACAAGTGAGGTATCATTTTTATCGGGAGACTTGGGGGAACACTGGGTGGAAGGAAATTTGTGGCTCCTCTCAGATTCCAGAATTTTCTGCCACAGAAATGTCAGGAACAAGTGTTTTTTGGGCCAAATTTTGAGGTTTGCAAAGGATTCTGGGTAACAGAACCTGGTCAGAGCCCCACAAGTTATCACATCTTGCATTCCCCTAGGTGTCTAGTTTTCAAAAATGCACAGGTTTGGTAGGTTTCCCTAGGTGCCGGCTGAGCTAGAGGCCAAAATCTACAGGTAGGCACTTCGTAAAAAACACCTCTGTTTTCTTTCAAAAAATTGGATGTGTCCACGTTGCGCTTTGGGGGCATTTCCTGTCGCGGGCGCTAGGCCTACCCACACAAGTGAGGTATAATTTTTATCAGGAGACTTGGGGGAACGCTGGGTGGAAGGAAATTTGTGGCTCCTCTCAGATTCCAGATTTTTCTGCCACAGAAATATGCGGAACATGTGTTTTTTGGGCCAAATTTTGAGGTTTGCAAAGGATTCTGGGTAACAGAACCTGGTCAGAGCCCCACAACTTATCCCATCTTGGATTCCCCTAGGTCTCTAGTTTTCAAAAATGCACAGGTTTGGTAGGTTTCCCTAGGTGCCGGCTGAGCTAGAGGCCAAAATCTACAGGTAGGCACTTTGCAAAAAACACCTCTGTTTTCTTTCAAAAAAATTGGATGTGTCCACGTTGCGCTTTGGGGCATTTCCTGTCGCGGGCGCTAGGATTACCCACACAAGTGAGGTATCATTTTTATCGGGAGACTTGGGGGAACACTGGTTGGAAGGAAATTTGTGGCTCCTCTCAGATTCCAGAACTTTCTGCCACAGAAATGTAAGGAACATGTGTTTTTTTAGCCATATTTTGAGGTTTGCAAAGGATTCTGGGTAACAGAACCTGGTCAGAGCCCCACATGTCACCCCATCTTGGATTCCCCTAGGTCTCTAGTTTTCATAAATGCACAGGTTTGGTAGGTTTCCCTAGGTGCCGGCTGAGCTAGAAGCCAAAATCTACAGGGAGGCACTTTGCAAAAAACACCTCTGTTTTCTTTAAAAAAATTGGATGTGTCCACGTTGCACTTTGGGGCATTTCCTGTCGCGGGCGCTAGGCCTACCCACACAAGTGAGGTATAATTTTTATCGGGAGACTTGGAGGAACGCTGGGTGGAAGGAAATTTGTGGCTTCTCTCATATTCCAGAACTTTCTGCCACAGAAATGTGAGGAACATGTGTTTTTTTAGCCAAATTTTGAGGTTTGCAAAGGATTCTGGGTAACAGAACCTGGTCAGAGCCCCACAAGTCACCCCATCTTGGATTCCCCTAGGTCTCTAGTTTTCATAAATGCACAGGTTTGGTATGTTTCCCTAGGTGCCGGCTGAGCTAGAGGCCAAAATCTACAGGGAGGCACTTTGTAAAAAACACCTCTGTTTTCTTTAAAAAAATTGGATGTGTCCACGTTGCGCTTTGGGGCATTTCCTGTCGCGGGCGCTAGGCCTACCCACACAAGTGAGGTATCATTTTTATCGGGAGACTTGGGGGAACGCTGGGTGGAAGGAAATTTGTGGCTTCTGTCAGATTCCAGAACTTTCTGCCACAGAAATGTGAGGAACATGTGTTTTTTTAGCCAAATTTTGAGGTTTGCAAAGGATTCTGGGTAACAGAACCTGGTCAGAGCCCCACAAGTCACCCAATCTTGGATTCCCCTAGGTCTCTAGTTTTCAAAAATGCACAGGTTTGGTAGGTTTCCCTAGGTGCCGGCTGAGCTAGAGGCCAAAATCTACAGGTAGGCACTTCGTAAAAAACACCTCTGTTTTCTTTCAAAAAATTGGATGTGTCCACGTTGCGCTTTGGGGCATTTCCTGTCGCGGGTGCTAGGCCTACCCACACAAGTGAGGTAGCATTTTTATCTGGAGATTTGGGGGAACGCTGGGTGGAAGGAAATTTGTGGCTCCTCTCAGATTCCAGAACTTTCTGCCACAGAAATGTGAGGAACATGTGTTTTTTTAGCCACATTTTGAGGTTTGCAAAGGATTGTGGGTAACAGAACCTGGTCAGAGCCCCACAAGTCACCCCATCTTGGATTCCCCTGGGTCTCTAGTTTTCAAAAATGCACAGGTTTGGTAGGTTTCCCTAGGTGCCGGCTGAGCTAGAGGCCAAAATCTACAGGTAGGCACTTCGTAAAAAACACCTCTGTTTTCTTTCAAAAAATTGGATGTGTCCACGTTGCGCTTTGGGGCATTTCCTGTCGCGGGTGCTAGGCCTACCCACACAAGTGAGGTAGCATTTTTATCTGGAGACTTGGGGGAACGCTGGGTGGAAGGAAATTTGTGGCTCCTCTCAGATTCCAGAACTTTCTGCCAGAGAAATGTGAGTAACATGTGTTTTTTTGGCCAAATTTTGAGGTTTGCAAAGGATTCTGGGTAACAGAACCTGGTCAGAGCCCCACAAGTTATCCCATCTTGGATTCCCCTAGGTCTCTAGTTTTCAAAAATGCACAGGTTTGGTAGGTTTCCCTAGGTGCCGGCTGAGCTAGAGGCCAAAATCTACAGGTAGGCACTTTGCAAAAAACACCTCTGTTTTCTTTAAAAAAAATTGGATGTGTCCACGTTGCGCTTTGGGGGCATTTCCTGTCGCGGGCGCTAGGCCTACCCACACAAGTGAGGTATCATTTTTATCAGGAGACTTGGGGGAACGCTGGGTGGAAGGAAGGAAGTGGCTCCTCTCAGATTCCAGAACTTTCTGCCACAGAAATGTAAGGAACATGTGTTTTTTTAGCCATATTTTGAGGTTTGCAAAGGATTCTGGGTAACAGAACCTGGTCAGACCCCCACAAGTTATCCCATCTTGCATTCCCCTAGGTCTCTAGTTTTAAAAAATGCACAGGTTTGGTAGGTTTCCCTAGGTGCCGGCTGAGCTAGAGGCCAAAATCTACAGGTAGGCACTTTGCAAAAAACACCTCTGTTTTCTTTCAAAAAATTGGATGTGTCCACGTAGCGCTTTGGGGCATTTCCTGTCGCGGGAGCTAGGCCTACCCACACAAGTGAGGTAGCATTTTTATCTGGAGACTTAGGGGAACGCTGGGTGGAAGGAAATTTGTGACTCCCCTCAGATTCCAGAACTTTCTGCCACAGAAATGTGAGGAACATGTGTTTTTTTAGCCACATTTTGAGGTTTGCAAAGGATTCCGGGTAACAGAACCTGGTCAGAGCCCCACAAGTCACCCCATCCTGGATTCCCCTAGGTGTCTAGTTTTCAAAAATGCACAGGTTTGGTAGGTTTCCCTAGGTGCCGGCTGAGCTAGAGGCCAAAATCTACAGGTAGGCACTTCGTAAAAAACACCTCTGTTTTCTTTCAAAAAATTGGATGTGTCCACGTTGCGCTTTGGGGCATTTCCTGTCAGGGGCGCTAGGCCTACCCACACAAGTGAGGTATCATTTTTATCGGGAGACCTCGGGGAACGCTGGGTGGAAGGAAATTTGTGGGTCCTCTCAGATTCCAGAATTTTCTGCCACAGAAATGTGAGGAACATGTGTTTTTTGGGCCATATTTTGAGATTTGCAAAGGATTCTGGGTAACAGAACCTGGTCAGAGCCCCACAAGTTATCCCATCTTGGATTCCCCTAGGTCTCTAGTTTTCAAAAATGCACAGGTTTGGTAG
This sequence comes from Pleurodeles waltl, assembly GCF_031143425.1. Taxonomy (NCBI): domain Eukaryota; kingdom Metazoa; phylum Chordata; class Amphibia; order Caudata; family Salamandridae; genus Pleurodeles; species Pleurodeles waltl. The sequence goes on along the minus strand of NC_090443.1, from coordinate 784,964,734 downwards.
GTTTCCCTAGGTGCCGGCTGAGCTAGAGGCCAAAATCTACAGGTAGGCACTTCGTAAAAAACACCTCTGTTTTCTTTCCAAAAATTGGATGTGTCCACGTTGTGCTTTGGGGCATTTCCTGTCGCGGGCGCTAGGCCTACCCACACAAGTGAGGTATCATTTTTATCGGGAGACTTGGGGGAACACTGGGTGGAAGGAAATTTGTGGCTCCTCTCAGATTCCAGAATATTCTGCCACAGAAATGTGAGGAACATGTGTTTTTTGGGCCATATTTTGAGGTTTGCAAAGGATTCTGAGTAACAGAACCTGGTCAGAGCCCCACAACTTATCCCATCTTGGATTCCCCTAGGTCTCTAGTTTTCAAAAATGCACAGGTTTGGTAGGTTTCCCTAGGTGCCGGCTGAGCTAGAGGCCAAAATCTACAGGGAGGCACTTTGCAAAAAACACCTCTGTTTTCTTTAAAAAAAATTGGATGTGTCCACGTTGCGCTTTGGGGCATTTCCTGTCGCGGGCGCTAGGCCTACCCACACAAGTGAGGTATCATTTTTATCGGGAGACTTGGGGGAACACTGGTTGGATGGAAATTTGTGGCTCCTCTCAGATTCCAGAACTTTCTGCCACAGAAATGAAAGGAACATGTGTTTTTTTCGCCATATTTTGAGGTTTGCAAAGGATTCTGAGTAACAGAACCTGGTCAGAGCCCCACAAGTTATCCCATCTTGGATTCCCCTAGGTCTCTAGTTTTAAAAAATGCACAGGTTTGGTAGGTTTCCCCACGTGCCGGCTGAGCTAGAGGCCAAAATCTACAGGTAGGCACTTTGCAAAAAACACCTCTGTTTTCTTTCCAAAAAATTGGATGTGTCCACGTTGCGCTTTGGGGCATTTCCTGTCGCGGGCGCTAGGCCTACCCACACAAGTGAGGTATCATTTTTATCAGGAGACTTGGGGGAACACTGGGTGGAAGGAAATTTGTGGCTCCTATCAGATTCCAGAACTTTCTGCCACAGAAATGAAAGGAACATGTGTTTTTTTAGCCATATTTTGAGGTTTGCAAAGGATTCTGGGTAACAGAACCTGGTCAGAGCCTCACATGTCACCCCATCTTGGATTCCCCTAGGTCTCTAGTTTTCAAAAATGCACAGGTTTGGTAGGTTTCCCTAGGTGCCGGCTGAGCTAGAGGCCAAAATCTACAGGTAGGCACTTTGCAAAAAACACTCCTGTTTTCTTTCAAAAAATAGGATGTGTCCACGTAGCGCTTTGGGGCATTTCCTGTCGCGGGCGCTAGGCCTACCCACACAAGTGAGGTAGTATTTTTATCTGGAGACTTAGGGGAACGCTGGGTGGAAGGAAATTTGTGGCTCCTCTCAGATTCCAGAACTTTCTGTCACAGAAATGTGAGGAACATGTGTTTTTTTAGCCACATTTTGAGGTTTGCAAAGGATTCTGGGTAACAGCACCTGGTCAGAGCCCCACATGTCACACCATCTTGGATTCCCCTAGGTCTCTAGTTTTCAAAAATGCACAGGTTTGGTAGGTTTCCCTAGGTGCCGGCTGTGCTAGAGGCCAAAATCTACAGGTAGGCACTTCGTAAAAAACACCTCTGTTTGTCTTTCAAAAAATTGGATGTGTCCACGTTGCGCTTTGGGGCATTTCCTGTCGCGGGCGCTAGGCCTACCCACACAAGTGAGGTATCATTTTTATCGGGAGACTTGGGGGAACGCTGGGTGGAAGGAAATTTGTGGCTCCTCTCAGATTCCAGAATTTTCTGCCACAGAAATGTCAGGAACAAGTGTTTTTGGGGCCAAATTTTGAGGTTTGCAAAGGATTCTGGGTAACAGAACCTGGTCAGCGCCCCACAAGTTATCCCATCTTGCATTCCCCTAGGTCTCTAGTTTTCAAAAATGCACAGGTTTGGTAGGTTTCCCTAGGTGCCGGCTGAGCTAGAGGCCAAAATCTACAGGTAGGCACTTTGCAAAAAACACCTCTGTTTTCTTTAAAAAAAATTGGATGTGTCCACGTTGCGCTTTGGGGCATTTTCTGTTGCGGGCGCTAGGCCTACCCACACAAGTGAGGTATCATTTTTATCGGGAGACTTGGGGGAACGCTGGGTGGAAGGAAATTTGTGGCTCCTCTCAGATTCCAGAACTTTCTGCCACAGAAATATGAGGAACATGTGTTTTTTTAGCCACATTTTGAGGTTTGCAAAGGATTGTGGGTAACAGAACCTGGTCAGAGCCCCACAAGTCACCCCATCATGGATTCCCCTAGGTCTCTAGTTTTAAAAAATGCACAGGTTTGGTAGGTTTCCCTAGGTGCCGGCTGAGCTAGAGGCCAAAATCTACAGGTAGGCACTTTGCAAAAAACACCTCTGTTTTCTTTTAAAAAAATTGGATGTGTCCACGTTGCGCTTTGGGGCATTTCCTGTCGCGGGCGCTAGGCCTACCCACACAAGTGAGGTATCATTTCTATCGGGGGACTTGGGGGAACACTGGGTGGAAGGAAATTTGTGGCTCCTCTCAGATTCCAGAACTTTCTGCCACAGAAATGTAAGGAACATGTGTTTTTTTAGCCATATTTTGAGGTTTGCAAAGGATTCTGAGTAACAGAACCTGGTCAGAGCCTCACATGTCACCCCATCTTGGATTCCCCTAGGTCTCTAGTTTTTAAAAATGCACAGGTTTGGTAGGTTTCCCTAGGTGCCGGCTGAGCTAGAGGCCAAAATCTACAGGTAGGCACTTTGCAAAAAACACCTCTGTTTTCTTTAAAAAAATAGGATGTGTCCACGTAGCGCTTTGGGGCATTTCTTGTCGCGGGCGCTAGGCCTACCCACACAAGTGAGGTAACATTTTTATCTGGAGACTTAGGGGAACGCTGGGTGGAAGGAAATTTGTGGCTCCTCTCAGATTCCAGAACTTTCTACCACAGAAATGTGAGGAACATGTGTTTTTATAACCACATTTTGAGGTTTGCAAAGGATTCTGGGTAACAGCACCTGGTCAGACCCCACATGTTACCCCATCTTGGATTCCCCTAGGTCTCTAGTTTTCAAAAATGCACAGGTTTGGTAGGTTTCCCTAGGTGCCGGCTGAGCTAGAGGCCAAAATCTACAGGTAGGCACTTCGTAAAAAACACCTCTGTTTTCTTTCAAAAAATTGGATGTGTCCACGTTGCGCTTTGGGGCATTTCCTGTCGCGGGCGCTAGGCCTACCCACACAAGTGAGGTATCATTTTTATCGGGAGACTTGGGGGAACGCTGAGTTGAAGGAAATTTGTGGCTCCTCTCAGATTCCAGAATTTTCTGCCACAGAAATGTCAGGAACAAGTGTTTTTTGGGCCAAATTTTGAGGTTTGCAAAGGATTCTGGGTAACAGAACCTGGTCAGAGCCCCACAAGTTATCCCATCTTGGATTCCCCTAGGTCTCTAGTTTTCACAAATGCACAGGTTTGGTAGGTTTCCCTAGGTGCCGGCTGAGCTAGAGGCCAAAATCTACAGGTAGGCACTTTGCAAAAAACACCTCTGTTTTCTTTCAAAAAAATTGGATGTGTCCACGTTGCGCTTTGGGGCATTTTCTGTTGCGGGCGCTAGGCCTACCCACACAAGTGAGGTATAATTTTTATCGGGAGACTTGGGGGAACGCTGGGTGGAAGGAAATTTGTCGCTCCTCTCAGATTCCAGAACTTTCTGCCACAGAAATGCAAGGAACATGTGTTTTTTTAGCCACATTTTGAGGTCTGCAAAGGATTCTGGGTAACAGAACCTGGTCAGAGCCCCACATGTCACCCCATCTTGGATTCCCCTAGGTCTCTACTTTTCACAAATGCACAGGTTTGGTAGGTTTCCCTAGGTGCCGGCTGAGCTAGAGGCCAAAATCTACAGGTAGGCACTTTGCAAAAAACACCTCTGTTTTCTTTCCAAAAAATTGGATGTGTCCACGTTGCGCTTTGGGGCATTTCCTGTCGCGGGCGCTAGGCCTACCCACACAAGTGAGGTATAATTTTTATAGGGAGACTTGGGGGAACGCTGGGTGGAAGGAAATTTGTGGCTCCTCTCAGATTCCAGAACTTTCTGCCACAGAAATGTGAGGAACATGTGTTTTTTAGCCACATTTTGAGGTTTGCAAAGGATTCTGGGTCACAGCACCTGGTCAGAGCCCCACATGTCACTGCATCTTGGATTCCCCTAGGTCTCTAGTTTTCAAAAATGCACAGGTTTGGTAGGTTTCCCTAGGTGCCGGCTGAGCTGGAGGCCAAAATCTACAGGTAGGCACTTCGTAAATAACACCTCTGTTTTCTTTCAAAAAATTGGATGTGCCCACTTAGCGCTTTGGGGCATTTCCTGTCGCGGGCGCTAGGCCTACCCACACAAGTGAGGTAGCATTTTTATATGGGAAACTTGGGGGAATGCTGGGTGGAAGGAAATTTGTGGCTCCTCTCAGATTCCAGAACTTTCTGCCACAGAAATGTGAGGAACATGTGATTTTTTAGCCACATTTTGAGGTTTGCAAAGGATTGTGGGTAACAGAACCTGGTCAGAGCCCCACAAGTCACCCCATTCTGGATTCCCCTAGGTCTCTAGTTTTAAAAAATGCACAGGTTTGGTAGGTTTCCCTAGGTGCCGGCTGAGCTGGAGGCCAAAATCTACAGGTAGGCACCCCGTAAAAAACACCTCTGTTTTCTTTCAAAAAATCGGATGTGTCCACGTTGCGCTTTGGGGCATTTCCTGTCGCGGGCGATAGGCCTACCTACACAAGTGAGGAATCATTTTTATCGGGAGACTTGGGGGAACGCTGGGTGGAAGGAAATTTGTGGCTCCTCTCAGATTCCAGAACTTTTTGCCACAGAAATGTGAGTAACGTGTTTTTTTGGCCACATTTTGAGGTTTGCAAAGAATTCTGGGTAAGAGAACCTGGTCAGAGCCCCACAAGTTATCCCATCTTGGATTCCCCTAGGTCTCTAGTTTTAAAAAATGCACAGGTTTGGTAGGTATCCCTAGGTGCCGGCTGAGCTAGAGGCCAAAATCTACAGGTAGGCACTTCGTAAAAAACACCTCTGTTTTCTTTCAAAAAATTGGATGTGTCCACATTGCGCTTTGGGGCATTTCCTGTCGCAGGCGCTAGGCCTACCCACACAAGTGAGGTATCATTTTTATCGGGAGACTTGGGGGAACACTGGGTGGAAGGAAATTCGTGGCTCCTCTCAGATTCCAGAACTTTCTGCCACAGAAATGTCAGGAACATGTGTTTTTTTTAGCCATATTTTGAGGTTTGCAAAGGATTCTGGGTAACAGAACCTGGTCAAAGCCCCACATGTCACACCATCTTGGATTCCCCTAGGTCTCTAGTTTTCAAAAATGCACAGGTTTGGTAGGTTTCCCTAGGTGCCGGCTGAGCTAGAGGCCAAAATCTACAGATAGGCACTTCGTAAAAAACACCTCTGTTTTCTTTCAAAAAATTGGATGTGTCCACATTGCGCTTTGGGGCATTTCCCGTCGCAGGCGCTAGGCCTACCCACACAAGTGAGGTATCATTTTTATCGGGAGACTTGGGGGAACACTGGGTGGAAGGAAATTCGTGGCTCCTCTCAGATTCCAGAATTTTCTGCCACAGAAATGTCAGGAACAAGTGTTTTTTGGGCCAAATTTTGAGGTTTGCAAAGGATTCTGGGTAACAGAACCTGGTCAGAGCCCCACAAGTTATCCCATCTTGGATTCCCCTAGGTGTCTAGTTTTCAAAAATGCACAGGTTTGGTAGGTTTCCCTAGGTGCCGGCTGAGCTAGAGGCCAAAATCTACAGGTAGGCACTTCGTAAAAAACACCTCTGTTTTCTTTCAAAAAATTGGATGTGTCCACGTTGCGCTTTGGGGGCATTTCCTGTCGCGGGCGCTAGGCCTACCTACACAAGTGAGGTATCATTTTTATCAGGAGACTTGGGGGAACGCTGGGTGGAAGGAAGGAAGTGGCTCCTCTCAGATTCCAGAATTTTCTGCCACAGAAATTTGAGGAACATGTGTTTTTTGGGCCAAATTTTGAGGTTTGCAAAGGATTCTGGGTAACAGAACCTGGTCAGAGCCCCACAACTTATCTCATCTTGGATTCCCCTAGGTCTTTAGTTTTCAAAAATGCACAGGTTTGGTAGGTTTCCCTAGGTGCCGGCTGAGCTAGAGGCCAAAATCTACAGGTAGGCACTTTGCAAAAAACACCTCTGTTTTCTTTAAAAAAAATTGGATGTGTCCACGTTGCGCTTTGGGGCATTTCCTGTCGCGGGCGCTAGGATTACCCACACAAGTGAGGTATCATTTTTATCGGGAGACTTGGGGGAACACTGGTTGGAAGGAAATTTGTGGCTCCTCTCAGATTCCAGAACTTTCTGCCACAGAAATGTAAGGAACATGTGTTTTTTTAGCCATATTTTGAGGTTTGCAAAGGATTCTGGGTAACAGAACCTGGTCAGACCCCCACAAGTTATCCCATCTTGGATTCCCCTAGGTCTCTAGTTTTCATAAATGCACAGGTTTGGTAGGTTTCCCTAGGTGCCGGCTGAGCTAGAGGCCAATATCTACAGGTAGGCACTTTGCAAAAAACACCTCTGTTTTCTTTCAAAAAATTGGATGTGTCCACGTAGCGCTTTGGGCAGTTCCTGTCGCGGGCGCTAGGCCTACCCACACAAGTGAGGTAGCATTTTTATCTGGAGACTTAGGGGAACGCTGGGTGGAAGGATATTTGTGGCTCCTCTCAGATTCCAGAACTTTCTGCCACAGAAAAGTGAGGAACATGTTTTTTTAGCCACATTTTGAGGTTTGCAAAGGATTATGGGTAACAGAACCTGGTCAGAGCCCCACAAGTCACCCCATCTTGGATTCCCCTAGGTCTCTAGTTTTAAAAAATGCACAGGTTTGGTAGGTTTCCCTAGGTGCCGGCTGAGCTATAGGCCAAAATCTACAGGTAGGCACTTTGAAAAAACACCTCGTTTTTCTTTAAAAAAATAGGATGTGTCCACGTAGCGCTTTGGGGCATTTCCTGTCGCGGGCGCTAGGCCTACCCACACAAGTGAGGTAGCATTTTTATCTGGAGACTTAGGGGAACGCTGGGTGGAAGGAAATTTGTGGCTCCTCTCAGATTCCAGAACTTTCTGCCACAGAAATGTAAGGAACAAGTGTTTTTTTAGCCACATTTTGAGGTTTGCAAAGGATTGTGGGTAACAGAACCTGGTCAGAGCCCCACAAGTCACCCCATCTTGGATTCCCCTAGGTCTCTAGTTTTCAAAAATACACAGGTTTGGTAGGTTTCCCTAGGTGCCGGCTGAGCTAGAGGCCAAAATCTACAGGTAGGCACTTCGTAAAAAACACCTCTGTTTTCTTTCAGAAAATTGGATGTGTCCACGTTGCGCTTTGGGGCATTTCCTGTCGCGGGCGATAGGCCTACCTACACAAGTGAGGTATCATTTTTATCGGGAGACTTGGGGGAACGCTGGGTGGAAGGAAATTTGTGGCTCCTCTCAGATTCCAGAACTTTCTGCCACAGAAATGTGAGTAACATGGGTTTTTTTGGCCAAATTTTGAGGTTTGCAAAGGATTCTGGGTAACAGAACCTGGTCAGAGCCCCACAACTTATCCCATCTTGGATTCCCCTAGGTCTCTAGTTTTAAAAAATGCACAGGTTTGGTAGGTTTCCCTAGGTGCCGGCTGAGCTAGAAGCCAAAATCTACAGGTAGGCACTTTGCAAAAAACACCTCTGTTTTCTTTAAAAAAAATTGGATGTGTCCACATTGCACTTTGGGGCATTTCCTGTCGCGGGCGGTAGGCCTACCCACACAAGAGAGGTATCATTTTTATCGGGAGACTTGGGGGAACACTGGTTGGAAGGAAATTTGTGGCTCCTCTCAGATTCCAGAACTTTCTGCCACAGAAATGTAAGGAACATGTGTTTTTTTAGCCATATTTTGAGGTTTGCAAAGGATTCTGGGTAACAGAACCTGGTCAGAGCCCCACAACTTATCCCATCTTGGATTCCCCTAGGTCTCTAGTTTTCACAAATGCACAGGTTTGGTAGGTTTCCCTAGGTGCCGGCTGAGCTAGAGGCCAAAATCTACAGGTAGGCACTTTGCAAAAAACACCTCTGTTTTCTTTCAAAAAAATTGGATGTGTCCACGTTGCGCTTTGGGGCATTTTCTGTTGCGGGCGCTAGGCCTACCCACACAAGTGAGGTATAATTTTTATCGGGAGACTTGGGGGAACGCTGGGTGGAAGGAAATTTGTCGCTCCTCTCAGATTCCAGAACTTTCTGCCACAGAAATGCAAGGAACATGTGTTTTTTTAGCCATATTTTGAGGTCTGCAAAGGATTCTGGGTAACAGAACCTGGTCAGAGCCCCACATGTCACCCCATCTTGGATTCCCCTAGGTCTCTACTTTTCACAAATGCACAGGTTTGGTAGGTTTCCCTAGGTGCCGGCTGAGCTAGAGGCCAAAATCTACAGGTAGGCACTTTGCAAAAAACACCTCTGTTTTCTTTCAAAAAAATTGGATGTGTCCACGTTGCGCTTTGGGGCATTTCCTGTCTCGGGCGCTAGCCCTACCCACACAAGTGAGGTATCATTTTTATCGGGAGACTTGGGGGAACGCTGGGTGGAAGGAAATTTGTGGCTCCTCCCAGATTCCAGAACTTTCTGCCACAGAAATGTGAGGAACATGTGTTTTTTAGCCACATTTTGAGGTTTGCAAAGGATTCTGGGTCACAGCACCTGGTCAGAGCCCCACATGTCACTGCATCTTGGATTCCCCTAGGTCTCTAGTTTTCAAAAATGCACAGGTTTGGTAGGTTTCCCTAGGTGCCGGCTGAGCTGGAGGCCAAAATCTACAGGTAGGCACTTCGTAAATAACACCTCTGTTTTCTTTCAAAAAATTGGATGTGCCCACTTAGCGCTTTGGGGCATTTCCTGTCGCAGGCGCTAGGCCTACCCACACAAGTGAGGTAGCATTTTTATATGGGAAACTTGGGGGAATGCTGGGTGGAAGGAAATTTGTGGCTCCTCTCAGATTCCAGAACTTTCTGCCACAGAAATGTGAGGAACATGTGATTTTTTAGCCACATTTTGAGGTTTGCAAAGGATTGTGGGTAACAGAACTTGGTCAGAGCCCCACAAGTCACCCCATCCTGGATTCCCCTAGGTCTCTAGTTTTCAAAAATGCACAGGTTTGGTAGGTTTCCCTAGGTGCCGGCTGAGCTGGAGGCCAAAATCTACAGGTAGGCACCCCGTAAAAAACACCTCTGTTTTCTTTCAAAAAATTGGATGTGTCCACGTTGCGCTTTGGGGCATTTCCTGTCGCGGGCGATAGGCCTACCTACACAAGTGAGGTATCATTTTTATCGGGAGACTTGGGGGAACGCTGGGTGGAAGGAAATTTGTGGCTCCTCTCAGATTCCAGAACTTTTTGCCACAGAAATGTGAGTAACGTGTTTTTTTGGCCAAATTTTGAGGTTTGCAAAGGATTCTGGGTAAGAGAACCTGGTCAGAGCCCCACAAGTTATCCCATCTTGGATTCCCCTAGGTCTCTAGTTTTAAAAAATGCACAGGTTTGGTAGGTATCCCTAGGTGCCGGCTGAGCTAGAGGCCAAAATCTACAGGTAGGCACTTTGCAAAAAACACCTCTGTTTTCTTTCAAAAAAATTGCATGTGTCCACGTTGCGCTTTGGGGCATCTCCTGTCGCGGGCGCTAGGCCTACCCACACAAGTGAGGTATCATTTCTATCGGGAGACTTGGGGGAACACTGGGTGGAAGGAAATTTGTGGCTCCTCTCAGATTCCAGAACTTTCTGCCACAGAAATGTCAGGAACATGTGTTTTTTTTAGCCATATTTTGAGGTTTGCAAAGGATTCTGGGTAACAGAACCTGGTCAGAGCCCCACATGTCACACCATCTTGGATTCCCCTAGGTCTCTAGTTTTCAAAAATGCACAGGTTTGGTAGGTTTCCCTAGGTGCCGGCTGAGCTAGAGGCCAAAATCTACAGATAGGCACTTCGTAAAAAACACCTCTGTTTTCTTTCAAAAAATTGGATGTGTCCACATTGCGCTTTGGGGCATTTCCTGTCGCAGGCGCTAGGCCTACCTACACAATTGAGGTATCATTTTTATCGGGAGACTTGGGGGAACACTGGGTGGAAGGAAATTTGTGGCTCCTCTCAGATTCCAGAATTTTCTGCCACAGAAATGTCAGGAACAAGTGTTTTTTGGGCCAAATTTTGAGGTTTGCAAAGGATTCTGGGTAACAGAACCTGGTCAGAGCCCCACAAGTTATCCCATCTTGGATTCCCCTAGGTGTCTAGTTTTCAAAAATTCACAGGTTTGGTAGGTTTCCCTAGGTGCCGGCTGAGCTAGAGGCCAAAATCTACAGGTAGGCACTTCGTAAAAAACACCTCTGTTTTCTTTCAAAAAATTGGATGTGTCCACGTTGCGCTTTGGGGGCATTTCCTGTCGCGGGCGCTAGGCCTACCCACACAAGTGAGGTATCATTTTTATCAGGAGACTTGGGGGAACGCTGGGTGGAAGGAAGGAAGTGGCTCCTCTCAGATTCCAGAACTTTCTGCCACAGAAATGTAAGGAACATGTGTTTTTTTAGCCATATTTTGAGGTTTGCAAAGGATTCTGGGTAACAGAACCTGGTCAGACCCCCACAAGTTATCCCATCTTGGATTCCCCTAGGTCTCTAGTTTTCATAAATGCACAGGTTTGGTAGGTTTCCCTAGGTGCCGGCTGAGCTAGAGGCCAATATCTACAGGTAGGCACTTTGCAAAAAACACCTCTGTTTTCTTTCAAAAAATTGGATGTGTCCACGTAGCGCTTTGGGGCATTTCCTGTCGCGGGCGCTAGGCCTACCCACACAAGTGAGGTAGCATTTTTATCTGGAGACTTAGGGGAACGCTGGGTGGAAGGATATTTGTGGCTCCTCTCAGATTCCAGAACTTTCTGCCACAGAAAAGTGAGGAACATGTGTTTTTTTAGCCACATTTTGAGGTTTGCAAAGGATTCTGTGTAACAGAACCTGGTCAGAGCCCCACAAGTCACCCCATCTTGGATTCCCCTAGGTCTCTAGTTTTAAAAAATGCACAGGTTTGGTAGGTTTCCCTAGGTGCCGGCTGAGCTAGAGGCCAAAATCTACAGGTAGGCACTTTGCAAAAAACACCTCTGTTTTCTTTCAAAAAATAGGATGTGTCCACGTAGCGCTTTGGGGCATTTCCTGTTGCGGGCGCTAGGCCTACCCACACAAGTGAGGTAGCATTTTTATCTGGAGACTTAGGGGAACGCTGTGTGGAAGGAAATTTGTGGCTCCTCTCAGATTCCAGAACTTTCTGCCACAGAAATGTGAGGAACATGTGTTTTTTTAGCCACATTTTGAGGTTTGCAAAGGATTCTGGGTAACAGCACCTGGTCAGAGCCCCACATGTCACCCCATCTTGGATTCCCCTATGTCTTTAGTTTTCAAAAATGCACAGGTTTGGTAGGTTTCCCTAGGTGCCGGCTGAGCTAGAGGCCAAAATCTACAGGTAGGCACTTCGTAAAAAACACCTCTGTTTTCTTTCAAAAAATTGGATGTGTCCACGTTGCGCTTTGGGGCATTTTCTGTTGCGGGCGCTAGGCCTACCCACACAAGTGAGGTATCATTTTTATCGGGAGACTTGGGGGAACACTGGGTGGAAGGAAATTTGTGGCTCCTCTCAGATTCCAGAACTTTCTGCCACAGAAATGTAAGCACAAGTGTTTTTTTAGCCACATTTTGAGGTTTGCAAAGGATTGTTGGTAACAGAACCTGGTCAGAGCCCCACAAGTCACCCCATCTTGTATTCCCCTAGGTCTCTAGTTTTCAAAAATACAAAGGTTTGGTAGGTTTCCCTAGGTGCCGGCTGAGCTAGAGGCCAAAATCTACAGGTAGGCACTTCGTAAAAAACACCTCTGTTTTCTTTCAAAAAATTGGATGTGTCCACGTTGCGCTTTGGGGCATTTCCTGTCGCAGGCGCTAGGCCTACCCACACAAGTGAGGTATCATTTTTATCGGGAGACTTGGGGGAACACTGGGTGGAAGGAAATTTGTGGCTCCTCTCAGATTCCAGAATTTTCTGCCACAGAAATGTCAGGAACAAGTGTTTTTTGGGCCAAATTTTGAGGTTTGCAAAGGATTCTGGGTAACAGAACCTGGTCAGAGCCCCACAAGTTATCACATCTTGCATTCCCCTAGGTGTCTAGTTTTCAAAAATGCACAGGTTTGGTAGGTTTCCCTAGGTGCCGGCTGAGCTAGAGGCCAAAATCTACAGGTAGGCACTTCGTAAAAAACACCTCTGTTTTCTTTCAAAAAATTGGATGTGTCCACGTTGCGCTTTGGGGGCATTTCCTGTCGCGGGCGCTAGGCCTACCCACACAAGTGAGGTATAATTTTTATCAGGAGACTTGGGGGAACGCTGGGTGGAAGGAAATTTGTGGCTCCTCTCAGATTCCAGATTTTTCTGCCACAGAAATATGCGGAACATGTGTTTTTTGGGCCAAATTTTGAGGTTTGCAAAGGATTCTGGGTAACAGAACCTGGTCAGAGCCCCACAACTTATCCCATCTTGGATTCCCCTAGGTCTCTAGTTTTCAAAAATGCACAGGTTTGGTAGGTTTCCCTAGGTGCCGGCTGAGCTAGAGGCCAAAATCTACAGGTAGGCACTTTGCAAAAAACACCTCTGTTTTCTTTCAAAAAAATTGGATGTGTCCACGTTGCGCTTTGGGGCATTTCCTGTCGCGGGCGCTAGGATTACCCACACAAGTGAGGTATCATTTTTATCGGGAGACTTGGGGGAACACTGGTTGGAAGGAAATTTGTGGCTCCTCTCAGATTCCAGAACTTTCTGCCACAGAAATGTAAGGAACATGTGTTTTTTTAGCCATATTTTGAGGTTTGCAAAGGATTCTGGGTAACAGAACCTGGTCAGAGCCCCACATGTCACCCCATCTTGGATTCCCCTAGGTCTCTAGTTTTCATAAATGCACAGGTTTGGTAGGTTTCCCTAGGTGCCGGCTGAGCTAGAAGCCAAAATCTACAGGGAGGCACTTTGCAAAAAACACCTCTGTTTTCTTTAAAAAAATTGGATGTGTCCACGTTGCACTTTGGGGCATTTCCTGTCGCGGGCGCTAGGCCTACCCACACAAGTGAGGTATCATTTTTATCGGGAGACTTGGAGGAACGCTGGGTGGAAGGAAATTTGTGGCTTCTCTCATATTCCAGAACTTTCTGCCACAGAAATGTGAGGAACATGTGTTTTTTTAGCCAAATTTTGAGGTTTGCAAAGGATTCTGGGTAACAGAACCTGGTCAGAGCCCCACAAGTCACCCCATCTTGGATTCCCCTAGGTCTCTAGTTTTCATAAATGCACAGGTTTGGTATGTTTCCCTAGGTGCCGGCTGAGCTAGAGGCCAAAATCTACAGGGAGGCACTTTGTAAAAAACACCTCTGTTTTCTTTAAAAAAATTGGATGTGTCCACGTTGCGCTTTGGGGCATTTCCTGTCGCGGGCGCTAGGCCTACCCACACAAGTGAGGTATCATTTTTATCGGGAGACTTGGGGGAACGCTGGGTGGAAGGAAATTTGTGGCTTCTGTCAGATTCCAGAACTTTCTGCCACAGAAATGTGAGGAACATGTGTTTTTTTAGCCAAATTTTGAGGTTTGCAAAGGATTCTGGGTAACAGAACCTGGTCAGAGCCCCACAAGTCACCCAATCTTGGATTCCCCTAGGTCTCTAGTTTTCAAAAATGCACAGGTTTGGTAGGTTTCCCTAGGTGCCGGCTGAGCTAGAGGCCAAAATCTACAGGTAGGCACTTCGTAAAAAACACCTCTGTTTTCTTTCAAAAAATTGGATGTGTCCACGTTGCGCTTTGGGGCATTTCCTGTCGCGGGTGCTAGGCCTACCCACACAAGTGAGGTAGCATTTTTATCTGGAGATTTGGGGGAACGCTGGGTGGAAGGAAATTTGTGGCTCCTCTCAGATTCCAGAACTTTCTGCCACAGAAATGTGAGGAACATGTGTTTTTTTAGCCACATTTTGAGGTTTGCAAAGGATTGTGGGTAACAGAACCTGGTCAGAGCCCCACAAGTCACCCCATCTTGGATTCCCCTGGGTCTCTAGTTTTCAAAAATGCACAGGTTTGGTAGGTTTCCCTAGGTGCCGGCTGAGCTAGAGGCCAAAATCTACAGGTAGGCACTTCGTAAAAAACACCTCTGTTTTCTTTCAAAAAATTGGATGTGTCCACGTTGCGCTTTGGGGCATTTCCTGTCGCGGGTGCTAGGCCTACCCACACAAGTGAGGTAGCATTTTTATCTGGAGACTTGGGGGAACGCTGGGTGGAAGGAAATTTGTGGCTCCTCTCAGATTCCAGAACTTTCTGCCAGAGAAATGTGAGTAACATGTGTTTTTTTGGCCAAATTTTGAGGTTTGCAAAGGATTCTGGGTAACAGAACCTGGTCAGAGCCCCACAAGTTATCCCATCTTGGATTCCCCTAGGTCTCTAGTTTTCAAAAATGCACAGGTTTGGTAGGTTTCCCTAGGTGCCGGCTGAGCTAGAGGCCAAAATCTACAGGTAGGCACTTTGCAAAAAACACCTCTGTTTTCTTTAAAAAAAATTGGATGTGTCCACGTTGCGCTTTGGGGGCATTTCCTGTCGCGGGCGCTAGGCCTACCCACACAAGTGAGGTATCATTTTTATCAGGAGACTTGGGGGAACGCTGGGTGGAAGGAAGGAAGTGGCTCCTCTCAGATTCCAGAACTTTCTGCCACAGAAATGTAAGGAACATGTGTTTTTTTAGCCATATTTTGAGGTTTGCAAAGGATTCTGGGTAACAGAACCTGGTCAGACCCCCACAAGTTATCCCATCTTGCATTCCCCTAGGTCTCTAGTTTTAAAAAATGCACAGGTTTGGTAGGTTTCCCTAGGTGCCGGCTGAGCTAGAGGCCAAAATCTACAGGTAGGCACTTTGCAAAAAACACCTCTGTTTTCTTTCAAAAAATTGGATGTGTCCACGTAGCGCTTTGGGGCATTTCCTGTCGCGGGCGCTAGGCCTACCCACACAAGTGAGGTAGCATTTTTATCTGGAGACTTAGGGGAACGCTGGGTGGAAGGAAATTTGTGACTCCCCTCAGATTCCAGAACTTTCTGCCACAGAAATGTGAGGAACATGTGTTTTTTTAGCCACATTTTGAGGTTTGCAAAGGATTCCGGGTAACAGAACCTGGTCAGAGCCCCACAAGTCACCCCATCCTGGATTCCCCTAGGTGTCTAGTTTTCAAAAATGCACAGGTTTGGTAGGTTTCCCTAGGTGCCGGCTGAGCTAGAGGCCAAAATCTACAGGTAGGCACTTCGTAAAAAACACCTCTGTTTTCTTTCAAAAAATTGGATGTGTCCACGTTGCGCTTTGGGGCATTTCCTGTCAGGGGCGCTAGGCCTACCCACACAAGTGAGGTATCATTTTTATCGGGAGACCTCGGGGAACGCTGGGTGGAAGGAAATTTGTGGGTCCTCTCAGATTCCAGAATTTTCTGCCACAGAAATGTGAGGAACATGTGTTTTTTGGGCCATATTTTGAGATTTGCAAAGGATTCTGGGTAACAGAACCTGGTCAGAGCCCCACAAGTTATCCCATCTTGGATTCCCCTAGGTCTCTAGTTTTCAAAAATGCACAGGTTTGGTAGGTTTCCCTAGGTGCCGGCTGAGCTAGAGGCCAAAATCTACAGGTAGGCACTTCGTAAAAAACACCTCTGTTTTCTTTCAAAAAATTGGATGTGTCCACGTTGTGCTTTGGGGCATTTCCTGTCGCGGGCGCTAGGCCTACCCACACAAGTGAGGTATCATTTTTATCGGGAGACTTGGGGGAACACTGGGTGGAAGGAAATTTGTGGCTCCTCTCAGATTCCAGAATATTCTGCCACAGAAATGTGAGGAACATGTGTTTTTTGGGCCATATTTTGAGGTTTGCAAAGGATTCTGAGTAACAGAACCTGGTCAGAGCCCCACAACTTATCCCATCTTGGATTCCCCTAGGTCTCTAGTTTTCAAAAATGCACAGGTTTGGTAGGTTTCCCTAGGTGCCGGCTGAGCTAGAGGCCAAAATCTACAGGGAGGCACTTTGCAAAAAACACCTCTGTTTTCTTTAAAAAAAATTGGATGTGTCCACGTTGCGCTTTGGGGCATTTCCTGTCGCGGGCGCTAGGCCTACCCACACAAGTGAGGTATCATTTTTATCAGGAGACTTGGGGGAACACTGGTTGGATGGAAATTTGTGGCTCCTCTCAGATTCCAGAACTTTCTGCCACAGAAATGTAAGGAACATGTGTTTTTTTCGCCATATTTTGAGGTTTGCAAAGGATTCTGAGTAACAGAACCTGGTCAGAGCCCCACAAGTTATCCCATCTTGGATTCCCCTAGGTCTCTAGTTTTAAAAAATGCACAGGTTTGGTAGGTTTCCCCACGTGCCGGCTGAGCTAGAGGCCAAAATCTACAGGTAGGCACTTTGCAAAAAACACCTCTGTTTTCTTTCCAAAAAATTGGATGTGTCCACGTTGCGCTTTGGGGCATTTCCTGTCGCGGGCGCTAGGCCTACCCACACAAGTGAGGTATCATTTTTATCAGGAGACTTGGGGGAACACTGGGTGGAAGGAAATTTGTGGCTCCTATCAGATTCCAGAACTTTCTGCCACAGAAATGAAAGGAACATGTGTTTTTTTAGCCATATTTTGAGGTTTGCAAAGGATTCTGGGTAACAGAACCTGGTCAGAGCCTCACATGTCACCCCATCTTGGATTCCCCTAGGTCTCTAGTTTTCAAAAATGCACAGGTTTGGTAGGTTTCCCTAGGTGCCGGCTGAGCTAGAGGCCAAAATCTACAGGTAGGCACTTTGCAAAAAACACTCCTGTTTTCTTTCAAAAAATAGGATGTGTCCATGTAGCGCTTTGGGGCATTTCCTGTTGCGGGCGCTAGGCCTACCCACACAAGTGAGGTAGCATTTTTATCTGGAGACTTAGGGGAACGCTGGGTGGAAGGAAATTTGTGGCTCCTCTCAGATTCCAGAACTTTCTGTCACAGAAATGTGAGGAACATGTGTTTTTTTAGCCACATTTTGAGGTTTGCAAAGGATTCTGGGTAACAGCACCTGGTCAGAGCCCCACATGTCACACCATCTTGGATTCCCCTAGGTCTCTAGTTTTCAAAAATGCACAGGTTTGGTAGGTTTCCCTAGGTGCCGGCTGTGCTAGAGGCCAAAATCTACAGGTAGGCACTTCGTAAAAAACACCTCTGTTTGTCTTTCAAAAAATTGGATGTGTCCACGTTGCGCTTTGGGGCATTTCCTGTCGCGGGCGCTAGGCCTACCCACACAAGTGAGGTATCATTTTTATCGGGAGACTTGGGGGAACGCTGGGTGGAAGGAAATTTGTGGCTCCTCTCAGATTCCAGAATTTTCTGCCACAGAAATGTCAGGAACAAGTGTTTTTGGGGCCAAATTTTGAGGTTTGCAAAGGATTCTGGGTAACAGAACCTGGTCAGCGCCCCACAAGTTATCCCATCTTGCATTCCCCTAGGTCTCTAGTTTTCAAAAATGCACAGGTTTGGTAGGTTTCCCTAGGTGCCGGCTGAGCTAGAGGCCAAAATCTACAGGTAGGCACTTTGCAAAAAACACCTCTGTTTTCTTTTAAAAAAATTGGATGTGTCCACGTTGCGCTTTGGGGCATTTTCTGTTGCGGGCGCTAGGCCTACCCACACAAGTGAGGTATCATTTTTATCGGGAGACTTGGGGGAACGCTGGGTGGAAGGAAATTTGTGGCTCCTCTCAGATTCCAGAACTTTCTGCCACAGAAATATGAGGAACATGTGTTTTTTTAGCCACATTTTGAGGTTTGCAAAGGATTGTGGGTAACAGAACCTGGTCAGAGCCCCACAAGTCACCCCATCATGGATTCCCCTAGGTCTCTAGTTTTAAAAAATGCACAGGTTTGGTAGGTTTCCCTAGGTGCCGGCTAAGCTAGAGGCCAAAATCTACAGGTAGGCACTTCGTAAATAACACCTCTGTTTTCTTTCAAAAAATTGGATGTGCCCACTTAGCGCTTTGGGGCATTTCCTGTCGCAGGCGCTAGGCCTACCCACACAAGTGAGGTAGCATTTTTATATGGGAAACTTGGGGGAATGCTGGGTGGAAGGAAATTTGTGGGTCCTCTCAGATTCCAGAATTTTCTGCCACAGAAATGTGAGGAACATGTGTTTTTTGGGCCATATTTTGAGATTTGCAAAGGATTCTGGGTAACAGAACCTGGTCAGAGCCCCACAAGTTATCCCATCTTGGATTCCCCTAGGTCTCTAGTTTTCAAAAATGCACAGGTTTGGTAGGTTTCCCTAGGTGCCGGCTGAGCTAGAGGCCAAAATCTACAGGTAGGCACTTCGTAAAAAACACCTCTGTTTTCTTTCAAAAAATTGGATGTGTCCACGTTGTGCTTTGGGGCATTTCCTGTCGCGGGCGCTAGGCCTACCCACACAAGTGAGGTATCATTTTTATCGGGAGACTTGGGGGAACACTGGGTGGAAGGAAATTTGTGGCTCCTCTCAGATTCCAGAATATTCTGCCACAGAAATGTGAGGAACATGTGTTTTTTGGGCCATATTTTGAGGTTTGCAAAGGATTCTGAGTAACAGAACCTGGTCAGAGCCCCACAACTTATCCCATCTTGGATTCCCCTAGGTCTCTAGTTTTCAAAAATGCACAGGTTTGGTAGGTTTCCCTAGGTGCCGGCTGAGCTAGAGGCCAAAATCTACAGGGAGGCACTTTGCAAAAAACACCTCTGTTTTCTTTAAAAAAAATTGGATGTGTCCACGTTGCGCTTTGGGGCATTTCCTGTCGCGGGCGCTAGGCCTACCCACACAAGTGAGGTATCATTTTTATCAGGAGACTTGGGGGAACACTGGTTGGATGGAAATTTGTGGCTCCTCTCAGATTCCAGAACTTTCTGCCACAGAAATGTAAGGAACATGTGTTTTTTTCGCCATATTTTGAGGTTTGCAAAGGATTCTGAGTAACAGAACCTGGTCAGAGCCCCACAAGTTATCCCATCTTGGATTCCCCTAGGTCTCTAGTTTTAAAAAATGCACAGGTTTGGTAGGTTTCCCCACGTGCCGGCTGAGCTAGAGGCCAAAATCTACAGGTAGGCACTTTGCAAAAAACACCTCTGTTTTCTTTCCAAAAAATTGGATGTGTCCACGTTGCGCTTTGGGGCATTTCCTGTCGCGGGCGCTAGGCCTACCCACACAAGTGAGGTATCATTTTTATCAGGAGACTTGGGGGAACACTGGGTGGAAGGAAATTTGTGGCTCCTATCAGATTCCAGAACTTTCTGCCACAGAAATGAAAGGAACATGTGTTTTTTTAGCCATATTTTGAGGTTTGCAAAGGATTCTGGGTAACAGAACCTGGTCAGAGCCTCACATGTCACCCCATCTTGGATTCCCCTAGGTCTCTAGTTTTCAAAAATGCACAGGTTTGGTAGGTTTCCCTAGGTGCCGGCTGAGCTAGAGGCCAAAATCTACAGGTAGGCACTTTGCAAAAAACACTCCTGTTTTCTTTCAAAAAATAGGATGTGTCCATGTAGCGCTTTGGGGCATTTCCTGTTGCGGGCGCTAGGCCTACCCACACAAGTGAGGTAGCATTTTTATCTGGAGACTTAGGGGAACGCTGGGTGGAAGGAAATTTGTGGCTCCTCTCAGATTCCAGAACTTTCTGTCACAGAAATGTGAGGAACATGTGTTTTTTTAGCCACATTTTGAGGTTTGCAAAGGATTCTGGGTAACAGCACCTGGTCAGAGCCCCACATGTCACACCATCTTGGATTCCCCTAGGTCTCTAGTTTTCAAAAATGCACAGGTTTGGTAGGTTTCCCTAGGTGCCGGCTGTGCTAGAGGCCAAAATCTACAGGTAGGCACTTCGTAAAAAACACCTCTGTTTGTCTTTCAAAAAATTGGATGTGTCCACGTTGCGCTTTGGGGCATTTCCTGTCGCGGGCGCTAGGCCTACCCACACAAGTGAGGTATCATTTTTATCGGGAGACTTGGGGGAACGCTGGGTGGAAGGAAATTTGTGGCTCCTCTCAGATTCCAGAATTTTCTGCCACAGAAATGTCAGGAACAAGTGTTTTTGGGGCCAAATTTTGAGGTTTGCAAAGGATTCTGGGTAACAGAACCTGGTCAGCGCCCCACAAGTTATCCCATCTTGCATTCCCCTAGGTCTCTAGTTTTCAAAAATGCACAGGTTTGGTAGGTTTCCCTAGGTGCCGGCTGAGCTAGAGGCCAAAATCTACAGGTAGGCACTTTGCAAAAAACACCTCTGTTTTCTTTTAAAAAAATTGGATGTGTCCACGTTGCGCTTTGGGGCATTTTCTGTTGCGGGCGCTAGGCCTACCCACACAAGTGAGGTATCATTTTTATCGGGAGACTTGGGGGAACGCTGGGTGGAAGGAAATTTGTGGCTCCTCTCAGATTCCAGAACTTTCTGCCACAGAAATATGAGGAACATGTGTTTTTTTAGCCACATTTTGAGGTTTGCAAAGGATTGTGGGTAACAGAACCTGGTCAGAGCCCCACAAGTCACCCCATCATGGATTCCCCTAGGTCTCTAGTTTTAAAAAATGCACAGGTTTGGTAGGTTTCCCTAGGTGCCGGCTAAGCTAGAGGCCAAAATCTACAGGTAGGCACTTCGTAAATAACACCTCTGTTTTCTTTCAAAAAATTGGATGTGCCCACTTAGCGCTTTGGGGCATTTCCTGTCGCAGGCGCTAGGCCTACCCACACAAGTGAGGTAGCATTTTTATATGGGAAACTTGGGGGAATGCTGGGTGGAAGGAAATTTGTGGCTCCTCTCAGATTCCAGAACTTTCTGCCACAGAAATGTGAGGAACATGTGATTTTTTAGCCACATTTTGAGGTTTGCAAAGGATTGTGGGTAACAGAACTTGGTCAGAGCCCCACAAGTCACCCCATCCTGGATTCCCCTAGGTCTCTAGTTTTCAAAAATGCACAGGTTTGGTAGGTTTCCCTAGGTGCCGGCTGAGCTGGAGGCCAAAATCTACAGGTAGGCACCCCGTAAAAAACACCTCTGTTTTCTTTCAAAAAATTGGATGTGTCCACGTTGCGCTTTGGGGCATTTCCTGTCGCGGGCGATAGGCCTACCTACACAAGTGAGGTATCATTTTTATCGGGAGACTTGGGGGAACGCTGGGTGGAAGGAAATTTGTGGCTCCTCTCAGATTCCAGAACTTTTTGCCACAGAAATGTGAGTAACGTGTTTTTTTGGCCAAATTTTGAGGTTTGCAAAGGATTCTGGGTAAGAGAACCTGGTCAGAGCCCCACAAGTTATCCCATCTTGGATTCCCCTAGGTCTCTAGTTTTAAAAAATGCACAGGTTTGGTAGGTATCCCTAGGTGCCGGCTGAGCTAGAGGCCAAAATCTACAGGTAGGCACTTTGCAAAAAACACCTCTGTTTTCTTTCAAAAAAATTGCATGTGTCCACGTTGCGCTTTGGGGCATCTCCTGTCGCGGGCGCTAGGCCTACCCACACAAGTGAGGTATCATTTCTATCGGGAGACTTGGGGGAACACTGGGTGGAAGGAAATTTGTGGCTCCTCTCAGATTCCAGAACTTTCTGCCACAGAAATGTCAGGAACATGTGTTTTTTTTAGCCATATTTTGAGGTTTGCAAAGGATTCTGGGTAACAGAACCTGGTCAGAGCCCCACATGTCACACCATCTTGGATTCCCCTAGGTCTCTAGTTTTCAAAAATGCACAGGTTTGGTAGGTTTCCCTAGGTGCCGGCTGAGCTAGAGGCCAAAATCTACAGATAGGCACTTCGTAAAAAACACCTCTGTTTTCTTTCAAAAAATTGGATGTGTCCACATTGCGCTTTGGGGCATTTCCTGTCGCAGGCGCTAGGCCTACCTACACAATTGAGGTATCATTTTTATCGGGAGACTTGGGGGAACACTGGGTGGAAGGAAATTTGTGGCTCCTCTCAGATTCCAGAATTTTCTGCCACAGAAATGTCAGGAACAAGTGTTTTTTGGGCCAAATTTTGAGGTTTGCAAAGGATTCTGGGTAACAGAACCTGGTCAGAGCCCCACAAGTTATCCCATCTTGGATTCCCCTAGGTGTCTAGTTTTCAAAAATTCACAGGTTTGGTAGGTTTCCCTAGGTGCCGGCTGAGCTAGAGGCCAAAATCTACAGGTAGGCACTTCGTAAAAAACACCTCTGTTTTCTTTCAAAAAATTGGATGTGTCCACGTTGCGCTTTGGGGGCATTTCCTGTCGCGGGCGCTAGGCCTACCCACACAAGTGAGGTATCATTTTTATCAGGAGACTTGGGGGAACGCTGGGTGGAAGGAAGGAAGTGGCTCCTCTCAGATTCCAGAACTTTCTGCCACAGAAATGTAAGGAACATGTGTTTTTTTAGCCATATTTTGAGGTTTGCAAAGGATTCTGGGTAACAGAACCTGGTCAGACCCCCACAAGTTATCCCATCTTGGATTCCCCTAGGTCTCTAGTTTTCATAAATGCACAGGTTTGGTAGGTTTCCCTAGGTGCCGGCTGAGCTAGAGGCCAATATCTACAGGTAGGCACTTTGCAAAAAACACCTCTGTTTTCTTTCAAAAAATTGGATGTGTCCACGTAGCGCTTTGGGGCATTTCCTGTCGCGGGCGCTAGGCCTACCCACACAAGTGAGGTAGCATTTTTATCTGGAGACTTAGGGGAACGCTGGGTGGAAGGATATTTGTGGCTCCTCTCAGATTCCAGAACTTTCTGCCACAGAAAAGTGAGGAACATGTGTTTTTTTAGCCACATTTTGAGGTTTGCAAAGGATTCTGTGTAACAGAACCTGGTCAGAGCCCCACAAGTCACCCCATCTTGGATTCCCCTAGGTCTCTAGTTTTAAAAAATGCACAGGTTTGGTAGGTTTCCCTAGGTGCCGGCTGAGCTAGAGGCCAAAATCTACAGGTAGGCACTTTGCAAAAAACACCTCTGTTTTCTTTCAAAAAATAGGATGTGTCCACGTAGCGCTTTGGGGCATTTCCTGTTGCGGGCGCTAGGCCTACCCACACAAGTGAGGTAGCATTTTTATCTGGAGACTTAGGGGAACGCTGTGTGGAAGGAAATTTGTGGCTCCTCTCAGATTCCAGAACTTTCTGCCACAGAAATGTGAGGAACATGTGTTTTTTTAGCCACATTTTGAGGTTTGCAAAGGATTCTGGGTAACAGCACCTGGTCAGAGCCCCACATGTCACCCCATCTTGGATTCCCCTATGTCTTTAGTTTTCAAAAATGCACAGGTTTGGTAGGTTTCCCTAGGTGCCGGCTGAGCTAGAGGCCAAAATCTACAGGTAGGCACTTCGTAAAAAACACCTCTGTTTTCTTTCAAAAAATTGGATGTGTCCACGTTGCGCTTTGGGGCATTTTCTGTTGCGGGCGCTAGGCCTACCCACACAAGTGAGGTATCATTTTTATCGGGAGACTTGGGGGAACACTGGGTGGAAGGAAATTTGTGGCTCCTCTCAGATTCCAGAACTTTCTGCCACAGAAATGTAAGCACAAGTGTTTTTTTAGCCACATTTTGAGGTTTGCAAAGGATTGTTGGTAACAGAACCTGGTCAGAGCCCCACAAGTCACCCCATCTTGTATTCCCCTAGGTCTCTAGTTTTCAAAAATACAAAGGTTTGGTAGGTTTCCCTAGGTGCCGGCTGAGCTAGAGGCCAAAATCTACAGGTAGGCACTTCGTAAAAAACACCTCTGTTTTCTTTCAAAAAATTGGATGTGTCCACGTTGCGCTTTGGGGCATTTCCTGTCGCAGGCGCTAGGCCTACCCACACAAGTGAGGTATCATTTTTATCGGGAGACTTGGGGGAACACTGGGTGGAAGGAAATTTGTGGCTCCTCTCAGATTCCAGAATTTTCTGCCACAGAAATGTCAGGAACAAGTGTTTTTTGGGCCAAATTTTGAGGTTTGCAAAGGATTCTGGGTAACAGAACCTGGTCAGAGCCCCACAAGTTATCACATCTTGCATTCCCCTAGGTGTCTAGTTTTCAAAAATGCACAGGTTTGGTAGGTTTCCCTAGGTGCCGGCTGAGCTAGAGGCCAAAATCTACAGGTAGGCACTTCGTAAAAAACACCTCTGTTTTCTTTCAAAAAATTGGATGTGTCCACGTTGCGCTTTGGGGGCATTTCCTGTCGCGGGCGCTAGGCCTACCCACACAAGTGAGGTATAATTTTTATCAGGAGACTTGGGGGAACGCTGGGTGGAAGGAAATTTGTGGCTCCTCTCAGATTCCAGATTTTTCTGCCACAGAAATATGCGGAACATGTGTTTTTTGGGCCAAATTTTGAGGTTTGCAAAGGATTCTGGGTAACAGAACCTGGTCAGAGCCCCACAACTTATCCCATCTTGGATTCCCCTAGGTCTCTAGTTTTCAAAAATGCACAGGTTTGGTAGGTTTCCCTAGGTGCCGGCTGAGCTAGAGGCCAAAATCTACAGGTAGGCACTTTGCAAAAAACACCTCTGTTTTCTTTCAAAAAAATTGGATGTGTCCACGTTGCGCTTTGGGGCATTTCCTGTCGCGGGCGCTAGGATTACCCACACAAGTGAGGTATCATTTTTATCGGGAGACTTGGGGGAACACTGGTTGGAAGGAAATTTGTGGCTCCTCTCAGATTCCAGAACTTTCTGCCACAGAAATGTAAGGAACATGTGTTTTTTTAGCCATATTTTGAGGTTTGCAAAGGATTCTGGGTAACAGAACCTGGTCAGAGCCCCACATGTCACCCCATCTTGGATTCCCCTAGGTCTCTAGTTTTCATAAATGCACAGGTTTGGTAGGTTTCCCTAGGTGCCGGCTGAGCTAGAAGCCAAAATCTACAGGGAGGCACTTTGCAAAAAACACCTCTGTTTTCTTTAAAAAAATTGGATGTGTCCACGTTGCACTTTGGGGCATTTCCTGTCGCGGGCGCTAGGCCTACCCACACAAGTGAGGTATCATTTTTATCGGGAGACTTGGAGGAACGCTGGGTGGAAGGAAATTTGTGGCTTCTCTCATATTCCAGAACTTTCTGCCACAGAAATGTGAGGAACATGTGTTTTTTTAGCCAAATTTTGAGGTTTGCAAAGGATTCTGGGTAACAGAACCTGGTCAGAGCCCCACAAGTCACCCCATCTTGGATTCCCCTAGGTCTCTAGTTTTCATAAATGCACAGGTTTGGTATGTTTCCCTAGGTGCCGGCTGAGCTAGAGGCCAAAATCTACAGGGAGGCACTTTGTAAAAAACACCTCTGTTTTCTTTAAAAAAATTGGATGTGTCCACGTTGCGCTTTGGGGCATTTCCTGTCGCGGGCGCTAGGCCTACCCACACAAGTGAGGTATCATTTTTATCGGGAGACTTGGGGGAACGCTGGGTGGAAGGAAATTTGTGGCTTCTGTCAGATTCCAGAACTTTCTGCCACAGAAATGTGAGGAACATGTGTTTTTTTAGCCAAATTTTGAGGTTTGCAAAGGATTCTGGGTAACAGAACCTGGTCAGAGCCCCACAAGTCACCCAATCTTGGATTCCCCTAGGTCTCTAGTTTTCAAAAATGCACAGGTTTGGTAGGTTTCCCTAGGTGCCGGCTGAGCTAGAGGCCAAAATCTACAGGTAGGCACTTCGTAAAAAACACCTCTGTTTTCTTTCAAAAAATTGGATGTGTCCACGTTGCGCTTTGGGGCATTTCCTGTCGCGGGTGCTAGGCCTACCCACACAAGTGAGGTAGCATTTTTATCTGGAGATTTGGGGGAACGCTGGGTGGAAGGAAATTTGTGGCTCCTCTCAGATTCCAGAACTTTCTGCCACAGAAATGTGAGGAACATGTGTTTTTTTAGCCACATTTTGAGGTTTGCAAAGGATTGTGGGTAACAGAACCTGGTCAGAGCCCCACAAGTCACCCCATCTTGGATTCCCCTGGGTCTCTAGTTTTCAAAAATGCACAGGTTTGGTAGGTTTCCCTAGGTGCCGGCTGAGCTAGAGGCCAAAATCTACAGGTAGGCACTTCGTAAAAAAAACACCTCTGTTTTCTTTCAAAAAATTGGATGTGTCCACGTTGCGCTTTGGGGCATTTCCTGTCGCGGGTGCTAGGCCTACCCACACAAGTGAGGTAGCATTTTTATCTGGAGACTTGGGGGAACGCTGGGTGGAAGGAAATTTGTGGCTCCTCTCAGATTCCAGAACTTTCTGCCAGAGAAATGTGAGTAACATGTGTTTTTTTGGCCAAATTTTGAGGTTTGCAAAGGATTCTGGGTAACAGAACCTGGTCAGAGCCCCACAAGTTATCCCATCTTGGATTCCCCTAGGTCTCTAGTTTTCAAAAATGCACAGGTTTGGTAGGTTTCCCTAGGTGCCGGCTGAGCTAGAGGCCAAAATCTACAGGTAGGCACTTTGCAAAAAACACCTCTGTTTTCTTTAAAAAAAATTGGATGTGTCCACGTTGCGCTTTGGGGGCATTTCCTGTCGCGGGCGCTAGGCCTACCCACACAAGTGAGGTATCATTTTTATCAGGAGACTTGGGGGAACGCTGGGTGGAAGGAAGGAAGTGGCTCCTCTCAGATTCCAGAACTTTCTGCCACAGAAATGTAAGGAACATGTGTTTTTTTAGCCATATTTTGAGGTTTGCAAAGGATTCTGGGTAACAGAACCTGGTCAGACCCCCACAAGTTATCCCATCTTGCATTCCCCTAGGTCTCTAGTTTTAAAAAATGCACAGGTTTGGTAGGTTTCCCTAGGTGCCGGCTGAGCTAGAGGCCAAAATCTACAGGTAGGCACTTTGCAAAAAACACCTCTGTTTT
Organism: Pleurodeles waltl; assembly: GCF_031143425.1. Lineage (NCBI taxonomy): Eukaryota > Metazoa > Chordata > Amphibia > Caudata > Salamandridae > Pleurodeles > Pleurodeles waltl. Next base: position 784,937,825 of record NC_090443.1, on the reverse strand, counting down.
CTTTCAAAAAATTGGATGTGTCCACGTAGCGCTTTGGGGCATTTCCTGTCGCGGGCACTAGGCCTACCCACACAAGTGAGGTAGCATTTTTATCTGGAGACTTAGGGGAACGCTGGGTGGAAGGAAATTTGTGACTCCCCTCAGATTCCAGAACTTTCTGCCACAGAAATGTGAGGAACATGTGTTTTTTTAGCCACATTTTGAGGTTTGCAAAGGATTCCGGGTAACAGAACCTGGTCAGAGCCCCACAAGTCACCCCATCCTGGATTCCCCTAGGTGTCTAGTTTTCAAAAATGCACAGGTTTGGTAGGTTTCCCTAGGTGCCGGCTGAGCTAGAGGCCAAAATCTACAGGTAGGCACTTCGTAAAAAACACCTCTGTTTTCTTTCAAAAAATTGGATGTGTCCACGTTGCGCTTTGGGGCATTTCCTGTCAGGGGCGCTAGGCCTACCCACACAAGTGAGGTATCATTTTTATCGGGAGACCTCGGGGAACGCTGGGTGGAAGGAAATTTGTGGGTCCTCTCAGATTCCAGAATTTTCTGCCACAGAAATGTGAGGAACATGTGTTTTTTGGGCCATATTTTGAGATTTGCAAAGGATTCTGGGTAACAGAACCTGGTCAGAGCCCCACAAGTTATCCCATCTTGGATTCCCCTAGGTCTCTAGTTTTCAAAAATGCACAGGTTTGGTAGGTTTCCCTAGGTGCCGGCTGAGCTAGAGGCCAAAATCTACAGGTAGGCACTTCGTAAAAAACACCTCTGTTTTCTTTCAAAAAATTGGATGTGTCCACGTTGTGCTTTGGGGCATTTCCTGTCGCGGGCGCTAGGCCTACCCACACAAGTGAGGTATCATTTTTATCGGGAGACTTGGGGGAACACTGGGTGGAAGGAAATTTGTGGCTCCTCTCAGATTCCAGAATATTCTGCCACAGAAATGTGAGGAACATGTGTTTTTTGGGCCATATTTTGAGGTTTGCAAAGGATTCTGAGTAACAGAACCTGGTCAGAGCCCCACAACTTATCCCATCTTGGATTCCCCTAGGTCTCTAGTTTTCAAAAATGCACAGGTTTGGTAGGTTTCCCTAGGTGCCGGCTGAGCTAGAGGCCAAAATCTACAGGGAGGCACTTTGCAAAAAACACCTCTGTTTTCTTTAAAAAAAATTGGATGTGTCCACGTTGCGCTTTGGGGCATTTCCTGTCGCGGGCGCTAGGCCTACCCACACAAGTGAGGTATCATTTTTATCGGGAGACTTGGGGGAACACTGGTTGGATGGAAATTTGTGGCTCCTCTCAGATTCCAGAACTTTCTGCCACAGAAATGTAAGGAACATGTGTTTTTTTCGCCATATTTTGAGGTTTGCAAAGGATTCTGAGTAACAGAACCTGGTCAGAGCCCCACAAGTTATCCCATCTTGGATTCCCCTAGGTCTCTAGTTTTAAAAAATGCACAGGTTTGGTAGGTTTCCCCACGTGCCGGCTGAGCTAGAGGCCAAAATCTACAGGTAGGCACTTTGCAAAAAACACCTCTGTTTTCTTTCCAAAAAATTGGATGTGTCCACGTTGCGCTTTGGGGCATTTCCTGTCGCGGGCGCTAGGCCTACCCACACAAGTGAGGTATCATTTTTATCAGGAGACTTGGGGGAACACTGGGTGGAAGGAAATTTGTGGCTCCTATCAGATTCCAGAACTTTCTGCCACAGAAATGAAAGGAACATGTGTTTTTTTAGCCATATTTTGAGGTTTGCAAAGGATTCTGGGTAACAGAACCTGGTCAGAGCCTCACATGTCACCCCATCTTGGATTCCCCTAGGTCTCTAGTTTTCAAAAATGCACAGGTTTGGTAGGTTTCCCTAGGTGCCGGCTGAGCTAGAGGCCAAAATCTACAGGTAGGCACTTTGCAAAAAACACTCCTGTTTTCTTTCAAAAAATAGGATGTGTCCATGTAGCGCTTTGGGGCATTTCCTGTCGCGGGCGCTAGGCCTACCCACACAAGTGAGGTAGCATTTTTATCTGGAGACTTAGGGGAACGCTGGGTGGAAGGAAATTTGTGGCTCCTCTCAGATTCCAGAACTTTCTGTCACAGAAATGTGAGGAACATGTGTTTTTTTAGCCACATTTTGAGGTTTGCAAAGGATTCTGGGTAACAGCACCTGGTCAGAGCCCCACATGTCACACCATCTTGGATTCCCCTAGGTCTCTAGTTTTCAAAAATGCACAGGTTTGGTAGGTTTCCCTAGGTGCCGGCTGTGCTAGAGGCCAAAATCTACAGGTAGGCACTTCGTAAAAAACACCTCTGTTTGTCTTTCAAAAAATTGGATGTGTCCACGTTGCGCTTTGGGGCATTTCCTGTCGCGGGCGCTAGGCCTACCCACACAAGTGAGGTATCATTTTTATCGGGAGACTTGGGGGAACGCTGGGTGGAAGGAAATTTGTGGCTCCTCTCAGATTCCAGAATTTTCTGCCACAGAAATGTCAGGAACAAGTGTTTTTGGGGCCAAATTTTGAGGTTTGCAAAGGATTCTGGGTAACAGAACCTGGTCAGCGCCCCACAAGTTATCCCATCTTGCATTCCCCTAGGTCTCTAGTTTTCAAAAATGCACAGGTTTGGTAGGTTTCCCTAGGTGCCGGCTGAGCTAGAGGCCAAAATCTACAGGTAGGCACTTTGCAAAAAACACCTCTGTTTTCTTTTAAAAAAATTGGATGTGTCCACGTTGCGCTTTGGGGCATTTTCTGTTGCGGGCGCTAGGCCTACCCACACAAGTGAGGTATCATTTTTATCGGGAGACTTGGGGGAACGCTGGGTGGAAGGAAATTTGTGGCTCCTCTCAGATTCCAGAACTTTCTGCCACAGAAATATGAGGAACATGTGTTTTTTTAGCCACATTTTGAGGTTTGCAAAGGATTGTGGGTAACAGAACCTGGTCAGAGCCCCACAAGTCACCCCATCATGGATTCCCCTAGGTCTCTAGTTTTAAAAAATGCACAGGTTTGGTAGGTTTCCCTAGGTGCCGGCTGAGCTAGAGGCCAAAATCTACAGGTAGGCACTTTGCAAAAAACACCTCTGTTTTCTTTTAAAAAAATTGGATGTGTCCACGTTGCGCTTTGGGGCATTTCCTGTCGCGGGCGCTAGGCCTACCCACACAAGTGAGGTATCATTTCTATCGGGGGACTTGGGGGAACACTGGGTGGAAGGAAATTTGTGGCTCCTCTCAGATTCCAGAACTTTCTGCCACAGAAATGTAAGGAACATGTGTTTTTTTAGCCATATTTTGAGGTTTGCAAAGGATTCTGAGTAACAGAACCTGGTCAGAGCCTCACATGTCACCCCATCTTGGATTCCCCTAGGTCTCTAGTTTTTAAAAATGCACAGGTTTGGTAGGTTTCCCTAGGTGCCGGCTGAGCTAGAGGCCAAAATCTACAGGTAGGCACTTTGCAAAAAACACCTCTGTTTTCTTTCAAAAAATAGGATGTGTCCACGTAGCGCTTTGGGGCATTTCTTGTCGCGGGCGCTAGGCCTACCCACACAAGTGAGGTAACATTTTTATCTGGAGACTTAGGGGAACGCTGGGTGGAAGGAAATTTGTGGCTCCTCTCAGATTCCAGAACTTTCTACCACAGAAATGTGAGGAACATGTGTTTTTATAACCACATTTTGAGGTTTGCAAAGGATTCTGGGTAACAGCACCTGGTCAGACCCCACATGTTACCCCATCTTGGATTCCCCTAGGTCTCTAGTTTTCAAAAATGCACAGGTTTGGTAGGTTTCCCTAGGTGCCGGCTGAGCTAGAGGCCAAAATCTACAGGTAGGCACTTCGTAAAAAACACCTCTGTTTTCTTTCAAAAAATTGGATGTGTCCACGTTGCGCTTTGGGGCATTTCCTGTCGCGGGCGCTAGGCCTACCCACACAAGTGAGGTATCATTTTTATCGGGAGACTTGGGGGAACGCTGAGTTGAAGGAAATTTGTGGCTCCTCTCAGATTCCAGAATTTTCTGCCACAGAAATGTCAGGAACAAGTGTTTTTTGGGCCAAATTTTGAGGTTTGCAAAGGATTCTGGGTAACAGAACCTGGTCAGAGCCCCACAAGTTATCCCATCTTGGATTCCCCTAGGTCTCTAGTTTTCACAAATGCACAGGTTTGGTAGGTTTCCCTAGGTGCCGGCTGAGCTAGAGGCCAAAATCTACAGGTAGGCACTTTGCAAAAAACACCTCTGTTTTCTTTCAAAAAAATTGGATGTGTCCACGTTGCGCTTTGGGGCATTTTCTGTTGCGGGCGCTAGGCCTACCCACACAAGTGAGGTATAATTTTTATCGGGAGACTTGGGGGAACGCTGGGTGGAAGGAAATTTGTCGCTCCTCTCAGATTCCAGAACTTTCTGCCACAGAAATGCAAGGAACATGTGTTTTTTTAGCCACATTTTGAGGTCTGCAAAGGATTCTGGGTAACAGAACCTGGTCAGAGCCCCACATGTCACCCCATCTTGGATTCCCCTAGGTCTCTACTTTTCACAAATGCACAGGTTTGGTAGGTTTCCCTAGGTGCCGGCTGAGCTAGAGGCCAAAATCTACAGGTAGGCACTTTGCAAAAAACACCTCTGTTTTCTTTCCAAAAAATTGGATGTGTCCACGTTGCGCTTTGGGGCATTTCCTGTCGCGGGCGCTAGGCCTACCCACACAAGTGAGGTATAATTTTTATAGGGAGACTTGGGGGAACGCTGGGTGGAAGGAAATTTGTGGCTCCTCTCAGATTCCAGAACTTTCTGCCACAGAAATGTGAGGAACATGTGTTTTTTAGCCACATTTTGAGGTTTGCAAAGGATTCTGGGTCACAGCACCTGGTCAGAGCCCCACATGTCACTGCATCTTGGATTCCCCTAGGTCTCTAGTTTTCAAAAATGCACAGGTTTGGTAGGTTTCCCTAGGTGCCGGCTGAGCTGGAGGCCAAAATCTACAGGTAGGCACTTCGTAAATAACACCTCTGTTTTCTTTCAAAAAATTGGATGTGCCCACTTAGCGCTTTGGGGCATTTCCTGTCGCGGGCGCTAGGCCTACCCACACAAGTGAGGTAGCATTTTTATATGGGAAACTTGGGGGAATGCTGGGTGGAAGGAAATTTGTGGCTCCTCTCAGATTCCAGAACTTTCTGCCACAGAAATGTGAGGAACATGTGATTTTTTAGCCACATTTTGAGGTTTGCAAAGGATTGTGGGTAACAGAACCTGGTCAGAGCCCCACAAGTCACCCCATTCTGGATTCCCCTAGGTCTCTAGTTTTAAAAAATGCACAGGTTTGGTAGGTTTCCCTAGGTGCCGGCTGAGCTGGAGGCCAAAATCTACAGGTAGGCACCCCGTAAAAAACACCTCTGTTTTCTTTCAAAAAATCGGATGTGTCCACGTTGCGCTTTGGGGCATTTCCTGTCGCGGGCGATAGGCCTACCTACACAACTGAGGAATCATTTTTATCGGGAGACTTGGGGGAACGCTGGGTGGAAGGAAATTTGTGGCTCCTCTCAGATTCCAGAACTTTTTGCCACAGAAATGTGAGTAACGTGTTTTTTTGGCCACATTTTGAGGTTTGCAAAGAATTCTGGGTAAGAGAACCTGGTCAGAGCCCCACAAGTTATCCCATCTTGGATTCCCCTAGGTCTCTAGTTTTAAAAAATGCACAGGTTTGGTAGGTATCCCTAGGTGCCGGCTGAGCTAGAGGCCAAAATCTACAGGTAGGCACTTCGTAAAAAACACCTCTGTTTTCTTTCAAAAAATTGGATGTGTCCACATTGCGCTTTGGGGCATTTCCTGTCGCAGGCGCTAGGCCTACCCACACAAGTGAGGTATCATTTTTATCGGGAGACTTGGGGGAACACTGGGTGGAAGGAAATTCGTGGCTCCTCTCAGATTCCAGAACTTTCTGCCACAGAAATGTCAGGAACATGTGTTTTTTTTAGCCATATTTTGAGGTTTGCAAAGGATTCTGGGTAACAGAACCTGGTCAAAGCCCCACATGTCACACCATCTTGGATTCCCCTAGGTCTCTAGTTTTCAAAAATGCACAGGTTTGGTAGGTTTCCCTAGGTGCCGGCTGAGCTAGAGGCCAAAATCTACAGATAGGCACTTCGTAAAAAACACCTCTGTTTTCTTTCAAAAAATTGGATGTGTCCACATTGCGCTTTGGGGCATTTCCCGTCGCAGGCGCTAGGCCTACCCACACAAGTGAGGTATCATTTTTATCGGGAGACTTGGGGGAACACTGGGTGGAAGGAAATTCGTGGCTCCTCTCAGATTCCAGAATTTTCTGCCACAGAAATGTCAGGAACAAGTGTTTTTTGGGCCAAATTTTGAGGTTTGCAAAGGATTCTGGGTAACAGAACCTGGTCAGAGCCCCACAAGTTATCCCATCTTGGATTCCCCTAGGTGTCTAGTTTTCAAAAATGCACAGGTTTGGTAGGTTTCCCTAGGTGCCGGCTGAGCTAGAGGCCAAAATCTACAGGTAGGCACTTCGTAAAAAACACCTCTGTTTTCTTTCAAAAAATTGGATGTGTCCACGTTGCGCTTTGGGGGCATTTCCTGTCGCGGGCGCTAGGCCTACCCACACAAGTGAGGTATCATTTTTATCAGGAGACTTGGGGGAACGCTGGGTGGAAGGAAGGAAGTGGCTCCTCTCAGATTCCAGAATTTTCTGCCACAGAAATGTGAGGAACATGTGTTTTTTGGGCCAAATTTTGAGGTTTGCAAAGGATTCTGGGTAACAGAACCTGGTCAGAGCCCCACAACTTATCTCATCTTGGATTCCCCTAGGTCTTTAGTTTTCAAAAATGCACAGGTTTGGTAGGTTTCCCTAGGTGCCGGCTGAGCTAGAGGCCAAAATCTACAGGTAGGCACTTTGCAAAAAACACCTCTGTTTTCTTTAAAAAAAATTGGATGTGTCCACGTTGCGCTTTGGGGCATTTCCTGTCGCGGGCGCTAGGATTACCCACACAAGTGAGGTATCATTTTTATCGGGAGACTTGGGGGAACACTGGTTGGAAGGAAATTTGTGGCTCCTCTCAGATTCCAGAACTTTCTGCCACAGAAATGTAAGGAACATGTGTTTTTTTAGCCATATTTTGAGGTTTGCAAAGGATTCTGGGTAACAGAACCTGGTCAGACCCCCACAAGTTATCCCATCTTGGATTCCCCTAGGTCTCTAGTTTTCATAAATGCACAGGTTTGGTAGGTTTCCCTAGGTGCCGGCTGAGCTAGAGGCCAATATCTACAGGTAGGCACTTTGCAAAAAACACCTCTGTTTTCTTTCAAAAAATTGGATGTGTCCACGTAGCGCTTTGGGCAGTTCCTGTCGCGGGCGCTAGGCCTACCCACACAAGTGAGGTAGCATTTTTATCTGGAGACTTAGGGGAACGCTGGGTGGAAGGATATTTGTGGCTCCTCTCAGATTCCAGAACTTTCTGCCACAGAAAAGTGAGGAACATGTGTTTTTTTAGCCACATTTTGAGGTTTGCAAAGGATTATGGGTAACAGAACCTGGTCAGAGCCCCACAAGTCACCCCATCTTGGATTCCCCTAGGTCTCTAGTTTTAAAAAATGCACAGGTTTGGTAGGTTTCCCTAGGTGCCGGCTGAGCTATAGGCCAAAATCTACAGGTAGGCACTTTGAAAAAACACCTCTGTTTTCTTTAAAAAAATAGGATGTGTCCACGTAGCGCTTTGGGGCATTTCCTGTCGCGGGCGCTAGGCCTACCCACACAAGTGAGGTAGCATTTTTATCTGGAGACTTAGGGGAACGCTGGGTGGAAGGAAATTTGTGGCTCCTCTCAGATTCCAGAACTTTCTGCCACAGAAATGTAAGGAACAAGTGTTTTTTTAGCCACATTTTGAGGTTTGCAAAGGATTGTGGGTAACAGAACCTGGTCAGAGCCCCACAAGTCACCCCATCTTGGATTCCCCTAGGTCTCTAGTTTTCAAAAATACACAGGTTTGGTAGGTTTCCCTAGGTGCCGGCTGAGCTAGAGGCCAAAATCTACAGGTAGGCACTTCGTAAAAAACACCTCTGTTTTCTTTCAAAAAATTGGATGTGTCCACGTTGCGCTTTGGGGCATTTCCTGTCGCGGGCGATAGGCCTACCTACACAAGTGAGGTATCATTTTTATCGGGAGACTTGGGGGAACGCTGGGTGGAAGGAAATTTGTGGCTCCTCTCAGATTCCAGAACTTTCTGCCACAGAAATGTGAGTAACATGGGTTTTTTTGGCCAAATTTTGAGGTTTGCAAAGGATTCTGGGTAACAGAACCTGGTCAGAGCCCCACAAGTTATCCCATCTTGGATTCCCCTAGGTCTCTAGTTTTCATAAATGCACAGGTTTGGTAGGTTTCCCTAGGTGCCGGCTGAGCTAGAGGCCAATATCTACAGGTAGGCACTTTGCAAAAAACACCTCTGTTTTCTTTCAAAAAATTGGATGTGTCCACGTAGCGCTTTGGGCAGTTCCTGTCGCGGGCGCTAGGCCTACCCACACAAGTGAGGTAGCATTTTTATCTGGAGACTTAGGGGAACGCTGGGTGGAAGGATATTTGTGGCTCCTCTCAGATTCCAGAACTTTCTGCCACAGAAAAGTGAGGAACATGTGTTTTTTTAAGCCACATTTTGAGGTTTGCAAAGGATTATGGGTAACAGAACCTGGTCAGAGCCCCACAAGTCACCCCATCTTGGATTCCCCTAGGTCTCTAGTTTTAAAAAATGCACAGGTTTGGTAGGTTTCCCTAGGTGCCGGCTGAGCTATAGGCCAAAATCTACAGGTAGGCACTTTGAAAAAACACCTCTGTTTTCTTTAAAAAAATAGGATGTGTCCACGTAGCGCTTTGGGGCATTTCCTGTCGCGGGCGCTAGGCCTACCCACACAAGTGAGGTAGCATTTTTATCTGGAGACTTAGGGGAACGCTGGGTGGAAGGAAATTTGTGGCTCCTCTCAGATTCCAGAACTTTCTGCCACAGAAATGTAAGGAACAAGTGTTTTTTTAGCCACATTTTGAGGTTTGCAAAGGATTGTGGGTAACAGAACCTGGTCAGAGCCCCACAAGTCACCCCATCTTTGATTCCCCTAGGTCTCTAGTTTTCAAAAATACACAGGTTTGGTAGGTTTCCCTAGGTGCCGGCTGAGCTAGAGGCCAAAATCTACAGGTAGGCACTTCGTAAAAAACACCTCTGTTTTCTTTCAGAAAATTGGATGTGTCCACGTTGCGCTTTGGGGCATTTCCTGTCGCGGGCGATAGGCCTACATACACAAGTGAGGTATCATTTTTATCGGGAGACTTGGGGGAACGCTGGGTGGAAGGAAATTTGTGGCTCCTCTCAGATTCCAGAACTTTCTGCCACAGAAATGTGAGTAACATGGGTTTTTTTGGCCAAATTTTGAGGTTTGCAAAGGATTCTGGGTAACAGAACCTGGTCAGAGCCCCACAACTTATCCCATCTTGGATTCCCCTAGGTCTCTAGTTTTAAAAAATGCACAGGTTTGGTAGGTTTCCCTAGGTGCCGGCTGAGCTAGAGGCCAAAATCTACAGGTAGGCACTTTGCAAAAAACACCTCTGTTTTCTTTAAAAAAAATTGGATGTGTCCACGTTGCACTTTGGGGCATTTCCTGTCGCGGGCGGTAGGCCTACCCACACAAGAGAGGTATCATTTTTATCGGGAGACTTGGGGGAACACTGGTTGGAAGGAAATTTGTGGCTCCTCTCAGATTCCAGAACTTTCTGCCACAGAAATGTAAGGAACATGTGTTTTTTTAGCCATATTTTGAGGTTTGCAAAGGATTCTGGGTAACAGAACCTGGTCAGAGCCCCACAAGTTATCCCATCTTGGATTCCCCTAGGTCTCTAGTTTCCATAAATGCACAGGTTTGGTAGGTTTCCCTAGGTGCCGGCTGAGCTAGAGGCCAATATCTACAGGTAGGCACTTTGCAAAAAACACCTCTGTTTTCTTTCAAAAAATTGGATGTGTCCACGTAGCGCTTTGGGGCATTTCCTGTCGCGGGCGCTAGGCCTACCCACACAAGTGAGGTAGCATTTTTATCTGGAAACTTAGGGGAACGCTGGGTGGAAGGATATTTGTGGCTCCTCTCAGATTCCAGAACTTTCTGCCACAGAAATGTGAGGAACATGTGTTTTTTTAGCCACATTTTGAGGTTTGCAAAGGATTCAGGGTAACAGAACCTGGTCAGAGCCCCACAAGTCACCCCATCTTGGATTCCCCTAGGTCTCTAGTTTTAAAAAATGCACAGGTTTGGTAGGTTTCCCTAGGTGCCGGCTGAGCTAGAGGCCAAAATCTACAGGTAGGCACTTTGCAAAAAACACCTCTGTTTTCTTTCAAAAAATAGGATGTGTCCACGTAGCGCTTTGGGGCATTTCCTGTCGCGGGCGCTAGGCCTACCCACACAAGTGAGGTAGCATTTTTATCTGGAGACTTAGGGGAACGCTGGGTGGAAGGAAATTTGTGGCTCCTCTCAGATTCCAGAACTTTCTGCCACAGAAATGTGAGGAACATGTGTTTTTTTAGCCACATTTTGAGGTTTGCAAAGGATTCTGGGTAACAGCACCTGGTCAGAGCCCCACATGTCACCCCATCTTGGATTCCCCTAGGTCTTTAGTTTTCAAAAATGCACAGGTTTGGTAGGTTTCCCTAGGTGCCGGCTGAGCTAGAGGCCAAAATCTACAGGTAGGCACTTCGTAAAAAACACCTCTGTTTTCTTTCAAAAAATTAGATGTGTCCACGTTGCGCTTTGGGGCATTTTCTGTTGCGGGCGCTAGGCCTACCCACACAAGTGAGGTATCATTTTTATCGGGAGACCTGGGGGAACACTGGGTGGAAGGAAATTTGTGGCTCCTCTCAGATTCCAGAACTTTCTGCCACAGAAATGTAAGGAACATGTGTTTTTTTAGCCACATTTTGAGGTTTGCAGAGGATTGTGGGTAACAAAACCTGGTCAGAGCCCCACAAGTCACCCCATCTTGGATTCCCCTAGGTCTCTAGTTTTCAAAAATACACAGTTTTGGTAGGTTTCCCTAAGTGCCGGCTGAGCTAGAGGCCAAAATCTACAGGTAGGCACTTCGTAAAAAACACCTCTGATTTCTTTCAAAAAATTGGATGTGTCCACGTTGCGCTTTGGGGCATTTCCTGTCGCGGGCGATAGGCCTACCTACACAAGTGAGGTATCATTTTTATCGGGAGACTTGGGGGAACGCTGGGTGGAAGGAAATTTGTGGCTCCTCTCAGATTCCAGAACTTTCTGCCACAGAAATGTGAGTAACATGTGTTTTTTTGGCCAAATTTTGAGGTTTGCAAAGGATTCTGGGTAACAGAACCTGGTCAGAGCCCCACAAGTTATCCCATCTTGGATTCCCCTAGGTCTCTAGTTTTAAAAAATGCACAGGTTTGGTAGGTTTCCCTACGAGCAGGCTGAGCTAGAGGCCAAAATCTACAGGTAGGCACTTTGCAAAAAACACCTCTGTTTTCTTTCAAAAAAATTGGATGTGTCCACGTTGCGCTTTGGGGCATTTCCTGTCGCGGGCGCTAGGCCTACCCACACAAGTGAGGTATCATTTTTATCGGGAGACTTGGGGGAACACTGGGTGGAAGGAAATTTGTGGCTCCTCTCAGATTCCAGAACTTTCTGCCACAGAAATGTAAGGAACATGTGTTTTTTTAGCCATATTTTGAGGTTTGCAAAGGATTCTGGGTAACAGAACCTGGTCAGAGCCCCACATGTCACCCCATCTTGGATTCCCCTAGGTCTCTAGTTTTCAAAAATGCACAGGTTTGGTAGGTTTCCCTAGGTGCCGGCTGAGCTAGAGGCCAAAATCTACAGGGAGGCACTTTGCAAAAAACACCTCTGTTTTCTTTCAAAAAATTGGATGTGTCCACGTTGCGCTTTGGGGCATTTCCTGTCGCGGGCGCTAGGCCTACCCACACAAGTGAGGTATAATTTTTATCGGGAGACTTGGGGGAACGCTGGGTGGAAGGAAATTTGTGGCTCCTCTCAGATTCCAGAATTTTCTGCCACAGAAATGTGAGGAACATGTGTTTTTTGGGCCAAATTTTGAGGTTTGCAAAGGATTCTGGGTAACAGAACCTGGTCAGAGCCCCACAAGTTATCCCATCTTGGATTCCCCTAGGTCTCTAGTTTTCAAAAATGCACAGGTTTGGTAGGTTTCCCTAGGTGCCGGCTGAGCTAGAGGCCAAAATCTACAGGTAGGCACTTTGCAAAAAACACCTCTGTTTTCTTTAAAAAAAATTGGATGTGTCCACGTTGCGCTTTGGGGCATTTCCTGTCGCGGGCGCTAGGCCTACCCACACAAGTGAGGTATCATTTTTATCGGGAGACTTGGGGGAACGCTGGGTGGAAGAAAATTTGTGTCTCCTCTCAGATTCCAGAACTTTCTGCCACAGAAATGTAAGGAACATGTGTTTTTTTAGCCATATTTTGAGGTTTGCAAAGGATTCTGGGTAACAGAACCTGGTCAGAGCCCCACATGTCACCCCATCTTGGATTCCCCTAGGTCTCTAGTTTTCATAAATGCACAGGTTTGGTAGGTTTCCCTAGGTGCCGGCTGGGCTAGAAGCCAAAATCTACAGGGAGGCACTTTGCAAAAAACACCTCTGTTTTCTTTATAAAAATTGGATGTGTCTACGTTGCGCTTTGGGGCATTTCCTGTCGCGGGCGCTAGGCCTACCCACACAAGTGAGGTATCATTTTTATCGGGAGACTTGGAGGAACGCTGGGTGGAAGGAAATTTGTGGCTTCTCTCATATTCCAGAACTTTCTGCCACAGAAATGTGAGGAACATGTGTTTTTTTAGCCAAATTTTGAGGTTTGCAAAGGATTCTGGGTAACAGAACCTGGTCAGAGCCCCACAACTTATCCCATCTTGGATTCCCCTAGGACTCTAGTTTTCAAAAATGCACAGGTTTGGTAGGTTTCCCTAGGTGCCGGCTGAGCTAGAGGCCAAAATCTACAGGTAGGCACTTCGTAAAAAACACCTCTGTTTTCTTTCAAAAAATTGGATGTTTCCACTGAGCGCTTTGGGGCATTTTCTGTCGCGGGTGCTAGGCCTACCCACACAAGTGAGGTAGCATTTTTATCTGGAGACTTGGGGGAACGCTGGGTGGAAGGAAATTTGTGGCTCCTCTCAGATTCCAGAACTTTCTGCCACAGAAATGTGAGGAACATGTGTTTTTTTAGCCACATTTTGAGGTTTGCAAAGGATTGTGGGTAACAGAACCTGGTCAGAGCCCCACAAGTCACCCCATCTTGGATTCCCCTGGGTCTCTAGTTTTCAAAAATGCACAGGTTTGGTAGGTTTCCCTAGGTGCCGGCTGAGCTAGAGGCCAAAATCTACAGGTAGGCACTTCGTAAAAAACACCTCTGTTTTCTTTCAAAAAATTGGATGTGTCCACGTTGCGCTTTGGGGCATTTCCTGTCGCGGGCGATAGGCCTACCTACACAAGTGAGGTATCATTTTTATCGGGAGACTTGGGGAACGCTGGGTGGAAGGAAATTTGTGGCTCCTCTCAGATTCCAGAACTTTCTGCCAGAGAAATGTGAGTAACATGTGTTTTTTTGGCCAAATTTTGAGGTTTGCAAAGGATTCTGGGTAACAGAACCTGGCAGAGCCCCACAAGTTATCCCATCTTGGATTCCCCTAGGTCTCTAGTTTTCAAAAATGCACAGGTTTGGTAGGTTTCCCTAGGTGCCGGCTGAGCTAGAGGCCAAAATCTACAGGTAGGCACTTTGCAAAAAACACCTCTGTTTTCTTTAAAAAAAATTGGATGTGTCCACGTTGCGCTTTGGGGCATTTCCTGTCGCGGGCGCTAGGCCTACAAACACAAGTGAGGTATCATTTTTATCGGGAGACTTGGGGGAACACTGGGTGGAAGGAAATTCGTGGCTCCTCTCAGATTCCAGAACTTTCTGCCACAGAAATATAAGGAACATGTGTTTTTTTAGCTAGATTTTGAGGTTTGCAAAGGATTCTGGGTAACAGAACCTGGTCAGAGCCCCACATGTCACCCCATCTTGCATTTCCCTAGGTCTCTAGTTTTAAAAAATGCACAGGTTTGGTAGGTTTCCCTAGGTGCCGGCTGAGCTAGAGGCCAAAATCTACAGGTAGGCACTTTGCAAAAAACACCTCTGTTTTCTTTCAAAAAATTGGATGTGTCCACGTAGCGCTTTGGGGCATTTCCTGTCGCGGGCGCTAGGCCTACCCACACAAGTGAGGTAGCATTTTTATCTGGAGACTTAGGGGAACGCTGGGTGGAAGGAAATTTGTGACTCCCCTCAGATTCCAGAACTTTCTGCCACAGAAATGTGAGGAACATGTGTTTTTTTAGCCACATTTTGAGTTTTGCAAAGGATTCCGGGAAACAGAACCTGGTCAGAGCCCCACAAGTCACCCCATCCTGGATTCCCCTAGGTCTCTAGTTTTCAAAAATGCACAGGTTTGGTAGGTTTCCCTAGGTGCCGGCTGAGCTAGAGGCCAAAATCTACAGGTAGGCACTTTGCAAAAAACACCTCTGTTTTCTTTCAAAAAATTGGATGTGTCCACGTAGCGCTTTGGGGCATTTCCTGTCGCGGGCGCTAGGCCTACCCACACAAGTGAGGTAGCATTTTTATCTGGAGACTTAGGGGAACGCTGGGTGGAAGGAAATTTGTGGCTCCTCTCAGATTCCAGAATTTTCTGCCACAGAAATGTGAGGAACATGTGTTTTTTGGGCCATATTTTGAGATTTGCAAAGGATTCTGGGTAACAGAACCTGGTCAGAGCCCCACAAGTTATCCCATCTTGGATTCCCCTAGGTCTCTAGTTTTCAAAAATGCACAGGTTTGGTAGGTTTCCCTAGGTGCCGGCTGAGCTAGAGGCCAAAATCTACAGGTAGGCACTTCGTAAAAAACACCTCTGTTTTCTTTCAAAAAATTGGATGTGTCCACGTTGCGCTTTGGGGCATTTTCTGTTGCGGGCGCTAGGCCTACCCACACAAGTGAGGTATCATTTTTATCGGGAGACTTGGGGGAACACTGGGTGGAAGGAAATTTGTGGCTCCTCTCAGATTCCAGAACTTTCTGCCACAGAAATGTAAGGAACAAGTGTTTTTTTAGCCACATTTTGAGGTTTGCAAAGGATTGTGGGTAACAGAACCTGGTCAGAGCCCCACAAGTCACCCCATCTTGGATTCCCCTAGGTCTCTAGTTTTCAAAAATACAAAGGTTTGGTAGGTTTCCCTAGGTGCCGGCTGAGCTAGAGGCCAAAATCTACAGGTAGGCACTTCGTAAAAAACACCTCTGTTTTCTTTCAAAAAATTGGATGTGTCCACGTTGCGCTTTGGGGCATTTCCTGTCGCAGGCGCTAGGCCTACCCACACAAGTGAGGTATCATTTTTATCGGGAGACTTGGAGGAACACTGGGTGGAAGGAAATTTGTGGCTCCTCTCAGATTCCAGAACTTTCTGCCACAGAAATGTAAGGAACAAGTGTTTTTTTAGCCACATTTTGAGGTTTGCAAAGGATTGTGGGTAACAGAACCTCGTCAGAGCCCCACAAGTCACCCCATCTTGGATTCCCCTAGGTCTCTAGTTTTCAAAAATACACAGGTTTGGTAGGTTTCCCTAGGTGCCGGCTGAGCTAGAGGCCAAAATCTACAGGTAGGCACTTCGTAAAAAACACCTCTGTTTTCTTTCAAAAAATTGGATGTGTCCACGTTGCGCTTTGGGGGCATTTCCTGTCGCGGGCGCTAGGCCTCCCCACACAAGTGAGGTATCATTTTTATCAGGAGACTTGGGGGAACGCTGGGTGGAAGGAAATTTGTGGCTCCTCTCAGATTCCAGAATTTTCTGCCACAGAAATGTGCGGAACATGTGTTTTTTGGGCCAAATTTTGAGGTTTGCAAAGGATTCTGGGTAACAGAACCTGGTCAGAGCCCCACAACTTATCCCATCTTGGATTCCCCTAGGTCTCTAGTTTTCATAAATGCACAGGTTTGGTAGGTTTCCCTAGGTGCCGGCTGAGCTAGAGGCCAATATCTACAGGTAGGCACTTTGCAAAAAACACCTCTGTTTTCTTTCAAAAAATTGGATGTGTCCACGTAGCGCTTTGGGGCATTTCCTGTCGCGGGCGCTAGGCCTACCCACACAAGTGAGGTAGCATTTTTATCTGGAGACTCAGGGGAACGCTGGGTGGAAGGATATTTGTGGCTCCTCTCAGATTCCAGAACTTTCTGCCACAGAAAAGTGAGGAACATGTGTTTTTTTAGCCACATTTTGAGGTTTGCAAAGGATTCTGGGTAACAGAACCTGGTCAGAGCCCCACAAGTCACCCCATCTTGGATTCCCCTAGGTCTCTAGTTTTAAAAAATGCACAGGTTTGGTAGGTTTCCCTAGGTGCCGGCTGAGCTAGAGGCCAAAATCTACAGGTAGGCACTTTGAAAAAACACCTCTGTTTTCTTTCAAAAAATAGGATGTGTCCACGTAGCGCTTTGGGGCACTTCCTGTCGCGGGCGCTAGGCCTACCCACACAAGTGAGGTAGCATTTTTATCTGGAGACTTAGGGGAACGCTGGGTGGAAGGAAATTTGTGGCTCCTCTCAGATTCCAGAACTTTCTGCCACAGAAATGTAAGGAACAAGTGTTTTTTTAGCCACATTTTGAGGTTTGCAAAGGATTGTGGGTAACAGAACCTCGTCAGAGCCCCACAAGTCACCCCATCTTGGATTCCCCTAGGTCTCTAGTTTTAAAAAATACACAGGTTTGGTAGGTTTCCCTAGGTGCCGGCTGAGCTAGAGGCCAAAATCTACAGGTAGGCACTTCGTAAAAAACACCTCTGTTTTCTTTCAAAAAATTGGATGTGTCCACGTTGCGCTTTGGGGCATTTCCTGTCGCGGGCGATAGGCCTACCTACACAAGTGAGGTATCATTTTTATCGGGAGACTTGGGGGAACGCTGGGTGGAAGGAAATTTGTGGCTCCTCTCAGATTCCAGAATTTTCTGCCACAGAAATGTGAGTAACATGGGTTTTTTTGGCCAAATTTTGAGGTTTGCAAAGGATTCTGGGTAACAGAACCTGGTCAGAGCCCCACAACTTATCCCATCTTGGATTCCCCTAGGTCTCTAGTTTTAAAAAATGCACAGGTTTGGTAGGTTTCCCTAGGTGCCGGCTGAGCTAGAGGCCAAAATCTACAGGTAGGCACTTTGCAAAAAACACCTCTGTTTTCTTTCAAAAAAATTGGATGTGTCCACGTTGCGCTTTGGGGCATTTCCTGTCGCGGGCGGTAGGCCTACCCACACAAGTGAGGTATCATTTTTATTGGGAGACTTGGGGGAACACTGGTTGGAAGGAAATTTGTGGCTCCTCTCAGATTCCAGAACTTTCTGCCACAGAAATGTAAGGAACATGTGTTTTTTTAGCCATATTTTGAGGTTTGCAAAGGATTCTGGGTAACAGAACCTGGTCAGAGCCCCACAAGTTATCCCATCTTGGATTCCCCTAGGTCTCTAGTTTCCATAAATGCACAGGTTTGGTAGGTTTCCCTAGGTGCCGGCTGAGCTAGAGGCCAATATCTACAGGTAGGCACTTTGCAAAAAACACCTCTGTTTTCTTTCAAAAAATTGGATGTGTCCATGTAGCGCTTTGGGGCATTTCCTGTTGCGGGCGCTAGGCCTACCCACACAAGTGAGGTAGCATTTTTATCTGGAGACTTAGGGGAACGCTGGGTGGAAGGAAATTTGTGGCTCCTCTCAGATTCCAGAACTTTCTGCCACAGAAATGTGAGGAACATGTGTTTTTTTAGCCACATTTTGAGGTTTGCAAAGGATTCTGGGTAACAGCACCTGGTCAGAACCCCACATGTCACCCCATCTTGGATTCCCCTAGGTCTTTAGTTTTCAAAAATGCACAGGTTTTGTAGGTTTCCCTAGGTGCCGGCTGAGCTAGAGGCCAAAATCTACAGGTAGGCACTTCGTAAAAAACACCTCTGTTTTCTTTCAAAAAATTGGATGTGTCCACGTTGCGCTTTGGGGCATTTTCTGTTGCGGGCGCTTGGCCTACCCACACAAGTGAGGTATCATTTTTATCGGGAGACCTGGGGGAACACTGGGTGGAAGGAAATTTGTGGCTCCTCTCAGATTCCAGAACTTTCTGCCACAGAAATGTAAGGAACATGTGTTTTTTTAGCCACATTTTGAGGTTTGCAAAGGATTGTGGGTAACAGAACCTGGTCAGAGCCCCACAAGTCACCCCATCTTGGATTCCCCTAGGTCTCTAGTTTTCAAAAATACACAGTTTTGGTAGGTTTCCCTAGGTGCCGGCTGAGCTAGAGGCCAAAATCTACAGGTAGGCACTTCGTAAAAAACACCTCTGTTTTCATTCAAAAAAATTGGATGTGTCCACGTTGCGCTTTGGGGCATTTCCTGTCGCGGGCGATAGGCCTACCTACACAAGTGAGGTATCATTTTTATCGGGAGACTTGGGGGAACGCTGGGTGGAAGGAAATTTGTGGCTCCTCTCAGATTCCAGAACTTTCTGCCACAGAAATGTGAGTAACATGTGTTTTTTTGGCCAAATTTTGAGGTTTGCAAAGGATTCTGGGTAACAGAACCTGGTCAGAGCCCCACAAGTTATCCCATCTTGGATTCCCCTAGGTCTCTAGTTTTAAAAAATGCACAGGTTTGGTAGGTTTCCCTACGTGCAGGCTGAGCTAGAGGCCAAAATCTACAGGTAGGCACTTTGCAAAAAACACCTCTGTTTTCTTTCAAAAAAATTGGATGTGTCCACGTTGCGCTTTGGGGCATTTCCTGTCGCGGGCGCTAGGCCTACCCACACAAGTGAGCTATCATTTTTATCGGGAGACTTGGGGGAACACTGGGTGGAAGGAAATTTGTGGCTCCTCTCAGATTCCAGAACTTTCTGCCACAGAAATGTAAGGAACATGTGTTTTTTTAGCCATATTTTGAGGTTTGCAAAGGATTCTGGGTAACAGAACCTGGTCAGAGCCCCACATGTCACCCCATCTTGGATTCCCCTAGGTCTCTAGTTTTCAAAAATGCACAGGTTTGGTAGGTTTCCCTAGGTGCCGGCTGAGCTAGAGGCCAAAATCTACAGGGAGGCACTGTGCAAAAAACACCTCTGTTTTCTTTCAAAAAATTGGATGTGTCCACGTTGCGCTTTGGGGCATTTCCTGTCGCGGGCGCTAGGCCTACCCACACAAGTGAGGTATAATTTTTATCGGGAGACTTGGGGGAACGCTGGGTGGAAGGAAATTTGTGGCTCCTCTCAGATTCCAGAATTTTCTGCCACAGAAATGTGAGGAACATGTGTTTTTTGGGCCAAATTTTGAGGTTTGCAAAGGATTCTGGGTAACAGAACCTGGTCAGAGCCCCACAAGTTATCCCATCTTGGATTCCCCTAGGTCTCTAGTTTTCAAAAATGCACAGGTTTGGTAGGTTTCCCTAGGTGCCGGCTGAGCTAGAGGCCAAAATCTACAGGTAGGCACTTTGCAAAAAACACCTCTGTTTTCTTTAAAAAAAATTGGATGTGTCCACGTTGCGCTTTGGGGCATTTCCTGTCGCGGGCGCTAGGCCTACCCACACAAGTGAGGTATCATTTTTATCGGGAGACTTGGGGGAACGCTGGGTGGAAGAAAATTTGTGTCTCCTCTCAGATTCCAGAACTTTCTGCCACAGAAATGTAAGGAACATGTGTTTTTTTAGCCATATTTTGAGGTTTGCAAAGGATTCTGGGTAACAGAACCTGGTCAGAGCCCCACATGTCACCCCATCTTGGATTCCCCTAGGTCTCTAGTTTTCATAAATGCACAGGTTTGGTAGGTTTCCCTAGGTGCCGGCTGAGCTAGAAGCCAAAATCTACAGGGAGGCACTTTGCAAAAAACACCTCTGTTTTCTTTAAAAAAATTGGATGTGTCCACGTGGCACTTTGGGGCATTTCCTGTCGCGGGCGCTAGGCCTACCCACACAAGTGAGGTATCATTTTTATCGGGAGACTTGGAGGAACGCTGGGTGGAAGGAAATTTGTGGCTTCTCTCATATTCCAGAACTTTCTGCCACAGAAATGTGAGGAACATGTGTTTTTTTAGCCAAATTTTGAGGTTTGCAAAGGATTCTGGGTAACAGAACCTGGTCAGAGCCCCACAAGTCACCCCATCTTGGATTCCCCTAGGTCTCTAGTTTTCATAAATGCACAGGTTTGGTAGGTTTCCCTAGGTGCCGGCTGAGCTAGAGGCCAAAATCTACAGGGAGTCACTTTGTAAAAAACACCTCTGTTTTCTTTAAAAAAATTGGATGTGTCCACGTTGCGCTTTGGGGCATTTCCTGTCGCGGGCGCTAGGCCTACCCACACAAGTGAGGTATCATTTTTATCGGGAGACTTGGGGGAACGCTGGGTGGAAGGAAATTTGTGGCTTCTCTCAGATTCCAGAACTTTCTGCCACAGAAATGTGAGGAACATGTGTTTTTTTAGCCAAATTTTGAGGTTTGCAAAGGATTCTGGGTAACAGAACCTGGTCAGAGCCCCACAAGTCACCCCATCTTGGATTCCCCTAGGTCTCTAGTTTTCAAAAATGCACAGGTTTGGTACCTTTCCCTAGGTGCCGGCTGAGCTAGAGGCCAAAATCTACAGGTAGGCACTTCGTAAAAAACACCTCTGTTTTCTTTAAAAAAATTGGATGTTTCCATTGAGCGCTTTGGGGCATTTCCTGTCGCGGGTGCCAGGCCTACCCACACAAGTGAGGTAGCATTTTTATCTGGAGACTTGGGGGAACGCTGGGTGGAAGGAAATTTGTGGCTCCTCTCAGATTCCAGAACTTTCTGCCACAGAAATGTGAGGAACATGTGTTTTTTTAGCCACATTTTGAGGTTTGCAAAGGATTGTGGGTAACAGAACCTGGTCAGAGCCCCACAAGTCACCCCATCTTGGATTCCCCTGGGTCTCTAGTTTTAAAAAATGCACAGGTTTGGTAGGTTTCCCTAGGTGCCGGCTGAGCTAGAGGCCAAAATCTACAGGTAGGCACTTCGTAAAAAACACCTCTGTTTTCTTTCAAAAAATTGGATGTGTCCACGTTGCGCTTTGGGGCATTTCCTGTCGCGGGCGATAGGCCTACCTACACAAGTGAGGTATCATTTTTATCGGGAGACTTGGGGAACGCTGGGTGGAAGGAAATTTGTGGCTCCTCTCAGATTCCAGAACTTTCTGCCAGAGAAATGTGAGTAACATGTGTTTTTTTGGCCAAATTTTGAGGTTTGCAAAGGATTCTGGGTAACAGAACCTGGCAGAGCCCCACAAGTTATCCCATCTTGGATTCCCCTAGGTCTCTAGTTTTCAAAAATGCACAGGTTTGGTAGGTTTCCCTAGGTGCCGGCTGAGCTAGAGGCCAAAATCTACAGGTAGGCACTTTGCAAAAAACACCTCTGTTTTCTTTAAAAAAAATTGGATGTGTCCACGTTGCGCTTTGGGGCATTTCCTGTCGCGGGCGCTAGGCCTACAAACACAAGTGAGGTATCATTTTTATCGGGAGACTTGGGGGAACACTGGGTGGAAGGAAATTCGTGGCTCCTCTCAGATTCCAGAACTTTCTGCCACAGAAATATAAGGAACATGTGTTTTTTTAGCTAGATTTTGAGGTTTGCAAAGGATTCTGGGTAACAGAACCTGGTCAGAGCCCCACATGTCACCCCATCTTGCATTTCCCTAGGTCTCTAGTTTTAAAAAATGCACAGGTTTGGTAGGTTTCCCTAGGTGCCGGCTGAGCTAGAGGCCAAAATCTACAGGTAGGCACTTTGCAAAAAACACCTCTGTTTTCTTTCAAAAAATTGGATGTGTCCACGTAGCGCTTTGGGGCATTTCCTGTCGCGGGCGCTAGGCCTACCCACACAAGTGAGGTAGCATTTTTATCTGGAGACTTAGGGGAACGCTGGGTGGAAGGAAATTTGTGACTCCCCTCAGATTCCAGAACTTTCTGCCACAGAAATGTGAGGAACATGTGTTTTTTTAGCCACATTTTGAGTTTTGCAAAGGATTCCGGGAAACAGAACCTGGTCAGAGCCCCACAAGTCACCCCATCCTGGATTCCCCTAGGTCTCTAGTTTTCAAAAATGCACAGGTTTGGTAGGTTTCCCTAGGTGCCGGCTGAGCTAGAGGCCAAAATCTACAGGTAGGCACTTTGCAAAAAACACCTCTGTTTTCTTTCAAAAAATTGGATGTGTCCACGTAGCGCTTTGGGGCATTTCCTGTCGCGGGCGCTAGGCCTACCCACACAAGTGAGGTAGCATTTTTATCTGGAGACTTAGGGGAACGCTGGGTGGAAGGAAATTTGTGGCTCCTCTCAGATTCCAGATTTTTCTGCCACAGAAATGTGAGGAACATGTGTTTTTTGGGCCATATTTTGAGATTTGCAAAGGATTCTGGGTAACAGAACCTGGTCAGAGCCCCACAAGTTATCCCATCTTGGATTCCCCTAGGTCTCTAGTTTTCAAAAATGCACAGGTTTGGTAGGTTTCCCTAGGTGCCGGCTGAGCTAGAGGCCAAAATCTACAGGTAGGCACTTCGTAAAAAACACCTCTGTTTTCTTTCAAAAAATTGGATGTGTCCACGTTGCGCTTTGGGGCATTTTCTGTTGCGGGCGCTAGGCCTACCCACACAAGTGAGGTATCATTTTTATCGGGAGACTTGGGGGAACACTGGGTGGAAGGAAATTTGTGGCTCCTCTCAGATTCCAGAACTTTCTGCCACAGAAATGTAAGGAACAAGTGTTTTTTTAGCCACATTTTGAGGTTTGCAAAGGATTGTGGGTAACAGAACCTGGTCAGAGCCCCACAAGTCACCCCATCTTGGATTCCCCTAGGTCTCTAGTTTTCAAAAATACAAAGGTTTGGTAGGTTTCCCTAGGTGCCGGCTGAGCTAGAGGCCAAAATCTACAGGTAGGCACTTCGTAAAAAACACCTCTGTTTTCTTTCAAAAAATTGGATGTGTCCACGTTGCGCTTTGGGGCATTTCCTGTCGCAGGCGCTAGGCCTACCCACACAAGTGAGGTATCATTTTTATCGGGAGACTTGGAGGAACACTGGGTGGAAGGAAATTTGTGGCTCCTCTCAGATTCCAGAACTTTCTGCCACAGAAATGTAAGGAACAAGTGTTTTTTTAGCCACATTTTGAGGTTTGCAAAGGATTGTGGGTAACAGAACCTCGTCAGAGCCCCACAAGTCACCCCATCTTGGATTCCCCTAGGTCTCTAGTTTTCAAAAATACACAGGTTTGGTAGGTTTCCCTAGGTGCCGGCTGAGCTAGAGGCCAAAATCTACAGGTAGGCACTTCGTAAAAAACACCTCTGTTTTCTTTCAAAAAATTGGATGTGTCCACGTTGCGCTTTGGGGGCATTTCCTGTCGCGGGCGCTAGGCCTCCCCACACAAGTGAGGTATCATTTTTATCAGGAGACTTGGGGGAACGCTGGGTGGAAGGAAATTTGTGGCTCCTCTCAGATTCCAGAATTTTCTGCCACAGAAATGTGCGGAACATGTGTTTTTTGGGCCAAATTTTGAGGTTTGCAAAGGATTCTGGGTAACAGAACCTGGTCAGAGCCCCACAACTTATCCCATCTTGGATTCCCCTAGGTCTCTAGTTTTCATAAATGCACAGGTTTGGTAGGTTTCCCTAGGTGCCGGCTGAGCTAGAGGCCAATATCTACAGGTAGGCACTTTGCAAAAAACACCTCTGTTTTCTTTCAAAAAATTGGATGTGTCCACGTAGCGCTTTGGGGCATTTCCTGTCGCGGGCGCTAGGCCTACCCACACAAGTGAGGTAGCATTTTTATCTGGAGACTCAGGGGAACGCTGGGTGGAAGGATATTTGTGGCTCCTCTCAGATTCCAGAACTTTCTGCCACAGAAAAGTGAGGAACATGTGTTTTTTTAGCCACATTTTGAGGTTTGCAAAGGATTCTGGGTAACAGAACCTGGTCAGAGCCCCACAAGTCACCCCATCTTGGATTCCCCTAGGTCTCTAGTTTTAAAAAATGCACAGGTTTGGTAGGTTTCCCTAGGTGCCGGCTGAGCTAGAGGCCAAAATCTACAGGTAGGCACTTTGAAAAAACACCTCTGTTTTCTTTCAAAAAATAGGATGTGTCCACGTAGCGCTTTGGGGCACTTCCTGTCGCGGGCGCTAGGCCTACCCACACAAGTGAGGTAGCATTTTTATCTGGAGACTTAGGGGAACGCTGGGTGGAAGGAAATTTGTGGCTCCTCTCAGATTCCAGAACTTTCTGCCACAGAAATGTAAGGAACAAGTGTTTTTTTAGCCACATTTTGAGGTTTGCAAAGGATTGTGGGTAACAGAACCTCGTCAGAGCCCCACAAGTCACCCCATCTTGGATTCCCCTAGGTCTCTAGTTTTAAAAAATACACAGGTTTGGTAGGTTTCCCTAGGTGCCGGCTGAGCTAGAGGCCAAAATCTACAGGTAGGCACTTCGTAAAAAACACCTCTGTTTTCTTTCAAAAAATTGGATGTGTCCACGTTGCGCTTTGGGGCATTTCCTGTCGCGGGCGATAGGCCTACCTACACAAGTGAGGTATCATTTTTATCGGGAGACTTGGGGGAACGCTGGGTGGAAGGAAATTTGTGGCTCCTCTCAGATTCCAGAATTTTCTGCCACAGAAATGTGAGTAACATGGGTTTTTTTGGCCAAATTTTGAGGTTTGCAAAGGATTCTGGGTAACAGAACCTGGTCAGAGCCCCACAACTTATCCCATCTTGGATTCCCCTAGGTCTCTAGTTTTAAAAAATGCACAGGTTTGGTAGGTTTCCCTAGGTGCCGGCTGAGCTAGAGGCCAAAATCTACAGGTAGGCACTTTGCAAAAAACACCTCTGTTTTCTTTCAAAAAAATTGGATGTGTCCACGTTGCGCTTTGGGGCATTTCCTGTCGCGGGCGGTAGGCCTACCCACACAAGTGAGGTATCATTTTTATTGGGAGACTTGGGGGAACACTGGTTGGAAGGAAATTTGTGGCTCCTCTCAGATTCCAGAACTTTCTGCCACAGAAATGTAAGGAACATGTGTTTTTTTAGCCATATTTTGAGGTTTGCAAAGGATTCTGGGTAACAGAACCTGGTCAGAGCCCCACAAGTTATCCCATCTTGGATTCCCCTAGGTCTCTAGTTTCCATAAATGCACAGGTTTGGTAGGTTTCCCTAGGTGCCGGCTGAGCTAGAGGCCAATATCTACAGGTAGGCACTTTGCAAAAAACACCTCTGTTTTCTTTCAAAAAATTGGATGTGTCCATGTAGCGCTTTGGGGCATTTCCTGTTGCGGGCGCTAGGCCTACCCACACAAGTGAGGTAGCATTTTTATCTGGAGACTTAGGGGAACGCTGGGTGGAAGGAAATTTGTGGCTCCTCTCAGATTCCAGAACTTTCTGCCACAGAAATGTGAGGAACATGTGTTTTTTTAGCCACATTTTGAGGTTTGCAAAGGATTCTGGGTAACAGCACCTGGTCAGAACCCCACATGTCACCCCATCTTGGATTCCCCTAGGTCTTTAGTTTTCAAAAATGCACAGGTTTTGTAGGTTTCCCTAGGTGCCGGCTGAGCTAGAGGCCAAAATCTACAGGTAGGCACTTCGTAAAAAACACCTCTGTTTTCTTTCAAAAAATTGGATGTGTCCACGTTGCGCTTTGGGGCATTTTCTGTTGCGGGCGCTTGGCCTACCCACACAAGTGAGGTATCATTTTTATCGGGAGACCTGGGGGAACACTGGGTGGAAGGAAATTTGTGGCTCCTCTCAGATTCCAGAACTTTCTGCCACAGAAATGTAAGGAACATGTGTTTTTTTAGCCACATTTTGAGGTTTGCAAAGGATTGTGGGTAACAGAACCTGGTCAGAGCCCCACAAGTCACCCCATCTTGGATTCCCCTAGGTCTCTAGTTTTCAAAAATACACAGTTTTGGTAGGTTTCCCTAGGTGCCGGCTGAGCTAGAGGCCAAAATCTACAGGTAGGCACTTCGTAAAAAACACCTCTGTTTTCATTCAAAAAAATTGGATGTGTCCACGTTGCGCTTTGGGGCATTTCCTGTCGCGGGCGATAGGCCTACCTACACAAGTGAGGTATCATTTTTATCGGGAGACTTGGGGGAACGCTGGGTGGAAGGAAATTTGTGGCTCCTCTCAGATTCCAGAACTTTCTGCCACAGAAATGTGAGTAACATGTGTTTTTTTGGCCAAATTTTGAGGTTTGCAAAGGATTCTGGGTAACAGAACCTGGTCAGAGCCCCACAAGTTATCCCATCTTGGATTCCCCTAGGTCTCTAGTTTTAAAAAATGCACAGGTTTGGTAGGTTTCCCTACGTGCAGGCTGAGCTAGAGGCCAAAATCTACAGGTAGGCACTTTGCAAAAAACACCTCTGTTTTCTTTCAAAAAAATTGGATGTGTCCACGTTGCGCTTTGGGGCATTTCCTGTCGCGGGCGCTAGGCCTACCCACACAAGTGAGCTATCATTTTTATCGGGAGACTTGGGGGAACACTGGGTGGAAGGAAATTTGTGGCTCCTCTCAGATTCCAGAACTTTCTGCCACAGAAATGTAAGGAACATGTGTTTTTTTAGCCATATTTTGAGGTTTGCAAAGGATTCTGGGTAACAGAACCTGGTCAGAGCCCCACATGTCACCCCATCTTGGATTCCCCTAGGTCTCTAGTTTTCAAAAATGCACAGGTTTGGTAGGTTTCCCTAGGTGCCGGCTGAGCTAGAGGCCAAAATCTACAGGGAGGCACTGTGCAAAAAACACCTCTGTTTTCTTTCAAAAAATTGGATGTGTCCACGTTGCGCTTTGGGGCATTTCCTGTCGCGGGCGCTAGGCCTACCCACACAAGTGAGGTATAATTTTTATCGGGAGACTTGGGGGAACGCTGGGTGGAAGGAAATTTGTGGCTCCTCTCAGATTCCAGAATTTTCTGCCACAGAAATGTGAGGAACATGTGTTTTTTGGGCCAAATTTTGAGGTTTGCAAAGGATTCTGGGTAACAGAACCTGGTCAGAGCCCCACAAGTTATCCCATCTTGGATTCCCCTAGGTCTCTAGTTTTCAAAAATGCACAGGTTTGGTAGGTTTCCCTAGGTGCCGGCTGAGCTAGAGGCCAAAATCTACAGGTAGGCACTTTGCAAAAAACACCTCTGTTTTCTTTAAAAAAAATTGGATGTGTCCACGTTGCGCTTTGGGGCATTTCCTGTCGCGGGCGCTAGGCCTACCCACACAAGTGAGGTATCATTTTTATCGGGAGACTTGGGGGAACGCTGGGTGGAAGAAAATTTGTGTCTCCTCTCAGATTCCAGAACTTTCTGCCACAGAAATGTAAGGAACATGTGTTTTTTTAGCCATATTTTGAGGTTTGCAAAGGATTCTGGGTAACAGAACCTGGTCAGAGCCCCACATGTCACCCCATCTTGGATTCCCCTAGGTCTCTAGTTTTCATAAATGCACAGGTTTGGTAGGTTTCCCTAGGTGCCGGCTGAGCTAGAAGCCAAAATCTACAGGGAGGCACTTTGCAAAAAACACCTCTGTTTTCTTTAAAAAAATTGGATGTGTCCACGTGGCACTTTGGGGCATTTCCTGTCGCGGGCGCTAGGCCTACCCACACAAGTGAGGTATCATTTTTATCGGGAGACTTGGAGGAACGCTGGGTGGAAGGAAATTTGTGGCTTCTCTCATATTCCAGAACTTTCTGCCACAGAAATGTGAGGAACATGTGTTTTTTTAGCCAAATTTTGAGGTTTGCAAAGGATTCTGGGTAACAGAACCTGGTCAGAGCCCCACAAGTCACCCCATCTTGGATTCCCCTAGGTCTCTAGTTTTCATAAATGCACAGGTTTGGTAGGTTTCCCTAGGTGCCGGCTGAGCTAGAGGCCAAAATCTACAGGGAGTCACTTTGTAAAAAACACCTCTGTTTTCTTTAAAAAAATTGGATGTGTCCACGTTGCGCTTTGGGGCATTTCCTGTCGCGGGCACTAGGCCTACCCACACAAGTGAGGTATCATTTTTATCGGGAGACTTGGGGGAACGCTGGGTGGAAGGAAATTTGTGGCTTCTCTCAGATTCCAGAACTTTCTGCCACAGAAATGTGAGGAACATGTGTTTTTTTAGCCAAATTTTGAGGTTTGCAAAGGATTCTGGGTAACAGAACCTGGTCAGAGCCCCACAAGTCACCCCATCTTGGATTCCCCTAGGTCTCTAGTTTTCAAAAATGCACAGGTTTGGTACCTTTCCCTAGGTGCCGGCTGAGCTAGAGGCCAAAATCTACAGGTAGGCACTTCGTAAAAAACACCTCTGTTTTCTTTAAAAAAATTGGATGTTTCCATTGAGCGCTTTGGGGCATTTCCTGTCGCGGGTGCCAGGCCTACCCACACAAGTGAGGTAGCATTTTTATCTGGAGACTTGGGGGAACGCTGGGTGGAAGGAAATTTGTGGCTCCTCTCAGATTCCAGAACTTTCTGCCACAGAAATGTGAGGAACATGTGTTTTTTTAGCCAAATTTTGAGGTTTGCAAAGGATTCTGGGTAACAGAACCTGGTCAGAGCCCCACAAGTCACCCCATCTTGGATTCCCCTAGGTCTCTAGTTTTCATAAATGCACAGGTTTGGTAGGTTTCCCTAGGTGCCGGCTGAGCTAGAGGCCAAAATCTACAGGGAGTCACTTTGTAAAAAACACCTCTGTTTTCTTTAAAAAAATTGGATGTGTCCACGTTGCGCTTTGGGGCATTTCCTGTCGCGGGCGCTAGGCCTACCCACACAAGTGAGGTATCATTTTTATCGGGAGACTTGGGGGAACGCTGGGTGGAAGGAAATGTGTGGCTTCTCTCAGATTCCAGAACTTTCTGCCACAGAAATGTGAGGAACATGTGTTTTTTTAGCCAAATTTTGAGGTTTGCAAAGGATTCTGGGTAACAGAACCTGGTCAGAGCCCCACAAGTCACCCCATCTTGGATTCCCCTGGGTCTCTAGTTTTCAAAAATGCACAGGTTTGGTAGGTTTCCCTAGGTGCCGGCTGAGCTAGAGGCCAAAATCTACAGGTAGGCACTTCGTAAAAAACACCTCTGTTTTCTTTCAAAAAATTGGATGTGTCCACGTTGCGCTTTGGGGCATTTCCTGTCGCAGGCGATAGGCCTACCTACACAAGTGAGGTATCATTTTTATCGGGAGACTTGGGGGAACGCTGGATGGAAGGAAATTTGTGGCTCCTCTCAGATTCCAGAACTTTCTGCCAGAGAAATGTGAGTAACATGTGTTTTTTTGGCCAAATTTTGAGGTTTGCAAAGGATTCTGGGTAACAGAACCTGGTCAGAGCCCCACAAGTTATCCCATCTTGGATTCCCCTAGGTCTCTAGTTTTCAAAAATGCACAGGTTTGGTAGGTTTCCCTAGGTGCCGGCTGAGCTAGAGGCCAAAATCTAGAGGTAGGCACTTTGCAAAAAACACCTCTGTTTTCTTTAAAAAAAATTGGATGTGTCCACGTTGCGCTTTGGGTCATTTCCTGTCGCGGGCGCTAGGCCTACAAACACAAGTGAGGTATCATTTTTATTGGGAGACTTGGGGGAACACTGGGTGGAAGGAAATTCGTGGCTCCTCTCAGATTCCAGAACTTTCTGCCACAGAAATATAAGGAACATGTGTTTTTTTAGCCATATTTTGAGGTTTGCAAAGGATTCTGGGTAACAGAACCTGGTCAGAGCCCCACATGTCACCCCATCTTGCATTTCCCTAGGTCTCTAGTTTTAAAAAATGCACAGGTTTGGTAGGTTTCCCTAGGTGCCGGCTGAGCTAGAGGCCAAAATCTACAGGTAGGCACTTTGCAAAAAACACCTCTGTTTTCTTTAAAAAAATTGGATGTGTCCACGTAGCGCTTTGGGGCATTTCCTGTCGCGGGCGCTAGGCCTACCCACACAAGTGAGGTAGCATTTTTATCTGGAGACTTAGGGGAACGCTGGGTGGAAGGAAATTTGTGACTACCCTCAGATTCCAGAACTTTCTGCCACAGAAATGTGAGGAACATGTGTTTTTTTAGCCACATTTTGAGGTTTGCAAAGGATTCCGGGTAACAGAACCTGGTCAGAACCCCACAAGTCACCCCATCCTGGATTCCCCTAGGTCTCTAGTTTTCAAAAATGCACAGGTTTGGTAGGTTTCCCTAGGTGCCGGCTGAGCTAGAGGCCAAAATCTACAGGTAGGCACTTTGCAAAAAACACCTCTGTTTTCTTTCAAAAAATTGGATGTGTCCACGTAGCGCTTTGGGGCATTTCCTGTCGCGGGCGCTAGGCCTACCCACACAAGTGAGGTAGCATTTTTATCTGGAGACTTAGGGGAACGCTGGGTGGAAGGAAATTTGTGGCTCCTCTCAGATTCCAGAATTTTCTGCCACAGAAATGTGAGGAACATGTGTTTTTTGGGCCATATTTTGAGATTTGCAAAGGATTCTGGGTAACAGAACCTGGTCAGAGCCCCACAAGTTATCCCATCTTGGATTCCCCTAGGTCTCTAGTTTTCAAAAATGCACAGGTTTGGTAGGTTTCCCTAGGTGCCGGCTGAGCTAGAGGCCAAAATCTACAGGTAGGCACTTTGCAAAAAACAACTCTGTTTTCTTTCAAAAAATTGGATGTGTCCACGTTGCGCTTTGGGGCATTTCCTGTCGCAGGCGCTAGGCCTACCCACACAAGTGAGGTATCATTTTTATCGGGAGACTTGGGGGAACACTGGGTGGGAGGAAATTTGTGGCTCCTCTCAGATTCCAGAATTTTCTGCCACAGAAATGTCAGGAACAAGTGTTTTTTGGGCCAAATTTTGAGGTTTGCAAAGGATTCTGGGTAACAGAACCTGGTCAGAGCCCCACAAGTTATCCCATCTTGGATTCCCCTAGGTCTCTAGTTTTCAAAAATGCACAGGTTTGGTAGGTTTCCCTAGGTGCCGGCTGAGCTAGAGGCCAAAATCTACAGGTAGGCACTTCGTAAAAAACACCTCTGTTTTCTTTCAAAAAATTGGATGTGTCCACGTTGTGCTTTGGGGCATTTCCTGTCGCGGGCGCTAGGCCTACCCACACAAGTGAGGTATCATTTTTATCGGGAGAATTGGGGGAACACTGGGTGGAAGGAAATTTGTGGCTCCTCTCAGATTCCAGAATATTCTGCCACAGAAATGTGAGGAACATGTGTTTTTTGGGCCATATTTTGAGGTTTGCAAAGGATTCTGAGTAACAGAACCTGGTCAGAGCCCCACAACTTATCCCATCTTGGATTCCCCTAGGTCTCTAGTTTTCAAAAATGCACAGGTTTGGTAGGTTTCCCTAGGTGCCGGCTGAGCTAGAGGCCAAAATCTACAGGGAGGCACTTTGCAAAAAACACCTCTGTTTTCTTTAAAAAAAATTGGATGTGTCCACGTTGCGCTTTGGGGCATTTCCTGTCGCAGGCGCTAGGCCTACCCACACAAGTGAGGTATCATTTTTATCGGGAGACTTGGGGGAACACTGGGTGGGAGGAAATTTGTGGCTCCTCTCAGATTCCAGAATTTTCTGCCACAGAAATGTCAGGAACAAGTGTTTTTTGGGCCAAATTTTGAGGTTTGCAAAGGATTCTGGGTAACAGAACCTGGTCAGAGCCCCACAAGTTATCCCATCTTGGATTCCCCTAGGTCTCTAGTTTTCAAAAATGCACAGGTTTGGTAGGTTTCCCTAGGTGCCGGCTGAGCTAGAGGCCAAAATCTACAGGTAGGCACTTCGTAAAAAACACCTCTGTTTTCTTTCAAAAAATTGGATGTGTCCACGTTGCGCTTTGGGGGCATTTCCTGTCGCGGGCGCTAGGCCTACCCACACAAGTGAGGTATCATTTTTATCAGGAGACTTGGGGGAACGCTGGGTGGAAGGAAACTCGTGGCTCCTCTCAGATTCCAGAATTTTCTGCCACAGAAATGTGAGGAACATGTGTTTTTTGGGCCAAATTTTGAGGTTTGCAAAGGATTCTGGGTAACAGAACCTGGTCAGAGCCCCACAACTTATCCCATCTTGGATTCCCCTAGGTCTCTAGTATTCAAAAATGCACAGGTTTGGTAGGTTTCCCTAGGTGCCGGCTGAGCTAGAGGCCAAAATCTACAGGTAGGCACTTTGCAAAAAACACCTCTGTTTTCTTTAAAAAGAATTGGATGTGTCCACGTTGCGCTTTGGGGCATTTCCTGTCGCGGGCGCTAGGATTACCTACACAAGTGAGGTATCATTTTTATCGGGAGACTTGGGGGAACACTGGGTGGAAGGAAATTTGTGGCTCCTCTCAGATTCCAGAACTTTCTGCCACAGAAATGTGAGGAACATGTGTTTTTTTAGCCACATTTTGAGGTTTGCAAAGGATTGTGGGTAACAGAACCTGGTCAGAGCCCCACAAGTCACCCCATCCTGGATTCCCCTAGGTCTCTAGTTTTCAAAAATGCACAGGTTTGGTAGGTTTCCCTAGGTGCCGGCTGAGCTAGAGGCCAAAATCTACAGGTAGGCACTTTGCAAAAAACACCTCTGTTTTCTTTAAAAAGAATTGGATGTGTCCACGTTGCACTTTGGGGCATTTCCTGTCGCGGGCGCTAGGCCTACCCACACAAGTGAGGTAGCATTTTTATCTGGAGACTTAGGGGAACGCTGGGTGGAAGGAAATTTGTGACTCCCCTCAGATTCCAGAACTTTCTGCCACAGAAATGTGAGGAACATGTGTTTTTTTAGCCACATTTTGAGTTTTGCAAAGGATTCCGGGAAACAGAACCTGGTCAGAGCCCCACAAGTCACCCCATCCTGGATTCCCCTAGGTCTCTAGTTTTCAAAAATGCACAGGTTTGGTAGGTTTCCCTAGGTGCCGGCTGAGCTAGAGGCCAAAATCTACAGGTAGGCACTTTGCAAAAAACACCTCTGTTTTCTTTCAAAAAATTGGATGTGTCCACGTAGCGCTTTGGGGCATTTCCTGTCGCGGGCGCTAGGCCTACCCACACAAGTGAGGTAGCATTTTTATCTGGAGACTTAGGGGAACGCTGGGTGGAAGGAAATTTGTGGCTCCTCTCAGATTCCAGAATTTTCTGCCACAGAAATGTGAGGAACATGTGTTTTTTGGGCCATATTTTGAGATTTGCAAAGGATTCTGGGTAACAGAACCTGGTCAGAGCCCCACAAGTTATCCCATCTTGGATTCCCCTAGGTCTCTAGTTTTCAAAAATGCACAGGTTTGGTAGGTTTCCCTAGGTGCCGGCTGAGCTAGAGGCCAAAATCTACAGGTAGGCACTTCGTAAAAAACACCTCTGTTTTCTTTCAAAAAATTGGATGTGTCCACGTTGCGCTTTGGGGCATTTTCTGTTGCGGGCGCTAGGCCTACCCACACAAGTGAGGTATCATTTTTATCGGGAGACTTGGGGGAACACTGGGTGGAAGGAAATTTGTGGCTCCTCTCAGATTCCAGAACTTTCTGCCACAGAAATGTAAGGAACAAGTGTTTTTTTAGCCACATTTTGAGGTTTGCAAAGGATTGTGGGTAACAGAACCTGGTCAGAGCCCCACAAGTCACCCCATCTTGGATTCCCCTAGGTCTCTAGTTTTCAAAAATACAAAGGTTTGGTAGGTTTCCCTAGGTGCCGGCTGAGCTAGAGGCCAAAATCTACAGGTAGGCACTTCGTAAAAAACACCTCTGTTTTCTTTCAAAAAATTGGATGTGTCAACGTTGCGCTTTGGGGCATTTCCTGTCGCAGGCGCTAGGCCTACCCACACAAGTGAGGTATCATTTTTATCGGGAGACTTGGGGGAACACTGGGTGGAAGGAAATTTGTGGCTCCTCTCAGATTCCAGAACTTTCTGCCACAGAAATGTAAGGAACAAGTGTTTTTTTAGCCACATTTTGAGGTTTGCAAAGGATTGTGGGTAACAGAACCTCGTCAGAGCCCCACAAGTCACCCCATCTTGGATTCCCCTAGGTCTCTAGTTTTCAAAAATACACAGGTTTGGTAGGTTTCCCTAGGTGCCGGCTGAGCTAGAGGCCAAAATCTACAGGTAGGCACTTCGTAAAAAACACCTCTGTTTTCTTTCAAAAAATTGGATGTGTCCACGTTGCGCTTTGGGGGCATTTCCTGTCGCGGGCGCTAGGCCTACCCACACAAGTGAGGTATCATTTTTATCAGGAGACTTGGGGGAACGCTGGGTGGAAGGAAATTTGTGGCTCCTCTCAGATTCCAGAATTTTCTGCCACAGAAATGTGCGGAACATGTGTTTTTTGGGCCAAATTTTGAGGTTTGCAAAGGATTCTGGGTAACAGAACCTGGTCAGAGCCCCACAACTTATCCCATCTTGGATTCCCCTAGGTCTCTAGTTTTCATAAATGCACAGGTTTGGTAGGTTTCCCTAGGTGCCGGCTGAGCTAGAGGCCAATATCTACAGGTAGGCACTTTGCAAAAAACACCTCTGTTTTCTTTTAAAAAATTGGATGTGTCCACGTAGCGCTTTGGGGCATTTCCTGTCGCGGGCGCTAGGCCTACCCACACAAGTGAGGTAGCATTTTTATCTGGAGACTCAGGGGAACGCTGGGTGGAAGGATATTTGTGGCTCCTCTCAGATTCCAGAACTTTCTGCCACAGAAAAGTGAGGAACATGTGTTTTTTTAGCCACATTTTGAGGTTTGCAAAGGATTCTGGGTAACAGAACCTGGTCAGAGCCCCACAAGTCACCCCATCTTGGATTCCCCTAGGTCTCTAGTTTTAAAAAATGCACAGGTTTGGTAGGTTTCCCTAGGTGCCGGCTGAGCTAGAGGCCAAAATCTACAGGTAGGCACTTTGAAAAAACACCTCTGTTTTCTTTCAAAAAATAGGATGTGTCCACGTAGCGCTTTGGGGCACTTCCTGTCGCGGGCGCTAGGCCTACCCACACAAGTGAGGTAGCATTTTTATCTGGAGACTTAGGGGAACGCTGGGTGGAAGGAAATTTGTGGCTCCTCTCAGATTCCAGAACTTTCTGCCACAGAAAAGTGAGGAACATGTGTTTTTTTAGCCACATTTTGAGGTTTGCAAAGGATTGTGGGTAACAGAACCTGGTCAGAGCCCCACAAGTCACCCCATCTTGGATTCCCCTAGGTCTCTAGTTTTCAAAAATACACAGGTTTGGTAGGTTTCCCTAGGTGCCGGCTGAGCTAGAGGCCAAAATCTACAGGTAGGCACTTCGTAAAAAACACCTCTGTTTTCTTTCAAAAAATTGGATGTGTCCACGTTGCGCTTTGGGGCATTTCCTGTCGCGGGCGATAGGCCTACCTACACAAGTGAGGTATCATTTTTATCGGGAGACTTGGGGGAACGCTGGGTGGAAGGAAATTTGTGGCTCCTCTCAGATTCCAGAATTTTCTGCCACAGAAATGTGAGTAACATGGGTTTTTTTGGCCAAATTTTGAGGTTTGCAAAGGATTCTGGGTAACAGAACCTGGTCAGAGCCCCACAACTTATCCCATCTTGGATTCCCCTAGGTCTCTAGTTTTAAAAAATGCACAGGTTTGGTAGGTTTCCCTAGGTGCCGGCTGAGCTAGAGGCCAAAATCTACAGGTAGGCACTTTGCAAAAAACACCTCTGTTTTCTTTCAAAAAAATTGGATGTGTCCACGTTGCGCTTTGGGGCATTTCCTGTCGCGGGCGGTAGGCCTACCCACACAAGTGAGGTATCATTTTTATCGGGAGACTTGGGGGAACGCTGGGTGGAAGGAAATTTGTGGCTCCTCTCAGATTCCAGAACTTTCTGCCACAGAAATGTGAGGAACATGTGTTTTTTTAGCCACATTTTGAGGTTTGCAAAGGATTCTGGGTAACAGCACCTGGTCAGAACCCCACATGTCACCCCATCTTGGATTCCCCTAGGTCTTTAGTTTTCAAAAATGCACAGGTTTTGTAGGTTTCCCTAGGTGCCGGCTGAGCTAGAGGCCAAAATCTACAGGTAGGCACTTCGTAAAAAACACCTCTGTTTTCTTTCAAAAAATTGGATGTGTCCACGTTGCGCTTTGGGGGCATTTCCTGTCGCGGGCGCTAGGCCTACCCACACAAGTGAGGTATCATTTTTATCAGGAGACTTGGGGGAACGCTGGGTGGAAGGAAATTTGTGGCTCCTCTCAGATTCCAGAATTTTCTGCCACAGAAATGTGCGGAACATGTGTTTTTTGGGCCAAATTTTGAGGTTTGCAAAGGATTCTGGGTAACAGAACCTGGTCAGAGCCCCACAACTTATCCCATCTTGGATTCCCCTAGGTCTCTAGTTTTCATAAATGCACAGGTTTGGTAGGTTTCCCTAGGTGCCGGCTGAGCTAGAGGCCAATATCTACAGGTAGGCACTTTGCAAAAAACACCTCTGTTTTCTTTCAAAAAATTGGATGTGTCCACGTAGCGCTTTGGGGCATTTCCTGTCGCGGGCGCTAGGCCTACCCACACAAGTGAGGTAGCATTTTTATCTGGAGACTCAGGGGAACGCTGGGTGGAAGGATATTTGTGGCTCCTCTCAGATTCCAGAACTTTCTGCCACAGAAAAGTGAGGAACATGTGTTTTTTTAGCCACATTTTGAGGTTTGCAAAGGATTCTGGGTAACAGAACCTGGTCAGAGCCCCACAAGTCACCCCATCTTGGATTCCCCTAGGTCTCTAGTTTTAAAAAATGCACAGGTTTGGTAGGTTTCCCTAGGTGCCGGCTGAGCTAGAGGCCAAAATCTACAGGTAGGCACTTTGAAAAAACACCTCTGTTTTCTTTCAAAAAATAGGATGTGTCCACGTAGCGCTTTGGGGCACTTCCTGTCGCGGGCGCTAGGCCTACCCACACAAGTGAGGTATCATTTTTATCTGGAGACTTAGGGGAACGCTGGGTGGAAGGAAATTTGTGGCTCCTCTCAGATTCCAGAACTTTCTGCCACAGAAAAGTGAGGAACATGTGTTTTTTTAGCCACATTTTGAGGTTTGCAAAGGATTCTGGGTAACAGAACCTGGTCAGAGCCCCACAACTTATCCCATCTTGGATTCCCCTAGGTCTCTAGTTTTCATAAATGCACAGGTTTGGTAGGTTTCCCTAGGTGCCGGCTGAGCTAGAGGCCAATATCTACAGGTAGGCACTTTGCAAAAAACACCTCTGTTTTCTTTCAAAAAATTGGATGTGTCCACGTAGCGCTTTGGGGCATTTCCTGTCGCGGGCGCTAGGCCTACCCACACAAGTGAGGTAGCATTTTTATCTGGAGACTCAGGGGAACGCTGGGTGGAAGGATATTTGTGGCTCCTCTCAGATTCCAGAACTTTCTGCCACAGAAAAGTGAGGAACATGTGTTTTTTTAGCCACATTTTGAGGTTTGCAAAGGATTCTGGGTAACAGAACCTGGTCAGAGCCCCACAAGTCACCCCATCTTGGATTCCCCTAGGTCTCTAGTTTTAAAAAATGCACAGGTTTGGTAGGTTTCCCTAGGTGCCGGCTGAGCTAGAGGCCAAAATCTACAGGTAGGCACTTTGAAAAAACACCTCTGTTTTCTTTCAAAAAATAGGATGTGTCCACGTAGCGCTTTGGGGCACTTCCTGTCGCGGGCGCTAGGCCTACCCACACAAGTGAGGTAGCATTTTTATCTGGAGACTTAGGGGAACGCTGGGTGGAAGGAAATTTGTGGCTCCTCTCAGATTCCAGAACTTTCTGCCACAGAAAAGTGAGGAACATGTGTTTTTTTAGCCACATTTTGAGGTTTGCAAAGGATTGTGGGTAACAGAACCTGGTCAGAGCCCCACAAGTCACCCCATCTTGGATTCCCCTAGGTCTCTAGTTTTCAAAAATACACAGGTTTGGTAGGTTTCCCTAGGTGCCGGCTGAGCTAGAGGCCAAAATCTACAGGTAGGCACTTCGTAAAAAACACCTCTGTTTTCTTTCAAAAAATTGGATGTGTCCACGTTGCGCTTTGGGGCATTTCCTGTCGCGGGCGATAGGCCTACCTACACAAGTGAGGTATCATTTTTATCGGGAGACTTGGGGGAACGCTGGGTGGAAGGAAATTTGTGGCTCCTCTCAGATTCCAGAATTTTCTGCCACAGAAATGTGAGTAACATGGGTTTTTTTGGCCAAATTTTGAGGTTTGCAAAGGATTCTGGGTAACAGAACCTGGTCAGAGCCCCACAACTTATCCCATCTTGGATTCCCCTAGGTCTCTAGTTTTAAAAAATGCACAGGTTTGGTAGGTTTCCCTAGGTGCCGGCTGAGCTAGAGGCCAAAATCTACAGGTAGGCACTTTGCAAAAAACACCTCTGTTTTCTTTCAAAAAAATTGGATGTGTCCACGTTGCGCTTTGGGGCATTTCCTGTCGCGGGCGGTAGGCCTACCCACACAAGTGAGGTATCATTTTTATCGGGAGACTTGGGGGAACGCTGGGTGGAAGGAAATTTGTGGCTCCTCTCAGATTCCAGAACTTTCTGCCACAGAAATGTGAGGAACATGTGTTTTTTTAGCCACATTTTGAGGTTTGCAAAGGATTCTGGGTAACAGCACCTGGTCAGAACCCCACATGTCACCCCATCTTGGATTCCCCTAGGTCTTTAGTTTTCAAAAATGCACAGGTTTTGTAGGTTTCCCTAGGTGCCGGCTGAGCTAGAGGCCAAAATCTACAGGTAGGCACTTCGTAAAAAACACCTCTGTTTTCTTTCAAAAAATTGGATGTGTCCACGTTGCGCTTTGGGGGCATTTCCTGTCGCGGGCGCTAGGCCTACCCACACAAGTGAGGTATCATTTTTATCAGGAGACTTGGGGGAACGCTGGGTGGAAGGAAATTTGTGGCTCCTCTCAGATTCCAGAATTTTCTGCCACAGAAATGTGCGGAACATGTGTTTTTTGGGCCAAATTTTGAGGTTTGCAAAGGATTCTGGGTAACAGAACCTGGTCAGAGCCCCACAACTTATCCCATCTTGGATTCCCCTAGGTCTCTAGTTTTCATAAATGCACAGGTTTGGTAGGTTTCCCTAGGTGCCGGCTGAGCTAGAGGCCAATATCTACAGGTAGGCACTTTGCAAAAAACACCTCTGTTTTCTTTCAAAAAATTGGATGTGTCCACGTAGCGCTTTGGGGCATTTCCTGTCGCGGGCGCTAGGCCTACCCACACAAGTGAGGTAGCATTTTTATCTGGAGACTCAGGGGAACGCTGGGTGGAAGGATATTTGTGGCTCCTCTCAGATTCCAGAACTTTCTGCCACAGAAAAGTGAGGAACATGTGTTTTTTTAGCCACATTTTGAGGTTTGCAAAGGATTCTGGGTAACAGAACCTGGTCAGAGCCCCACAAGTCACCCCATCTTGGATTCCCCTAGGTCTCTAGTTTTAAAAAATGCACAGGTTTGGTAGGTTTCCCTAGGTGCCGGCTGAGCTAGAGGCCAAAATCTACAGGTAGGCACTTTGAAAAAACACCTCTGTTTTCTTTCAAAAAATAGGATGTGTCCACGTAGCGCTTTGGGGCACTTCCTGTCGCGGGCGCTAGGCCTACCCACACAAGTGAGGTAGCATTTTTATCTGGAGACTTAGGGGAACG
This sequence comes from Pleurodeles waltl, assembly GCF_031143425.1. Classification (NCBI taxonomy): domain Eukaryota; kingdom Metazoa; phylum Chordata; class Amphibia; order Caudata; family Salamandridae; genus Pleurodeles; species Pleurodeles waltl. Next base: position 784,898,245 of record NC_090443.1, on the reverse strand, counting down.
CTGGGTGGAAGGAAATTTGTGGCTCCTCTCAGATTCCAGAACTTTCTGCCACAGAAAAGTGAGGAACATGTGTTTTTTTAGCCACATTTTGAGGTTTGCAAAGGATTGTGGGTAACAGAACCTGGTCAGAGCCCCACAAGTCACCCCATCTTGGATTCCCCTAGGTCTCTAGTTTTCAAAAATACACAGGTTTGGTAGGTTTCCCTAGGTGCCGGCTGAGCTAGAGGCCAAAATCTACAGGTAGGCACTTCGTAAAAAACACCTCTGTTTTCTTTCAAAAAATTGGATGTGTCCACGTTGCGCTTTGGGGCATTTCCTGTCGCGGGCGATAGGCCTACCTACACAAGTGAGGTATCATTTTTATCGGGAGACTTGGGGGAACGCTGGGTGGAAGGAAATTTGTGGCTCCTCTCAGATTCCAGAATTTTCTGCCACAGAAATGTGAGTAACATGGGTTTTTTTGGCCAAATTTTGAGGTTTGCAAAGGATTCTGGGTAACAGAACCTGGTCAGAGCCCCACAACTTATCCCATCTTGGATTCCCCTAGGTCTCTAGTTTTAAAAAATGCACAGGTTTGGTAGGTTTCCCTAGGTGCCGGCTGAGCTAGAGGCCAAAATCTACAGGTAGGCACTTTGCAAAAAACACCTCTGTTTTCTTTCAAAAAAATTGGATGTGTCCACGTTGCGCTTTGGGGCATTTCCTGTCGCGGGCGGTAGGCCTACCCACACAAGTGAGGTATCATTTTTATCGGGAGACTTGGGGGAACGCTGGGTGGAAGGAAATTTGTGGCTCCTCTCAGATTCCAGAACTTTCTGCCACAGAAATGTGAGGAACATGTGTTTTTTTAGCCACATTTTGAGGTTTGCAAAGGATTCTGGGTAACAGCACCTGGTCAGAACCCCACATGTCACCCCATCTTGGATTCCCCTAGGTCTTTAGTTTTCAAAAATGCACAGGTTTTGTAGGTTTCCCTAGGTGCCGGCTGAGCTAGAGGCCAAAATCTACAGGTAGGCACTTCGTAAAAAACACCTCTGTTTTCTTTCAAAAAATTGGATGTGTCCACGTTGCGCTTTGGGGCATTTTCTGTTGCGGGCGCTTGGCCTACCCACACAAGTGAGGTATCATTTTTATCGGGAGACCTGGGGGAACACTGGGTGGAAGGAAATTTGTGGCTCCTCTCAGATTCCAGAACTTTCTGCCACAGAAATGTAAGGAACATGTGTTTTTTTAGCCACATTTTGAGGTTTGCAAAGGATTGTGGGTAACAGAACCTGGTCAGAGCCCCACAAGTCACCCCATCTTGGATTCCCCTAGGTCTCTAGTTTTCAAAAATACACAGTTTTAGTAGGTTTCCCTAGGTGCCGGCTGAGCTAGAGGCCAAAATCTACAGGTAGGCACTTCGTAAAAAACACCTCTGTTTTCATTCAAAAAAATTGGATGTGTCCACGTTGCGCTTTGGGGCATTTCCTGTCGCGGGCGATAGGCCTACCTACACAAGTGAGGTATCATTTTTATCGGGAGACTTGGGGGAACGCTGGGTGGAAGGAAATTTGTGGCTCCTCTCAGATTCCAGAACTTTCTGCCACAGAAATGTGAGTAACATGTGTTTTTTTGGCCAAATTTTGAGGTTTGCAAAGGATTCTGGGTAACAGAACCTGGTCAGAGCCCCACAAGTTATCCCATCTTGGATTCCCCTAGGTCTCTAGTTTTAAAAAATGCACAGGTTTGGTAGGTTTCCCTACGTGCAGGCTGAGCTAGAGGCCAAAATCTACAGGTAGGCACTTTGCAAAAAACACCTCTGTTTTCTTTCAAAAAAATTGGATGTGTCCACGTTGCGCTTTGGGGCATTTCCTGTCGCGGGCGCTAGGCCTACCCACACAAGTGAGCTATCATTTTTATCGGGAGACTTGGGGGAACACTGGGTGGAAGGAAATTTGTGGCTCCTCTCAGATTCCAGAACTTTCTGCCACAGAAATGTAAGGAACATGTGTTTTTTTAGCCATATTTTGAGGTTTGCAAAGGATTCTGGGTAACAGAACCTGGTCAGAGCCCCACATGTCACCCCATCTTGGATTCCCCTAGGTCTCTAGTTTTCAAAAATGCACAGGTTTGGTAGGTTTCCCTAGGTGCCGGCTGAGCTAGAGGCCAAAATCTACAGGGAGGCACTGTGCAAAAAACACCTCTGTTTTCTTTCAAAAAATTGGATGTGTCCACGTTGCGCTTTGGGGCATTTCCTGTCGCGGGCGCTAGGCCTACCCACACAAGTGAGGTATAATTTTTATCGGGAGACTTGGGGGAACGCTGGGTGGAAGGAAATTTGTGGCTCCTCTCAGATTCCAGAATTTTCTGCCACAGAAATGTGAGGAACATGTGTTTTTTGGGCCAAATTTTGAGGTTTGCAAAGGATTCTGGGTAACAGAACCTGGTCAGAGCCCCACAAGTCACCCCATCTTGGATTCCCCTGGGTCTCTAGTTTTCATAAATGCACAGGTTTGGTAGGTTTCCCTAGGTGCCGGCTGAGCTAGAGGCCAAAATCTACAGGGAGTCACTTTGTAAAAAACACCTCTGTTTTCTTTAAAAAAATTGGATGTGTCCACGTTGCGCTTTGGGGCATTTCCTGTCGCGGGCGCTAGGCCTACCCACACAAGTGAGGTATCATTTTTATCGGGAGACTTGGGGAAACGCTGGGTGGAAGAAAATTTGTGTCTCCTCTCAGATTCCAGAACTTTCTGCCACAGAAATGTAAGGAACATGTGTTTTTTTAGCCATATTTTGAGGTTTGCAAAGGATTCTGGGTAACAGAACCTGGTCAGAGCCCCACATGTCACCCCATCTTGGATTCCCCTAGGTCTCTAGTTTTCATAAATGCACAGGTTTGGTAGGTTTCCCTAGGTGCCGGCTGAGCTAGAAGCCAAAATCTACAGGGAGGCACTTTGCAAAAAACACCTCTGTTTTCTTTAAAAAAATTGGATGTGTCCACGTGGCACTTTGGGGCATTTCCTGTCGCGGGCGCTAGGCCTACCCACACAAGTGAGGTATCATTTTTATCGGGAGACTTGGAGGAACGCTGGGTGGAAGGAAATTTGTGGCTTCTCTCATATTCCAGAACTTTCTGCCACAGAAATGTGAGGAACATGTGTTTTTTTAGCCAAATTTTGAGGTTTGCAAAGGATTCTGGGTAACAGAACCTGGTCAGAGCCCCACAAGTCACCCCATCTTGGATTCCCCTGGGTCTCTAGTTTTCATAAATGCACAGGTTTGGTAGGTTTCCCTAGGTGCCGGCTGAGCTAGAGGCCAAAATCTACAGGGAGTCACTTTGTAAAAAACACCTCTGTTTTCTTTAAAAAAATTGGATGTGTCCACGTTGCGCTTTGGGGCATTTCCTGTCGCGGGCGCTAGGCCTACCCACACAAGTGAGGTATCATTTTTATCGGGAGACTTGGGGGAACGCTGGGTGGAAGGAAATTTGTGGCTTCTCTCAGATTCCAGAACTTTCTGCCACAGAAATGTGAGGAACATCTGTTTTTTTAGCCAAATTTTGAGGTTTGCAAAGGATTCTGGGTAACAGAACCTGGTCAGAGCCCCACAAGTCACCCCATCTTGGATTCCCCTAGGTCCCTAGTTTTCAAAAATGCACAGGTTTGGTACCTTTCCCTAGGTGCCGGCTGAGCTAGAGGCCAAAATCTACAGGTAGGCACTTCGTAAAAAACACCTCTGTTTTCTTTAAAAAAATTGGATGTTTCCATTGAGCGCTTTGGGGCATTTCCTGTCGCGGGTGCTAGGCCTACCCACACAAGTGAGGTAGCATTTTTATCTGGAGACTTGGGGGAACGCTGGGTGGAAGGAAATTTGTGGCTCCTCTCAGATTCCAGAACTTTCTGCCACAGAAATGTGAGGAACATGTGTTTTTTTAGCCAAATTTTGAGGTTTGCAAAGGATTCTGGGTAACAGAACCTGGTCAGAGCCCCACAAGTCACCCCATCTTGGATTCCCCTAGGTCTCTAGTTTTCATAAATGCACAGGTTTGGTAGGTTTCCCTAGGTGCCGGCTGAGCTAGAGGCCAAAATCTACAGGGAGTCACTTTGTAAAAAACACCTCTGTTTTCTTTAAAAAAATTGGATGTGTCCACGTTGCGCTTTGGGGCATTTCTTGTCGCGGGCGCTAGGCCTACCCACACAAGTGAGGTATCATTTTTATCGGGAGACTTGGGGGAACGCTGGGTGGAAGGAAATGTGTGGCTTCTCTCAGATTCCAGAACTTTCTGCCACAGAAATGTGAGGAACATGTGGTTTTTTAGCCAAATTTTGAGGTTTGCAAAGGATTCTGGGTAACAGAACCTGGTCAGAGCCCCACAAGTCACCCCATCTTGGATTCCCCTGGGTCTCTAGTTTTCAAAAATGCACAGGTTTGGTAGGTTTCCCTAGGTGCCGGCTGAGCTAGAGGCCAAAATCTACAGGTAGGCACTTCGTAAAAAACACCTCTGTTTTCTTTCAAAAAATTGGATGTGTCCACGTTGCGCTTTGGGGCATTTCCTGTCGCGGGCGATAGGCCTACCTACACAAGTGAGGTATCATTTTTATCGGGAGACTTGGGGGAACGCTGGATGGAAGGAAATTTGTGGCTCCTCTCAGATTCCAGAACTTTCTGCCAGAGAAATGTGAGTAACATGTGTTTTTTTGGCCAAATTTTGAGGTTTGCAAAGGATTCTGGGTAACAGAACCTGGTCAGAGCCCCACAAGTTATCCCATCTTGGATTCCCCTAGGTCTCTAGTTTTCAAAAATGCACAGGTTTGGTAGGTTTCCCTAGGTGCCGGCTGAGCTAGAGGCCAAAATCTAGAGGTAGGCACTTTGCAAAAAACACCTCTGTTTTCTTTAAAAAAAATTGGATGTGTCCACGTTGCGCTTTGGGTCATTTCCTGTCGCGGGCGCTAGGCCTACAAACACAAGTGAGGTATCATTTTTATTGGGAGACTTGGGGGAACACTGGGTGGAAGGAAATTTGTGGCTCCTCTCAGATTCCAGAACTTTATGCCACAGAAATATAAGGAACATGTGTTTTTTTAGCAATATTTTGAGGTTTGCAAAGGATTCTGGGTAACAGAACCTGGTCAGAGCCCCACATGTCACCCCATCTTGCAGTTCCCTAGGTCTCTAGTTTTAAAAAATGCACAGGTTTGGTAGGTTTCCCTAGGTGCCGGCTGAGCTAGAGGCCAAAATCTACAGGTAGGCACTTTGCAAAAAACACCTCTGTTTTCTTTAAAAAAATTGGATGTGTCCACGTAGCGCTTTGGGGCATTTCCTGTAGCGGGCGCTAGGCCTACCCACACAAGTGAGGTAGCATTTTTATCTGGAGACTTAGGGGAACGCTGGGTGGAAGGAAATTTGTGACTACCCTCAGATTCCAGAACTTTCTGCCACAGAAATGTGAGGAACATGTGTTTTTTTAGCCACATTTTGAGGTTTGCAAAGGATTCCGGGTAACAGAACCTGGTCAGAGCCCCACAAGTCACCCCATCCTGGATTCCCCTAGGTCTCTAGTTTTCAAAAATGCACAGGTTTGGTAGGTTTCCCTAGGTGCCGGCTGAGCTAGAGGCCAAAATCTACAGGTAGGCACTTTGCAAAAAACACCTCTGTTTTCTTTCAAAAAATTGGATGTGTCCACGTAGCGCTTTGGGGCATTTCCTGTCGCGGGCGCTAGGCCTACCCACACAAGTGAGGTAGCATTTTTATCTGGAGACTTAGGGGAACGCTGGGTGGAAGGAAATTTGTGGCTCCTCTCAGATTCCAGAATTTTCTGCCACAGAAATGTGAGGAACATGTGTTTTTTGGGCCATATTTTGAGATTTGCAAAGGATTCTGGGTAACAGAACCTGGTCAGAGCCCCACAAGTTATCCCATCTTGGATTCCCCTAGGTCTCTAGTTTTCAAAAATGCACAGGTTTGGTAGGTTTCCCTAGGTGCCGGCTGAGCTAGAGGCCAAAATCTACAGGTAGGCACTTTGCAAAAAACAACTCTGTTTTCTTTCAAAAAATTGGATGTGTCCACGTTGCGCTTTGGGGCATTTCCTGTCGCAGGCGCTAGGCCTACCCACACAAGTGAGGTATCATTTTTATCGGGAGACTTGGGGGAACACTGGGTGGGAGGAAATTTGTGGCTCCTCTCAGATTCCAGAATTTTCTGCCACAGAAATGTCAGGAACAAGTGTTTTTTGGGCCAAATTTTGAGGTTTGCAAAGGATTCTGGGTAACAGAACCTGGTCAGAGCCCCACAAGTTATCCCATCTTGGATTCCCCTAGGTCTCTAGTTTTCAAAAATGCACAGGTTTGGTAGGTTTCCCTAGGTGCCGGCTGAGCTAGAGGCCAAAATCTACAGGTAGGCACTTCGTAAAAAACACCTCTGTTTTCTTTCAAAAAATTGGATGTGTCCACGTTGCGCTTTGGGGGCATTTCCTGTCGCGGGCGCTAGGCCTACCCACACAAGTGAGGTATCATTTTTATCAGGAGACTTGGGGGAACGCTGGGTGGAAGGAAACTCGTGGCTCCTCTCAGATTCCAGAATTTTCTGCCACAGAAATGTGAGGAACATGTGTTTTTTGGGCCAAATTTTGAGGTTTGCAAAGGATTCTGGGTAACAGAACCTGGTCAGAGCCCCACAACTTATCCCATCTTGGATTCCCCTAGGTCTCTAGTTTTCAAAAATGCACAGGTTTGGTAGGTTTCCCTAGGTGCCGGCTGAGCTAGAGGCCAAAATCTACAGGTAGGCACTTTGCAAAAAACACCTCTGTTTTCTTTAAAAAGAATTGGATGTGTCCACGTTGCGCTTTGGGGCATTTCCTGTCGCGGGCGCTAGGATTACCTACACAAGTGAGGTATCATTTTTATCGGGAGACTTGGGGGAACACTGGGTGGAAGGAAATTTGTGGCTCCTCTCAGATTCCAGAACTTTCTGCCACAGAAATGTGAGGAACATGTGTTTTTTTAGCCACATTTTGAGGTTTGCAAAGGATTGTGGGTAACAGAACCTGGTCAGAGCCCCACAAGTCACCCCATCTTGGATTCCCCTGGGTCTCTAGTTTTCAAAAATGCACAGGTTTGGTAGGTTTCCCTAGGTGCCGGCTGAGCTAGAGGCCAAAATCTACAGGTAGGCACTTCGTAAAAAACACCTCTGTTTTCTTTCAAAAAATTGGATGTGTCCACGTTGCGCTTTGGGGCATTTCCTGTTGCGGGCGATAGGCCTACCTACACAAGTGAGGTATCATTTTTATCGGGAGACTTGGGGGAACGCTGAGTGGAAGGAAATTTGTGGCTCCTCTCAGATTCTAGAACTTTCTGCCAGAGAAATGTGAGTAACATGTGTTTTTTTGGCCAAATTTTGAGGTTTGCAAAGGATTCTGGGTAACAGAACCTGGTCAGAGCCCCACAAGTTATCCCATCTTGGATTCCCCTAGGTCTCTAGTTTTAAAAAATGCACAGGTTTGGTAGGTTTCCCTAGGTGCCGGCTGAGCTAGAGGCCAAAATCTAGAGGTAGGCACTTTGCAAAAAACACCTCTGTTTTCTTTAAAAAAAATTGGATGTGTCCACGTTGCGCTTTGGGTCATTTCCTGTTGCGGGCGCTAGGCCTACAAACACAAGTGAGGTATCATTTTGATTGGGAGACTTGGGGGAACACTGGGTGGAAGGAAATTCGTGGCTCCTCTCAGATTCCAGAACTTTCTGCCACAGAAATATAAGGAACATGTGTTTTTTTAGCCATATTTTGAGGTTTGCAAAGGATTCTGGGAAACAGAACCTGGTCAGAGCCCCACATGTCACCCCATCTTGCATTTCCCTAGGTCTCTAGTTTTAAAAAATGCACAGGTTTGGTAGGTTTCCCTAGGTGCCGGCTGAGCTAGAGGCCAAAATCTACAGGTAGGCACTTTGCAAAAAACACCTCTGTTTTCTTTAAAAAAATTGGATGTGTCCACGTAGCGCTTTGGGGCATTTCCTGTCGCGGGCGCTAGGCCTACCCACACAAGTGAGGTAGCATTTTTATCTGGAGACTTAGGGGAACGCTGGGTGGAAGGAAATTTGTGACTCCCCTCAGATTCCAGAACTTTCTGCCACAGAAATGTGAGGAACATGTGTTTTTTTAGCCACATTTTGAGGTTTGCAAAGGATTCCGGGTAACAGAACCTGGTCAGAGCCCCACAAGTCACCCCATCCTGGATTCCCCTAGGTCTCTAGTTTTCAAAAATGCACAGGTTTGGTAGGTTTCCCTAGGTGCCGGCTGAGCTAGAGGCCAAAATCTACAGGTAGGCACTTTGCAAAAAACACCTCTGTTTTCTTTCAAAAAATTGGATGTGTCCACGTAGCGCTTTGGGGCATTTCCTGTCGCGGGCGCTAGGCCTACCCACACAAGTGAGGTAGCATTTTTATCTGGAGACTTAGGGGAACGCTGGGTGGAAGGAAATTTGTGGCTCCTCTCAGATTCCAGAATTTTCTGCCACAGAAATGTGAGGAACATGTGTTTTTTGGGCCATATTTTTAAGTTTGCAAAGGATTCTGGGTAACAGAACCTGGTCAGAGCCCCACAAGTTATCCCATCTTGGATTCCCCTAGGTCTCTAGTTTTCAAAAATGCACAGGTTTGGTAGGTTTCCCTAGGTGCCGGCTGAGCTAGAGGCCAAAATCTACAGGTAGGCACTTTGCAAAAAACAACTCTGTTTTCTTTCAAAAAATTGGATGTGTCCACGTTGCGCTTTGGGGCATTTCCTGTCGCAGGCGCTAGGCCTACCCACACAAGTGAGGTATCATTTTTATCGGGAGACTAGGGGGAACACTGGGTGGAAGGAAATTTGTGGCTCCTCTCAGATTCCAGAATTTTCTGCCACAGAAATGTCAGGAACAAGTGTTTTTTGGGCCAAATTTTGAGGTTTGCAAAGGATTCTGGGTAACAGAACCTGGTCAGAGCCCCACAAGTTATCCCATCTTGGATTCCCCTAGGTCTCTAGTTTTCAAAAATGCACAGGTTTGGTAGGTTTCCCTAGGTGCCGGCTGAGCTAGAGGCCAAAATCTACAGGTAGGCACTTCGTAAAAAACACCTCTGTTTTCTTTCAAAAAATTGGATGTGTCCACGTTGCGCTTTGGGGGCATTTCCTGTCGCGGGCGCTAGGCCTACCCACACAAGTGAGGTATCATTTTTATCAGGAGACTTGGGGGAACGCTGGGTGGAAGGAAACTCGTGGCTCCTCTCAGATTCCAGAATTTTCTGCCACAGAAATGTGAGGAACATGTGTTTTTTGGGCCAAATTTTGAGGTTTGCAAAGGATTCTGGGTAACAGAACCTGGTCAGAGCCCCACAACTTATCCCATCTTGGATTCCCCTAGGTCTCTAGTTTTCAAAAATGCACAGGTTTGGTAGGTTTCCCTAGGTGCCGGCTGAGCTAGAGGCCAAAATCTACAGGTAGGCACTTTGCAAAAAACACCTCTGTTTTCTTTAAAAAGAATTGGATGTGTCCACGTTGCGCTTTGGGGCATTTCCTGTCGCGGGCGCTAGGATTACCTACACAAGTGAGGTATCATTTTTATCGGGAGACTTGGGGGAACACTGGTTGGAAGGAAATTTGTGCCTCCTCTCAGATTCCAGAACTTTCTGCCACAGAAATGTAAGGAACATGTGTTTTTTTAGCCATATTTTGAGGTTTGCAAAGGATTCTGGGTAACAGAACCTGGTCAGACCCCCACAAGTTATCCCATCTTGGATTCCCCTAGGTCTCTAGTTTTCATAAATGCACAGGTTTGGTAGGTTTCCCTAGGTGCCGGCTGAGCTAGAGGCCAATATCTACAGGTAGGCACTTTGCAAAAAACACCTCTGTTTTCTTTAAAAAAAATTGGATGTGTCCACGTAGCGCTTTGGGGCATTTCCTGTCGCGGGCGCTAGGCCTACCCACACAAGTGAGGTAGCATTTTTATCTGGAGACTTAGGGGAACGCTGGGTGGAAGGATATTTGTGGCTCCTCTCAGATTCCAGAACTTTCTGCCACAGAAAAGTGAGGAACATGTGTTTTTTTAACCACATTTTGAGGTTTGCAAAGGATTCTGGGTAACAGAACCTGGTCAGAGCCCCACAAGTCACCCCATCTTGGATTCCCCTAGGTCTCTAGTTTTAAAAAATGCACAGGTTTGGTAGGTTTCCCTAGGTGCCGGCTGAGCTAGAGGCCAAAATCTACAGGTAGGCACTTCGTAAAAAACACCTCTGTTTTCTTTCAAAAAATTGGATGTGTCCACGTTGCGCTTTGGGGCATTTCCTGTCGCGGGCGGTAGGCCTACCCACACAAGTGAGGTATCATTTTTATCGGGAGACTTGGGGGAACGCTGGGTGGAAGGAAATTTGTGGCTCCTCTCAGATTCCAGAACTTTCTGCCACAGAAATGTGAGTAACATGGGTTTTTTTGGCCAAATTTTGAGGTTTGCAAAGGATTCTGGGTAACAGAACCTGGTCAGAGCCCCACAACTTATCCCATCTTGGATTTCCCTAGGTCTCTAGTTTTAAAAAATGCACAGGTTTGGTAGGTTTCCCTAGGTGCCGGCTGAGCTAGAGGCCAAAATCTACAGGTAGGCACTTTGCAAAAAACACCTCTGTTTTCTTTCAAAAAAATTGGATGTGTCCACGTTGCGCTTTGGGGCATTTCCTGTCGCGGGCGGTAGGCCTACCCACACAAGTGAGGTATCATTTTTATCGGGAGACTTGGGGGAACACTGGTTGGAAGGAAATTTGTGGCTCCTCTCAGATTCCAGAACTTTCTGCCACAGAAATGTAAGGAACATGTGTTTTTTTAGCCATATTTTGAGGTTTGCAAAGGATTCTGGGTAACAGAACCTGGTCAGAGCCCCACAAGTTATCCCATCTTGGATTCCCCTAGGTCTCTAGTTTCCATAAATGCACAGGTTTGGTAGGTTTCCCTAGGTGCCGGCTGAGCTAGAGGCCAATATCTACAGGTAGGCACTTTGCAAAAAACACCTCTGTTTTCTTTAAAAAAATAGGATGTGTCTACGTAGCGCTTTGGGGCATTTCCTGTCGCGGGCGCTAGGCCTACCCACACAAGTGAGGTAGCATTTTTATCTGGAGACTTAGGGGAACGCTGGGTGGAAGGAAATTTGTGGCTCCTCTCAGATTCCAGAACTTTCTGCCACAGAAATGTGAGGAACATGTGTTTTTTTAGCCACATTTTGAGGTTTGCAAAGGATTCTGGGTAACAGCACCTGGTCAGAGCCCCACATGTCACCCCATCTTGGATTCCCCTAGGTCTTTAGTTTTCAAAAATGCACAGGTTTGGTAGGTTTCCCTAGGTGCGGCTGAGCTAGAGGCCAAAATCTACAGGTAGGCACTTCGTAAAAAACACCTCTGTTTTCTTTCAAAAAATTGGATGTGTCCACGTTGCGCTTTGGGGCATTTTCTGTTGCGGGCGCTAGGCCTACCCACACAAGTGAGGTATCATTTTTATCGGGAGACCTGGGGGAACACTGGGTGGAAGGAAATTTGTGGCTCCTCTCAGATTCCAGAACTTTCTGCCACAGAAATGTCAGGAACAAGTGTTTTTTGGGCCAAATTTTGAGGTTTGCAAAGGATTCTGGGTAACAGAACCTGGTCAGAGCCCCACAAGTTATCCCATCTTGGATTCCCCTAGGTCTCTAGTTTTAAAAAATGCACAGGTTTGGTAGGTTTCCCTAGGTGCCGGCTGAGCTAGAGGCCAAAATCTACAGGTAGGCACTTCGTAAAAAACACCTCTGTTTTCTTTCAAAAAATTGGATGTGTCCACGTTGCGCTTTGGGGGCATTTCCTGTCGCGGGCGCTAGGCCTACCCACACAAGTGAGGTATCATTTTTATCAGGAGACTTGGGGGAACGCTGGGTGGAAGGAAACTCGTGGCTCCTCTCAGATTCCAGAATTTTCTGCCACAGAAATGTGAGGAACATGTGTTTTTTGGGCCAAATTTTGAGGTTTGCAAAGGATTCTGGGTAACAGAACCTGGTCAGAGCCCCACAACTTATCCCATCTTGGATTCCCCTAGGTCTCTAGTTTTCAAAAATGCACAGGTTTGGTAGGTTTCCCTAGGTGCCGGCTGAGCTAGAGGCCAAAATCTACAGGTAGGCACTTTGCAAAAAACACCTCTGTTTTCTTTAAAAAGAATTGGATGTGTCCACGTTGCGCTTTGGGGCATTTCCTGTCGCGGGCGCTAGGATTACCTACACAAGTGAGGTATCATTTTTATCGGGAGACTTGGGGGAACACTGGTTGGAAGGAAATTTGTGCCTCCTCTCAGATTCCAGAACTTTCTGCCACAGAAATGTAAGGAACATGTGTTTTTTTAGCCATATTTTGAGGTTTGCAAAGGATTCTGGGTAACAGAACCTGGTCAGACCCCCACAAGTTATCCCATCTTGGATTCCCCTAGGTCTCTAGTTTTCATAAATGCACAGGTTTGGTAGGTTTCCCTAGGTGCCGGCTGAGCTAGAGGCCAATATCTACAGGTAGGCACTTTGCAAAAAACACCTCTGTTTTCTTTAAAAAAAATTGGATGTGTCCATGTAGCGCTTTGGGGCATTTCCTGTCGCGGGCGCTAGGCCTACCCACACAAGTGAGGTAGCATTTTTATCTGGAGACTTAGGGGAACGCTGGGTGGAAGGATATTTGTGGCTCCTCTCAGATTCCAGAACTTTCTGCCACAGAAAAGTGAGGAACATGTGTTTTTTTAACCACATTTTGAGGTTTGCAAAGGATTCTGGGTAACAGAACCTGGTCAGAGCCCCACAAGTCACCCCATCTTGGATTCCCCTAGGTCTCTAGTTTTAAAAAATGCACAGGTTTGGTAGGTTTCCCTAGGTGCCGGCTGAGCTAGAGGCCAAAATCTACAGGTAGGCACTTTGAAATAACACCTCTGTTTTCTTTAAAAAAATAGGATGTGTCCACGTAGCGCTTTGGGGCATTTCCTGTCGCGGGCGCTAGGCCTACCCACACAAGTGAGGTAGCATTTTTATCTGGAGACTTAGGGGAACGCTGGGTGGAAGGAAATTTGTGGCTCCTCTCAGATTCCAGAACTTTCTGCCACAGAAATGTAAGGAACAATTGTTTTTTTAGCCACATTTTGAGGTTTGCAAAGGATTGTGGGTAACAGAACCTGGTCAGAGCCCCACAAGTCACCCCATCTTGGATTCCCCTAGGTCTCTAGTTTTCAAAAATACACAGGTTTGGTAGGTTTCCCTAGGTGCCGGCTGAGCTAGAGGCCAAAATCTACAGGTAGGCACTTCAGAAAAAACACCTCTGTTTTCTTTCAAAAAATTGGATGTGTCCACGTTGCGCTTTGGGGCATTTCCTGTCGCGGGCGATAGGCCTACCTACACAAGTGAGGTATCATTTTTATCGGGAGACTTGGGGGAACGCTGGGTGGAAGGAAATTTGTGGCTCCTCTCAGATTCCAGAACTTTCTGCCACAGAAATGTGAGTAACATGGGTTTTTTTGGCCAAATTTTGAGGTTTGCAAAGGATTCTGGGTAACAGAACCTGGTCAGAGCCCCACAACTTATCCCATCTTGGATTTCCCTAGGTCTCTAGTTTTAAAAAATGCACAGGTTTGGTAGGTTTCCCTAGGTGCCGGCTGAGCTAGAGGCCAAAATCTACAGGTAGGCACTTTGCAAAAAACACCTCTGTTTTCTTTCAAAAAAATTGGATGTGTCCACGTTGCGCTTTGGGGCATTTCCTGTCGCGGGCGGTAGGCCTACCCACACAAGTGAGGTATCATTTTTATCGGGAGACTTGGGGGAACACTGGTTGGAAGGAAATTTGTGGCTCCTCTCAGATTCCAGAACTTTCTGCCACAGAAATGTAAGGAACATGTGTTTTTTTAGCCATATTTTGAGGTTTGCAAAGGATTCTGGGTTACAGAACCTGGTCAGAGCCCCACAAGTTATCCCATCTTGGATTCCCCTAGGTCTCTAGTTTCCATAAATGCACAGGTTTGGTAGGTTTCCCTAGGTGCCGGCTGAGCTAGAGGCCAATATCTACAGGTAGGCACTTTGCAAAAAACACCTCTGTTTTCTTTAAAAAAATAGGATGTGTCTACGTAGCGCTTTGGGGCATTTCCTGTCGCGTGCGCTAGGCCTACCCACACAAGTGAGGTAGCATTTTTATCTGGAGACTTAGGGGAACGCTGGGTGGAAGGAAATTTGTGGCTCCTCTCAGATTCCAGAACTTTCTGCCACAGAAATGTAAGGAACATGTGTTTTTTTAGCCACATTTTGAGGTTTGCAAAGGATTGTGGGTAACAGAACCTGGTCAGAGCCCCACAAGTCACCCCATCTTGGATTCCCCTAGGTCTCTAGTTTTCATAAATGCACAGGTTTCGTAGGTTTCCCTAGGTGCCGGCTGAGCTAGAAGCCAAAATCTACAGGGAGGCACTTTGCAAAAAACACCTCTGTTTTCTTTAAAAAAATTGGATGTGTCCACGTTGCACTTTGGGGCATTTCCTGTTGCGGGCGCTAGGCCTACCCACACAAGTGAGGTATCATTTTTATCGGGAGACTTGGAGGAACGCTGGGTGGAAGGAAATTTGTGGCTTCTCTCATATTCCAGAACTTTCTGCCACAGAAATGTGAGGAACATGTGTTTTTTTAGCCAAATTTTGAGGTTTGCAAAGGATTCTGGGTAACAGAACCTGGTCAGAGCCCCACAAGTCACCCCATCTTGGATTCCCCTAGGTCTCTAGTTTTCATAAATGCACAGGTTTGGTAGGTTTCCCTAGGTGCCGGCTGAGCTAGAGGCCAAAATCTACAGGGAGGCACTTTGTAAAAAACACCTCTGTTTTCTTTAAAAAAATTGGATGTGTCCACGTTGCGCTTTGGGGCATTTCCTGTCGCGGGCGGTAGGCCTACCCACACAAGTGAGGTATCATTTTTATCGGGAGACTTGGGGGAACGCTGGGTGAAGGAAATTTGTGGCTTCTCTCAGATTCCAGAACTTTCTGCCACAGAAATGTGAGGAACATGTGTTTTTTTAGCCAAATTTTGAGGTTTGCAAAGGATTCTGGGTAACAGAACCTGGTCAGAGCCCCACAATTCACCCCATCACGGATTCCCGTAGGTCTCTAGTTTTCAAAAATGCACAGGTTTGGTAGGTTTCCCTAGGTGCCGGCTGAGCTAGAGGCCAAAATCTACAGGTAGGCACTTTGAAAAAACACCTCTGTTTTCTTTAAAAAAAATTGGATGTGTCCACGTAGCGCTTTGGGGCATTTCCTGTCGCGGGCGCTAGGCCTACCCACACAAGTGAGGTAGCATTTTTATCTGGAGACTTAGGGGAACGCTGGGTGGAAGGAAATTTGTGGCTCCTCTCAGATTCCAGAATTTTCTGCCACAGAAATGTGAGGAACATGTGTTTTTTGGGCCATATTTTGAGGTTTGCAAAGGATTCTGGGTAACAGAACCTGGTCAGAGCCCCACAAGTTATCCCATCTTGGATTCCCCTAGGTCTCTAGTTTTCAAAAATGCACAGGTTTGGTAGGTTTCCCTAGGTGCCGGCTGAGCTAGAGGCCAAAATCTACAGGTAGGCACTTTGAAAAAACACCTCTGTTTTCTTTCAAAAAAATTGGATGTGTCCACGTTGCGCTTTGGGGCATTTCCTGTCGCGGGCGCTAGGCCTACCCACACAAGTGAGGTAGCATTTTTATCTGGAGACTTAGGGGAACGCTGGGTGGAAGGAAATTTGTGGCTCCTCTCAGATTCCAGAACTTTCTGCCACAGAAATGTAAGGAACAAGTGTTTTTTTAGCCACATTTTGAGGTTTGCAAAGGATTGTGGGTAACAGAACCTGGTCAGAGCCCCACAAGTCACCCCATCTTGGATTCCCCTAGGTCTCTAGTTTTCAAAAATACACAGGTTTGGTAGGTTTCCATAGGTGCCAGCTGAGCTAGAGGCCAAAATCTACAGGTAGGCACTTTGAAAAAACACCTCTGTTTTCTTTAAAAAAATAGGATGTGTCCACGTAGCGCTTTGGGGCATTTCCTGTCGCGGGCGCTAGGCCTACCCACACAAGTGAGGTAGCATTTTTATCTGGAGACTTAGGGGAACGCTGGGTGGAAGGAAATTTGTGGCTCCTCTCAGATTCCAGAACTTTCTGCCACAGAAATGTAAGGAACAAGTGTTTTTTTAGCCACATTTTGAGGTTTGCAAAGGATTGTGGGTAACAGAACCTGGTCAGAGCCCCACAAGTCACCCCATCTTGGATTCCCCTAGGTCTCTAGTTTTCAAAAATACACAGGTTTGGTAGGTTTCCCTAGGTGCCGGCTGAGCTAGAGGCCAAAATCTACAGGTAGGCACTTCGTAAAAAACACCTCTGTTTTCTTTCAAAAAATTGGATGTGTCCACGTTGCGCTTTGGGGCATTTCCTGTCGCGGGCGATAGGCCTACCTACACAAGTGAGGTATCATTTTTATCGGGAGACTTGGGGGAACGCTGGGTGGAAGGAAATTTGTGGCTCCTCTCAGATTCCAGAACTTTCTGCCACAGAAATGTGAGTAACATGGGTTTTTTTGGCCAAATTTTGAGGTTTGCAAAGGATTCTGGGTAACAGAACCTGGTCAGAGCCCCACAACTTATCCCATCTTGGATTCCCCTAGGTCTCTAGTTTTAAAAAATGCACAGGTTTGGTAGGTTTCCCTAGGTGCCGGCTGAGCTAGAGGCCAAAATCTACAGGTAGGCACTTTGCAAAAAACACCTCTGTTTTCTTTCAAAAAAATTGGATGTGTCCACGTTGCGCTTTGGGGCATTTCCTGTCGCGGGCGGTAGGCCTACCCACACAAGTGAGGTATCATTTTTATCGGGAGACTTGGGGGAACACTGGTTGGAAGGAAATTTGTGGCTCCTCTCAGATTCCAGAACTTTCTGCCACAGAAATGTAAGGAACATGTGTTTTTTTAGCCATATTTTGAGGTTTGCAAAGGATTCTGGGTAACAGAACCTGGTCAGAGCCCCACAAGTTATCCCATCTTGGATTCCCCTAGGTCTCTAGTTTCCATAAATGCACAGGTTTGGTAGGTTTCCCTAGGTGCCGGCTGAGCTAGAGGCCAATATCTACAGGTAGGCACTTTGCAAAAAACACCTCTGTTTTCTTTTAAAAAATAGGATGTGTCCACGTAGCGCTTTGGGGCATTTCCTGTCGCGGGCGCTAGGCCTACCCACACAAGTGAGGTAGCATTTTTATCTGGAGACTTAGGGGAACGCTGGGTGGAAGGAAATTTGTGGCTCCTCTCAGATTCCAGAACTTTCTGCCACAGAAATGTGAGGAACATGTGTTTTTTTAGCCACATTTTGAGGTTTGCAAAGGATTCTGGGTAACAGCACCTGGTCAGAGCCCCACATGTCACCCCATCTTGGATTCCCCTAGGTCTTTAGTTTTCAAAAATGCACAGGTTTGGTAGGTTTCCCTAGGTGCCGGCTGAGCTAGAGGCCAAAATCTACAGGTAGGCACTTCGTAAAAAACACCTCTGTTTTCTTTCAAAAAATTGGATGTGTCCACGTTGCGCTTTGGGGCATTTTCTGTTGCGGGCGCTAGGCCTACCCACACAAGTGAGGTATCATTTTTATCGGGAGACCTGGGGGAACACTGGGTGGAAGGAAATTTGTGGCTCCTCTCAGATTCCAGAACTTTCTGCCACAGAAATGTAAGGAACATGTGTTTTTTTAGCCACATTTTGAGGTTTGCAAAGGATTGTGGGTAACAGAACCTGGTCAGAGCCCCACAAGTCACCCCATCTTGGATTCCCCTAGGTCTCTAGTTTTCATAAATGCACAGGTTTGGTAGGTTTCCCTAGGTGCCGGCTGAGCTAGAAGCCAAAATCTACAGGGAGGCACTTTGCAAAAAACACCTCTGTTTTCTTTAAAAAAATTGGATGTGTCCACGTTGCACTTTGGGGCATTTCCTGTTGCGGGCGCTAGGCCTACCCACACAAGTGAGGTATCATTTTTATCGGGAGACTTGGAGGAACGCTGGGTGGAAGGAAATTTGTGGCTTCTCTCATATTCCAGAACTTTCTGCCACAGAAATGTGAGGAACATGTGTTTTTTTAGCCAAATTTTGAGGTTTGCAAAGGATTCTGGGTAACAGAACCTGGTCAGAGCCCCACAAGTTATCCCATCTTGGATTCCCCTAGGTCTCTAGTTTCCATAAATGCACAGGTTTGGTAGGTTTCCCTAGGTGCCGGCTGAGCTAGAGGCCAATATCTACAGGTAGGCACTTTGCAAAAAACACCTCTGTTTTCTTTAAAAAAATAGGATGTGTCCACGTAGCGCTTTGGGGCATTTCCTGTCGCGGGCGCTAGGCCTACCCACACAAGTGAGGTAGCATTTTTATCTGGAGACTTAGGGGAACGCTGGGTGGAAGGAAATTTGTGGCTCCTCTCAGATTCCAGAACTTTCTGCCACAGAAATGTGAGGAACATGTGTTTTTTTAGCCACATTTTGAGGTTTGCAAAGGATTCTGGGTAACAGCACCTGGTCAGAGCCCCACATGTCACCCCATCTTGGATTCCCCTAGGTCTTTAGTTTTCAAAAATGCACAGGTTTGGTAGGTTTCCCTAGGTGCCGGCTGAGCTAGAGGCCAAAATCTACAGGTAGGCACTTCGTAAAAAACACCTCTGTTTTCTTTCAAAAAATTGGATGTGTCCACGTTGCGCTTTGGGGCATTTTCTGTTGCGGGCGCTAGGCCTACCCACACAAGTGAGGAATCATTTTTATCGGGAGACCTGGGGGAACACTGGGTGGAAGGAAATTTGTGGCTCCTCTCAGATTCCAGAACTTTCTGCCACAGAAATGTAAGGAACATGTGTTTTTTTAGCCACATTTTGAGGTTTGCAAAGGATTGTGGGTAACAGAACCTGGTCAGAGCCCCACAAGTCACCCCATCTTGGATTCCCCTAGGTCTCTAGTTTTCATAAATGCACAGGTTTGGTAGGTTTCCCTAGGTGCCGGCTGAGCTAGAAGCCAAAATCTACAGGGAGGCACTTTGCAAAAAACACCTCTGTTTTCTTTAAAAAAATTGGATGTGTCCACGTTGCACTTTGGGGCATTTCCTGTTGCGGGCGCTAGGCCTACCCACACAAGTGAGGTATCATTTTTATCGGGAGACTTGGAGGAACGCTGGGTGGAAGGAAATTTGTGGCTTCTCTCATATTCCAGAACTTTCTGCCACAGAAATGTGAGGAACATGTGTTTTTTTAGCCATATTTTGAGGTTTGCAAAGGATTCTGGGTAACAGAACCTGGTCAGAGCCCCACAAGTCACCCCATCTTGGATTCCCCTAGGTCTCTAGTTTTCATAAATGCACAGGTTTGGTAGGTTTCCCTAGGTGCCGGCTGAGCTAGAGGCCAAAATCTACAGGGAGGCACTTTGTAAAAAACACCTCTGTTTTCTTTAAAAAAATTGGATGTGTCCACGTTGCGCTTTGGGGCATTTCCTGTCGCGGGCGGTAGGCCTACCCACACAAGTGAGGTATCATTTTTATCGGGAGACTTGGGGGAACGCTGGGTGGAAGGAAATTTGTGGCTTCTCTCAGATTCCAGAACTTTCTGCCACAGAAATGTGAGGAACATGTGTTTTTTTAGCCAAATTTTGAGGTTTGCAAAGGATTCTGGGTAACAGAACCTGGTCAGAGCCCCACAATTCACCCCATCTTGGATTCCCGTAGGTCTCTAGTTTTCAAAAATGCACAGGTTTGGTAGGTTTCCCTAGGTGCCGGCTGAGCTAGAGGCCAAAATCTACAGGGAGGCACTTTGTAAAAAACACCTCTGTTTTCTTTAAAAAAATTGGATGTGTCCACGTTGCGCTTTGGGGCATTTCCTGTCGCGGGCGGTAGGCCTACCCACACAAGTGAGGTATCATTTTTATCGGGAGACTTGGGGGAACGCTGGGTGGAAGGAAATTTGTGGCTTCTCTCAGATTCCAGAACTTTCTGCCACAGAAATGTGAGGAACATGTGTTTTTTTAGCCAAATTTTGTGGTTTGCAAAGGATTCTGGGTAACAGAACCTGGTCAGAGCCCCACAGTTCACCCCATCTTGGATTCCCGTAGGTCTCTAGTTTTCAAAAATGCACAGGTTTGGTAGGTTTCCCTAGGTGCCGGCTGAGCTAGAGGCCAAAATCTACAGGTAGGCACTTTGAAAAAACACCTCTGTTTTCTTTAAAAAAATAGGATGTGTCCACGTAGCGCTTTGGGGCATTTCCTGTCGCGGGCGCTAGGCCTACCCACACAAGTGAGGTAGCATTTTTATCTGGAGACTTAGGGGAACGCTGGGTGGAAGGAAATTTGTGGCTCCTCTCAGATTCCAGAACTTTCTGCCACAGAAATGTAAGGAACAAGTGTTTTTTTAGCCACATTTTGAGGTTTGCAAAGGATTGTGGGTAACAGAACCTGGTCAGAGCCCCACAAGTCACCCCATCTTGGATTCCCCTAGGTCTCTAGTTTTCAAAAATACACAGGTTTGGTAGGTTTCCATAGGTGCCAGCTGAGCTAGAGGCCAAAATCTACAGGTAGGCACTTTGAAAAAACACCTCTGTTTTCTTTAAAAAAATAGGATGTGTCCACGTAGCGCTTTGGGGCATTTCCTGTCGCGGGCGCTAGGCCTACCCACACAAGTGAGGTAGCATTTTTATCTGGAGACTTAGGGGAACGCTGGGTGGAAGGAAATTTGTGGCTCCTCTCAGATTCCAGAACTTTCTGCCACAGAAATGTAAGGAACAAGTGTTTTTTTAGCCACATTTTGAGGTTTGCAAAGGATTGTGGGTAACAGAACCTGGTCAGAGCCCCACAAGTCACCCCATCTTGGATTCCCCTAGGTCTCTAGTTTTCAAAAATACACAGGTTTGGTAGGTTTCCCTAGGTGCCGGCTGAGCTAGAGGCCAAAATCTACAGGTAGGCACTTCGTAAAAAACACCTCTGTTTTCTTTCAAAAAATTGGATGTGTCCACGTTGCGCTTTGGGGCATTTCCTGTCGCGGGCGATAGGCCTACCTACACAAGTGAGGTATCATTTTTATCGGGAGACTTGGGGGAACGCTGGGTGGAAGGAAATTTGTGGCTCCTCTCAGATTCCAGAACTTTCTGCCACAGAAATGTGAGTAACATGGTTTTTTTTGGCCAAATTTTGAGGTTTGCAAAGGATTCTGGGTAACAGAACCTGGTCAGAGCCCCACAACTTATCCCATCTTGGATTCCCCTAGGTCTCTAGTTTTAAAAAATGCACAGGTTTGGTAGGTTTCCCTAGGTGCCGGCTGAGCTAGAGGCCAAAATCTACAGGTAGGCACTTTGCAAAAAACACCTCTGTTTTCTTTCAAAAAAATTGGATGTGTCCACGTTGCGCTTTGGGGCATTTCCTGTCGCGGGCGGTAGGCCTACCCACACAAGTGAGGTATCATTTTTATCGGGAGACTTGGGGGAACACTGGTTGGAAGGAAATTTGTGGCTCCTCTCAGATTCCAGAACTTTCTGCCACAGAAATGTAAGGAACATGTGTTTTTTTAGCCATATTTTGAGGTTTGCAAAGGATTCTGGGTAACAGAACCTGGTCAGAGCCCCACAAGTTATCCCATCTTGGATTCCCCTAGGTCTCTAGTTTCCATAAATGCACAGGTTTGGTAGGTTTCCCTAGGTGCCGGCTGAGCTAGAGGCCAATATCTACAGGTAGGCACTTTGCAAAAAACACCTCTGTTTTCTTTAAAAAAATTGGATGTGTCCACGTTGCGCTTTGGGGCATTTCCTGTCGCGGGCGGTAGGCCTACCCACACAAGTGAGGTATCATTTTTAACGGGAGACTTGGGGGAACGCTGGGTGGAAGGAAATTTGTGGCTTCTCTCAGATTCCAGAACTTTCTGCCACAGAAATGTGAGGAACATGTGTTTTTTTAGCCACATTTAGAGGTTTACAAAGGATTGTGGGTAACAGAACCTGGTCAGAGCCCCACAAGTCACCCCATCTTGGATTCCCCTAGGTCTCTAGTTTTCATAAATGCACAGGTTTCGTAGGTTTCCCTAGGTGCCGGCTGAGCTAGAAGCCAAAATCTACAGGGAGGCACTTTGCAAAAAACACCTCTGTTTTCTTTAAAAAAATTGGATGTGTCCACGTTGCACTTTGGGGCATTTCCTGTTGCGGGCGCTAGGCCTACCCACACAAGTGAGGTATCATTTTTATCGGGAGACTTGGAGGAACGCTGGGTGGAAGGAAATTTGTGGCTTCTCTCATATTCCAGAACTTTCTGCCACAGAAATGTGAGGAACATGTGTTTTTTTAGCCAAATTTTGAGGTTTGCAAAGGATTCTGGGTAACAGAACCTGGTCAGAGCCCCACAAGTCACCCCATCTTGGATTCCCCTAGGTCTCTAGTTTTCATAAATGCACAGGTTTGGTAGGTTTCCCTAGGTGCCGGCTGAGCTAGAGGCCAAAATCTACAGGGAGGCACTTTGTAAAAAACACCTCTGTTTTCTTTAAAAAAATTGGATGTGTCCACGTTGCGCTTTGGGGCATTTCCTGTCGCGGGCGGTAGGCCTACCCACACAAGTGAGGTAGCATTTTTATCGGGAGACTTGGGGGAACGCTGGGTGGAAGGAAATTTGTGGCTTCTCTCAGATTCCAGAACTTTCTGCCACAGAAATGTGAGGAACATGTGTTTTTTTAGCCAAATTTTGAGGTTTGCAAAGGATTCTGGGTAACAGAACCTGGTCAGAGCCCCACAATTCACCCCATCTTGGATTCCCGTAGGTCTCTAGTTTTCAAAAATGCACAGGTTTGGTAGGTTTCCCTAGGTGCCGGCTGAGCTAGAGGCCAAAATCTACAGGTAGGCACTTTGAAAAAACACCTCTGTTTTCTTTAAAAAAAATTGGATGTGTCCACGTAGCGCTTTGGGGCATTTCCTGTCGCGGGCGCTAGGCCTACCCACACAAGTGAGGTAGCATTTTTATCTGGAGACTTAGGGGAACGCTGGGTGGAAGGAAATTTGTGGCTCCTTTCAGATTCCAGAATTTTCTGCCACAGAAATGTGAGGAACATGTGTTTTTTGGGCCATATTTTGAGGTTTGCAAAGGATTCTGGGTAACAGAACCTGGTCAGAGCCCCACAAGTTATCCCATCTTGGATTCCCCTAGGTCTCTAGTTTTCAAAAATGCACAGGTTTGGTAGGTTTCCCTAGGTGCCGGCTGAGCTAGAGGCCAAAATCTACAGGTAGGCACTTTGAAAAAACACCTCTGTTTTCTTTCAAAAAAATTGGATGTGTCCACGTTGCGCTTTGGGGCATTTCCTGTCGCGGGCGCTAGGCCTACCCACACAAGTGAGGTAGCATTTTTATCTGGAGACTTAGGGGAACGCTGGGTGGAAGGAAATTTGTGGCTCCTCTCAGATTCCAGAACTTTCTGCCACAGAAATGTAAGGAACAAGTGTTTTTTTAGCCACATTTTGAGGTTTGCAAAGGATTGTGGGTAACAGAACCTGGTCAGAGCCCCACAAGTCACCCCATCTTGGATTCCCCTAGGTCTCTAGTTTTCAAAAATACACAGGTTTGGTAGGTTTCCATAGGTGCCAGCTGAGCTAGAGGCCAAAATCTACAGGTAGGCACTTTGAAAAAACACCTCTGTTTTCTTTAAAAAAATAGGATGTGTCCACGTAGCGCTTTGGGGCATTTCCTGTCGCGGGCGCTAGGCCTACCCACACAAGTGAGGTATCATTTTTATCTGGAGACTTAGGGGAACGCTGGGTGGAAGGAAATTTGTGGCTCCTCCCAGATTCCAGAACTTTCTGCCACAGAAATGTAAGGAACAAGTGTTTTTTTAGCCACATTTTGAGGTTTGCAAAGGATTGTGGGTAACAGAACCTGGTCAGAGCCCCACAAGTCACCCCATCTTGGATTCCCCTAGGTCTCTAGTTTTCAAAAATACACAGGTTTGGTAGGTTTCCCTAGGTGCCGGCTGAGCTAGAGGCCAAAATCTACAGGTAGGCACTTCGTAAAAAACACCTCTGTTTTCTTTCAAAAAATTGGATGTGTCCACGTTGCGCTTTGGGGCATTTCCTGTCGCGGGCGATAGGCCTACCTACACAAGTGAGGTATCATTTTTATCGGGAGACTTGGGGGAACACTGGTTGGAAGGAAATTTGTGGCTCCTCTCAGATTCCAGAACTTTCTGCCACAGAAATGTAAGGAACATGTGTTTTTTTAGCCATATTTTGAGGTTTGCAAAGGATTCTGGGTAACAGAACCTGGTCAGAGCCCCACAACTTATCCCATCTTGGATTCCCCTAGGTCTCTAGTTTTAAAAAATGCACAGGTTTGGTAGGTTTCCCTAGGTGCCGGCTGAGCTAGAGGCCAATATCTACAGGTAGGCACTTTGCAAAAAACACCTCTGTTTTCTTTAAAAAAATTGGATGTGTCCACGTTGCGCTTTGGGGCATTTCCTGTCGCGGGCGCTAGGCCTACCCACACAAGTGAGGTAGCATTTTTATCTGGAGACTTAGGGGAACGCTGGGTGGAAGGAAATTTGTGGCTCCTCTCAGATTCCAGAACTTTCTGCCACAGAAATGTGAGGAACATGTGTTTTTTTAGCCACATTTTGAGGTTTGCAAAGGATTCTGGGTAACAGCACCTGGTCAGAGCCCCACATGTCACCCCATCTTGGATTCCCCTAGGTCTTTAGTTTTCAAAAATGCACAGGTTTGGTAGGTTTCCCTAGGTGCCGGCTGAGCTAGAGGCCAAAATCTACAGGTAGGCACTTCGTAAAAAACACCTCTGTTTTCTTTCAAAAAATTGGATGTGTCCACGTTGCGCTTTGGGGCATTTTCTGTTGCGGGCGCTAGGCCTACCCACACAAGTGAGGTATCATTTTTATCGGGAGACCTGGGGGAACACTGGGTGGAAGGAAATTTGTGGCTCCTCTCAGATTCCAGAACTTTCTGCCACAGAAATGTAAGGAACATGTGTTTTTTTAGCCACATTTTGAGGTTTGCAAAGGATTGTGGGTAACAGAACCTGGTCAGAGCCCCACAAGTCACCCCATCTTGGATTCCCCTAGGTCTCTAGTTTTCATAAATGCACAGGTTTGGTAGGTTTCCCTAGGTGCCGGCTGAGCTAGAAGCCAAAATCTACAGGGAGGCACTTTGCAAAAAACACCTCTGTTTTCTTTAAAAAAATTGGATGTGTCCACGTTGCACTTTGGGGCATTTCCTGTTGCGGGCGCTAGGCCTACCCACACAAGTGAGGTATCATTTTTATCGGGAGACTTGGAGGAACGCTGGGTGGAAGGAAATTTGTGGCTTCTCTCATATTCCAGAACTTTCTGCCACAGAAATGTGAGGAACATGTGTTTTTTTAGCCATATTTTGAGGTTTGCAAAGGATTCTGGGTAACAGAACCTGGTCAGAGCCCCACAAGTCACCCCATCTTGGATTCCCCTAGGTCTCTAGTTTTCATAAATGCACAGGTTTGGTAGGTTTCCCTAGGTGCCGGCTGAGCTAGAGGCCAAAATCTACAGGGAGGCACTTTGTAAAAAACACCTCTGTTTTCTTTAAAAAAATTGGATGTGTCCACGTTGCGCTTTGGGGCATTTCCTGTCGCGGGCGGTAGGCCTACCCACACAAGTGAGGTATCATTTTTATCGGGAGACTTGGAGGAACGCTGGGTGGAAGGAAATTTGTGGCTTCTCTCATATTCCAGAACTTTCTGCCACAGAAATGTGAGGAACATGTGTTTTTTTAGCCAAATTTTGAGGTTTGCAAAGGATTCTGGGTAACAGAACCTGGTCAGAGCCCCACAAGTCACCCCATCTTGGATTCCCCTAGGTCTCTAGTTTTAAAAAATGCACAGGTTTGGTAGGTTTCCCTAGGTGCCGGCTGAGCTAGAGGCCAAAATCTACAGGTAGGCACTTTGCAAAAAACACCTCTGTTTTCTTTCAAAAAAATTGGATGTGTCCACGTTGCGCTTTGGGGCATTTCCTGTCGCGGGCGGTAGGCCTACCCACACAAGTGAGGTATCATTTTTATCGGGAGACTTGGGGGAACACTGGTTGGAAGGAAATTTGTGGCTCCTCTCAGATTCCAGAACTTTCTGCCACAGAAATGTAAGGAACATGTGTTTTTTTAGCCATATTTTGAGGTTTGCAAAGGATTCTGGGTAACAGAACCTGGTCAGAGCCCCACAAGTTATCCCATCTTGGATTCCCCTAGGTCTCTAGTTTCCATAAATGCACAGGTTTGGTAGGTTTCCCTAGGTGCCGGCTGAGCTAGAGGCCAATATCTACAGGTAGGCACTTTGCAAAAAACACCTCTGTTTTCTTTAAAAAAATAGGATGTGTCCACGTAGCGCTTTGGGGCATTTCCTGTCGCGGGCGCTAGGCCTACCCACACAAGTGAGGTAGCATTTTTATCTGGAGACTTAGGGGAACGCTGGGTGGAAGGAAATTTGTGGCTCCTCTCAGATTCCAGAACTTTCTGCCACAGAAATGTGAGGAACATGTGTTTTTTTAGCCACATTTTGAGGTTTGCAAAGGATTCTGGGTAACAGCACCTGGTCAGAGCCCCACATGTCACCCCATCTTGGATTCCCCTAGGTCTTTAGTTTTCAAAAATGCACAGGTTTGGTAGGTTTCCCTAGGTGCCGGCTGAGCTAGAGGCCAAAATCTACAGGTAGGCACTTCGTAAAAAACACCTCTGTTTTCTTTCAAAAAATTGGATGTGTCCACGTTGCGCTTTGGGGCATTTTCTGTTGCGGGCGCTAGGCCTACCCACACAAGTGAGGTATCATTTTTATCGGGAGACCTGGGGGAACACTGGGTGGAAGGAAATTTGTGGCTCCTCTCAGATTCCAGAACTTTCTGCCACAGAAATGTAAGGAACATGTGTTTTTTTAGCCACATTTTGAGGTTTGCAAAGGATTGTGGGTAACAGAACCTGGTCAGAGCCCCACAAGTCACCCCATCTTGGATTCCCCTAGGTCTCTAGTTTTCATAAATGCACAGGTTTGGTAGGTTTCCCTAGGTGCCGGCTGAGCTAGAAGCCAAAATCTACAGGGAGGCACTTTGCAAAAAACACCTCTGTTTTCTTTAAAAAAATTGGATGTGTCCACGTTGCACTTTGGGGCATTTCCTGTTGCGGGCGCTAGGCCTACCCACACAAGTGAGGTATCATTTTTATCGGGAGACTTGGAGGAACGCTGGGTGGAAGGAAATTTGTGGCTTCTCTCATATTCCAGAACTTTCTGCCACAGAAATGTGAGGAACATGTGTTTTTTTAGCCATATTTTGAGGTTTGCAAAGGATTGTGGGTAACAGAACCTGGTCAGAGCCCCACAAGTCACCCCATCTTGGATTCCCCTAGGTCTCTAGTTTTCATAAATGCACAGGTTTGGTAGGTTTCCCTAGGTGCCGGCTGAGCTAGAGGCCAAAATCTACAGGGAGGCACTTTGTAAAAAACACCTCTGTTTTCTTTAAAAAAATTGGATGTGTCCACGTTGCGCTTTGGGGCATTTCCTGTCGCGGGCGGTAGGCCTACCCACACAAGTGAGGTATCATTTTTATCGGGAGACTTGGGGGAACGCTGGGTGGAAGGAAATTTGTGGCTTCTCTCAGATTCCAGAACTTTCTGCCACAGAAATGTGAGGAACATGTGTTTTTTTAGCCAAATTTTGAGGTTTGCAAAGGATTCTGGGTAACAGAACCTGGTCAGAGCCCCACAATTCACCCCATCTTGGATTCCCGTAGGTCTCTAGTTTTCAAAAATGCACAGGTTTGGTAGGTTTCCCTAGGTGCCGGCTGAGCTAGAGGCCAAAATCTACAGGGAGGCACTTTGTAAAAAACACCTCTGTTTTCTTTAAAAAAATTGGATGTGTCCACGTTGCGCTTTGGGGCATTTCCTGTTGCGGGCGGTAGGCCTACCCACACAAGTGAGGTATCATTTTTATCGGGAGACTTGGGGGAACGCTGGGTGGAAGGAAATTTGTGGCTTCTCTCAGATTCCAGAACTTTCTGCCACAGAAATGTGAGGAACATGTGTTTTTTTAGCCAAATTTTGTGGTTTGCAAAGGATTCTGGGTAACAGAACCTGGTCAGAGCCCCACAGTTCACCCCATCTTGGATTCCCGTAGGTCTCTAGTTTTCAAAAATGCACAGGTTTGGTAGGTTTCCCTAGGTGCCGGCTGAGCTAGAGGCCAAAATCTACAGGTAGGCACTTTGAAAAAACACCTCTGTTTTCTTTAAAAAAATAGGATGTGTCCACGTAGCGCTTTGGGGCATTTCCTGTCGCGGGCGCTAGGCCTACCCACACAAGTGAGGTAGCATTTTTATCTGGAGACTTAGGGGAACGCTGGGTGGAAGGAAATTTGTGGCTCCTCTCAGATTCCAGAACTTTCTGCCACAGAAATGTAAGGAACAAGTGTTTTTTTAGCCACATTTTGAGGTTTGCAAAGGATTGTGGGTAACAGAACCTGGTCAGAGCCCCACAAGTCACCCCATCTTGGATTCCCCTAGGTCTCTAGTTTTCAAAAATACACAGGTTTGGTAGGTTTCCATAGGTGCCAGCTGAGCTAGAGGCCAAAATCTACAGGGAGGCACTTTGCAAAAAACACCTCTGTTTTCTTTAAAAAAATTGGATGTGTCCACGTTGCACTTTGGGGCATTTCCTGTTGCGGGCGCTAGGCCTACCCACACAAGTGAGGTATCATTTTTATCGGGAGACTTGGAGGAACGCTGGGTGGAAGGAAATTTGTGGCTTCTCTCATATTCCAGAACTTTCTGCCACAGAAATGTGAGGAACATGTGTTTTTTTAGCCAAATTTTGAGGTTTGCAAAGGATTCTGGGTAACAGAACCTGGTCAGAGCCCCACAAGTCACCCCATCTTGGATTCCCCTAGGTCTCTAGTTTTCAAAAATGCACAGGTTTGGTAGGTTTCCCTAGGTGCCGGCTGAGCTAGAGGCCAAAATCTACAGGTAGGCACTTTGCAAAAAACACCTCTGTTTTCTTTCAAAAAAATTGGATGTGTCCACGTTGCGCTTTGGGGCATTTCCTGTCGCGGGCGGTAGGCCTACCCACACAAGTGAGGTATCATTTTTATCGGGAGACTTGGGGGAACACTGTTCGGAAGGAAATTTGTGGCTCCTCTCAGATTCCAGAACTTTCTGCCACAGAAATGTAAGGAACATGTGTTTTTTTAGCCATATTTTGAGGTTTGCAAAGGATTCTGGGTAACAGAACCTGGTCAGAGCCCCACAAGTTATCCCATCTTGGATTCCCCTAGGTCTCTAGTTTCCATAAATGCACAGGTTTGGTAGGTTTCCCTAGGTGCCGGCTGAGCTAGAGGCCAATATCTACAGGTAGGCACTTTGCAAAAAACACCTCTGTTTTCTTTAAAAAAATAGGATGTGTCCACGTAGCGCTTTGGGGCATTTCCTGTCGCGGGCGCTAGGCCTACCCACACAAGTGAGGTAGCATTTTTATCTGGAGACTTAGGGGAACGCTGGGTGGAAGGAAATTTGTGGCTCCTCTCAGATTCCAGAACTTTCTGCCACAGAAATGTGAGGAACATGTGTTTTTTTAGCCACATTTTGAGGTTTGCAAAGGATTCTGGGTAACAGCACCTGGTCAGATCCCCACATGTCACCCCATCTTGGATTCCCCTAGGTCTTTAGTTTTCAAAAATGCACAGGTTTGGTAGGTTTCCCTAGGTGCCGGCTGAGCTAGAAGCCAAAATCTACAGGGAGGCACTTTGCAAAAAACACCTCTGTTTTCTTTAAAAAAATTGGATGTGTCCACGTTGCACTTTGGGGCATTTCCTGTTGCGGGCGCTAGGCCTACCCACACAAGTGAGGTATCATTTTTATCGGGAGACTTGGAGGAACGCTGGGTGGAAGGAAATTTGTGGCTTCTCTCATATTCCAGAACTTTCTGCCACAGAAATGTGAGGAACATGTGTTTTTTTAGCCATATTTTGAGGTTTGCAAAGGATTCTGGGTAACAGAACCTGGTCAGAGCCCCACAAGTCACCCCATCTTGGATTCCCCTAGGTCTCTAGTTTTCATAAATGCACAGGTTTGGTAGGTTTCCCTAGGTGCCGGCTGAGCTAGAGGCCAAAATCTACAGGGAGGCACTTTGTAAAAAACACCTCTGTTTTCTTTAAAAAAATTGGATGTGTCCACGTTGCGCTTTGGGGCATTTCCTGTCGCGGGCGGTAGGCCTACCCACACAAGTGAGGTATCATTTTTATCGGGAGACTTGGGGGAACGCTGGGTGGAAGGAAATTTGTGGCTTCTCTCAGATTCCAGAACTTTCTGCCACAGAAATGTGAGGAACATGTGTTTTTTTAGCCAAATTTTGAGGTTTGCAAAGGATTCTGGGTAACAGAACCTGGTCAGAGCCCCACAATTCACCCCATCTTGGATTCCCGTAGGTCTCTAGTTTTCAAAAATGCACAGGTTTGGTAGGTTTCCCTAGGTGCCGGCTGAGCTAGAGGCCAAAATCTACAGGGAGGCACTTTGTAAAAAACACCTCTGTTTTCTTTAAAAAAATTGGATGTGTCCACGTTGCGCTTTGGGGCATTTCCTGTTGCGGGCGGTAGGCCTACCCACACAAGTGAGGTATCATTTTTATCGGGAGACTTGGGGGAACGCTGGGTGGAAGGAAATTTGTGGCTTCTCTCAGATTCCAGAACTTTCTGCCACAGAAATGTGAGGAACATGTGTTTTTTTAGCCAAATTTTGTGGTTTGCAAAGGATTCTGGGTAACAGAACCTGGTCAGAGCCCCACAGTTCACCCCATCTTGGATTCCCGTAGGTCTCTAGTTTTCAAAAATGCACAGGTTTGGTAGGTTTCCCTAGGTGCCGGCTGAGCTAGAGGCCAAAATCTACAGGTAGGCACTTTGAAAAAACACCTCTGTTTTCTTTAAAAAAATAGGATGTGTCCACGTAGCGCTTTGGGGCATTTCCTGTCGCGGGCGCTAGGCCTACCCACACAAATGAGGTAGCATTTTTATCTGGAGACTTAGGGGAACGCTGGGTGGAAGGAAATTTGTGGCTCCTCTCAGATTCCAGAACTTTCTGCCACAGAAATGTAAGGAACAAGTGTTTTTTTAGCCACATTTTGAGGTTTGCAAAGGATTGTGGGTAACAGAACCTGGTCAGAGCCCCACAAGTCACCCCATCTTGGATTCCCCTAGGTCTCTAGTTTTCAAAAATACACAGGTTTGGTAGGTTTCCATAGGTGCCAGCTGAGCTAGAGGCCAAAATCTACAGGTAGGCACTTTGAAAAAACACCTCTGTTTTCTTTAAAAAAATAGGATGTGTCCACGTAGCGCTTTGGGGCATTTCCTGTCGCGGGCGCTAGGCCTACCCACACAAGTGAGGTAGCATTTTTATCTGGAGACTTAGGGGAACGCTGGGTGGAAGGAAATTTGTGGCTCCTCTCAGATTCCAGAACTTTCTGCCACAGAAATGTAAGGAACAAGTGTTTTTTTAGCCACATTTTGAGGTTTGCAAAGGATTGTGGGTAACAGAACCTGGTCAGAGCCCCACAAGTCACCCCATCTTGGATTCCCCTAGGTCTCTAGTTTTCAAAAATACACAGGTTTGGTAGGTTTCCCTAGGTGCCGGCTGAGCTAGAGGCCAAAATCTACAGGTAGGCACTTCGTAAAAAACACCTCTGTTTTCTTTCAAAAAATTGGATGTGTCCACGTTGCGCTTTGGGGCATTTCCTGTCGCGGGCGATAGGCCTACCTACACAAGTGAGGTATCATTTTTATCGGGAGACTTGGGGGAACGCTGGGTGGAAGGAAATTTGTGGCTCCTCTCAGATTCCAGAACTTTCTGCCACAGAAATGTGAGTAACATGGGTTTTTTTGGCCAAATTTTGAGGTTTGCAAAGGATTCTGGGTAACAGAACCTGGTCAGAGCCCCACAACTTATCCCATCTTGGATTCCCCTAGGTCTCTAGTTTTAAAAAATGCACAGGTTTGGTAGGTTTCCCTAGGTGCCGGCTGAGCTAGAGGCCTAAATCTACAGGTAGGCACTTTGCAAAAAACACCTCTGTTTTCTTTCAAAAAAATTGGATGTGTCCATGTTGCGCTTTGGGGCATTTCCTGTCGCGGGCGGTAGGCCTACCCACACAAGTGAGGTATCATTTTTATCGGGAGACTTGGGGGAACACTGGTTGGAAGGAAATTTGTGGCTCCTCTCAGATTCCAGAACTTTCTGCCACAGAAATGTAAGGAACATGTGTTTTTTTAGCCATATTTTGAGGTTTGCAAAGGATTCTGGGTAACAGAACCTGGTCAGAGCCCCACAAGTTATCCCATCTTGGATTCCCCTAGGTCTCTAGTTTCCATAAATGCACAGGTTTGGTAGGTTTCCCTAGGTGCCGGCTGAGCTAGAGGCCAATATCTACAGGTAGGCACTTTGCAAAAAACACCTCTGTTTTCTTTAAAAAAATTGGATGTGTCCACGTTGCGCTTTGGGGCATTTCCTGTCGCGGGCGGTAGGCCTACCCACACAAGTGAGGTATCATTTTTATCGGGAGACTTGGGGGAACGCTGGGTGGAAGGAAATTTGTGGCTTCTCTCAGATTCCAGAACTTTCTGCCACAGAAATGTGAGGAACATGTGTTTTTTTAGCCAAATTTTGTGGTTTGCAAAGGATTCTGGGTAACAGAACCTGGTCAGAGCCCCACAGTTCACCCCATCTTGGATTCCCGTAGGTCTCTAGTTTTCAAAAATGCACAGGTTTGGTAGGTTTCCCTAGGTGCCGGCTGAGCTAGAGGCCAAAATCTACAGGTAGGCACTTTGAAAAAACACCTCTGTTTTCTTTAAAAAAATAGGATGTGTCCACGTAGCGCTTTGGGGCATTTCCTGTCGCGGGCGCTAGGCCTACCCACACAAGTGAGGTAGCATTTTTATCTGGAGACTTAGGGGAACGCTGGGTGGAAGGAAATTTGTGGCTCCTCTCAGATTCCAGAACTTTCTGCCACAGAAATGTAAGGAACAAGTGTTTTTTTAGCCACATTTTGAGGTTTGCAAAGGATTGTGGGTAACAGAACCTGGTCAGAGCCCCACAAGTCACCCCATCTTGGATTCCCCTAGGTCTCTAGTTTTCAAAAATACACAGGTTTGGTAGGTTTCCATAGGTGCCAGCTGAGCTAGAGGCCAAAATCTACAGGTAGGCACTTTGAAAAAACACCTCTGTTTTCTTTAAAAAAATAGGATGTGTCCACGTAGCGCTTTGGGGCATTTCCTGTCGCGGGCGCTAGGCCTACCCACACAAGTGAGGTAGCATTTTTATCTGGAGACTTAGGGGAACGCTGGGTGGAAGGAAATTTGTGGCTCCTCTCAGATTCCAGAACTTTCTGCCACAGAAATGTAAGGAACAAGTGTTTTTTTAGCCACATTTTGAGGTTTGCAAAGGATTGTGGGTAACAGAACCTGGTCAGAGCCCCACAAGTCACCCCATCTTGGATTCCCCTAGGTCTCTAGTTTTCAAAAATACACAGGTTTGGTAGGTTTCCCTAGGTGCCGGCTGAGCTAGAGGCCAAAATCTACAGGTAGGCACTTCGTAAAAAACACCTCTGTTTTCTTTCAAAAAATTGGATGTGTCCACGTTGCGCTTTGGGGCATTTCCTGTCGCGGGCGATAGGCCTACCTACACAAGTGAGGTATCATTTTTATCGGGAGACTTGGGGGAACACTGGTTGGAAGGAAATTTGTGGCTCCTCTCAGATTCCAGAACTTTCTGCCACAGAAATGTAAGGAACATGTGTTTTTTTAGCCATATTTTGAGGTTTGCAAAGGATTCTGGGTAACAGAACCTGGTCAGAGCCCCACAACTTATCCCATCTTGGATTCCCCTAGGTCTCTAGTTTTAAAAAATGCACAGGTTTGGTAGGTTTCCCTAGGTGCCGGCTGAGCTAGAAGCCAAAATCTACAGGGAGGCACTTTGCAAAAAACACCTCTGTTTTCTTTAAAAAAATTGGATGTGTCCACGTTGCACTTTGGGGCATTTCCTGTTGCGGGCGCTAGGCCTACCCACACAAGTGAGGTATCATTTTTATCGGGAGACCTGGGGGAACACTGGGTGGAAGGAAATTTGTGGCTCCTCTCAGATTCCAGAACTTTCTGCCACAAAAATGTAAGGAACATGTGTTTTTTTAGCCACATTTTGAGGTTTGCAAAGGATTGTGGGTAACAGAACCTGGTCAGAGCCCCACAAGTCACCCCATCTTGGATTCCCCTAGGTCTCTAGTTTTCATAAATGCACAGGTTTGGTAGGTTTCCCTAGGTGCCGGCTGAGCTAGAAGCCAAAATCTACAGGGAGGCACTTTGCAAAAAACACCTCTGTTTTCTTTAAAAAAATTGGATGTGTCCACGTTGCACTTTGGGGCATTTCCTGTTGCGGGCGCTAGGCCTACCCACACAAGTGAGGTATCATTTTTATCGGGAGACTTGGAGGAACGCTGGGTGAAAGGAAATTTGTGGCTTCTCTCATATTCCAGAACTTTCTGCCACAGAAATGTGAGGAACATGTGTTTTTTTAGCCAAATTTTGAGGTTTGCAAAGGATTCTGGGTAACAGAACCTGGTCAGAGCCCCACAAGTCACCCCATCTTGGATTCCCCTAGGTCTCTAGTTTTCATAAATGCACAGGTTTGGTAGGTTTCCCTAGGTGCCGGCTGAGCTAGAGGCCAAAATCTACAGGGAGGCACTTTGTAAAAAACACCTCTGTTTTCTTTAAAAAAATTGGATGTGTCCACGTTGCGCTTTGGGGCATTTCCTGTCGCGGGCGGTAGGCCTACCCACACAAGTGAGGTATCATTTTTATCGGGAGACTTGGGGGAACGCTGGGTGGAAGGAAATTTGTGGCTTCTCTCAGATTCCAGAACTTTCTGCCACAGAAATGTGAGGAACATGTGTTTTTTTAGCCAAATTTTGAGGTTTGCAAAGGATTCTGGGTAACAGAACCTGGTCAGAGCCCCACAAGTCACCCCATCTTGGATTCCCGTAGGTCTCTAGTTTTCAAAAATGCACAGGTTTGGTAGGTTTCCCTAGGTGCCGGCTGAGCTAGAGGCCAAAATCTACAGGTAGGCACTTTGAAAAAACACCTCTGTTTTCTTTAAAAAAATAGGATGTGTCCACGTAGCGCTTTGGGGCATTTCCTGTCGCGGGCGCTAGGCCTACCCACACAAGTGAGGTAGCATTTTTATCTGGAGACTTAGGGGAACGCTGGGTGGAAGGAAATTTGTGGCTCCTCTCAGATTCCAGAACTTTCTGCCACAGAAATGTAAGGAACAAGTGTTTTTTTAGCCACATTTTGAGGTTTGCAAAGGATTGTGGGTAACAGAACCTGGTCAGAGCCCCACAAGTCACCCCATCTTGGATTCCCCTAGGTCTCTAGTTTTCAAAAATACACAGGTTTGGTAGGTTTCCATAGGTGCCAGCTGAGCTAGAGGCCAAAATCTACAGGTAGGCACTTTGAAAAAACACCTCTGTTTTCTTTAAAAAAATAGGATGTGTCCACGTAGCGCTTTGGGGCATTTCCTGTCGCGGGCGCTAGGCCTACCCACACAAGTGAGGTAGCATTTTTATCTGGAGACTTAGGGGAACGCTGGGGGAAGGAAATTTGTGGCTCCTCTCAGATTCCAGAACTTTCTGCCACAGAAATGTAAGGAACAAGTGTTTTTTTAGCCACATTTTGAGGTTTGCAAAGGATTGTGGGTAACAGAACCTGGTCAGAGCCCCACAAGTCACCCCATCTAGGATTCCCCTAGGTCTCTAGTTTTCAAAAATACACAGGTTTGGTAGGTTTCCCTAGGTGCCGGCTGAGCTAGAGGCCAAAATCTACAGGTAGCCACTTCGTAAAAAACACCTCTGTTTTCTTTCAAAAAATTGGATGTGTCCACGTTGCGCTTTGGGGCATTTCCTGTCGCGGGCGATAGGCCTACCTACACAAGTGAGGTATCATTTTTATCGGGAGACTTGGGGGAACGCTGGGTGGAAGGAAATTTGTGGCTCCTCTCAGATTCCAGAACTTTCTGCCACAGAAATGTGAGTAACATGGTTTTTTTTGGCCAAATTTTGAGGTTTGCAAAGGATTCTGGGTAACAGAACCTGGTCAGAGCCCCACAACTTATCCCATCTTGGATTCCCCTAGGTCTCTAGTTTTCAAAAATGCACAGGTTTGGTAGGTTTCCCTAGGTGCCGGCTGAGCTAGAGGCCAAAATCTACAGGTAGGCACTTTGCAAAAAACACCTCTGTTTTCTTTCAAAAAAATTGGATGTGTCCACGTTGCGCTTTGGGGCATTTCCTGTCGCGGGCGGTAGGCCTACCCACACAAGTGAGGTATCATTTTTATCGGGAGACTTGGGGGAACACTGGTTGGAAGGAAATTTGTGGCTCCTCTCAGATTCCAGAACTTTCTGCCACAGAAATGTAAGGAACATGTGTTTTTTTAGCCATATTTTGAGGTTTGCAAAGGATTCTGGGTAACAGAACCTGGTCAGAGCCCCACAAGTTATCCCATCTTGGATTCCCCTAGGTCTCTAGTTTTCATAAATGCACAGGTTTGGTAGGTTTCCCTAGGTGCCGGCTGAGCTAGAGGCCAATATCTACAGGTAGGCACTTTGCAAAAAACACCTCTGTTTTCTTTCAAAAAATTGGATGTGTCCACGTAGCCCTTTGGGGCATTTCCTGTCGCGGGCGCTAGGCCTACCCACACAAGTGAGGTAGCATTTTTATCTGGAGACTTAGGGGAACGCTGGGTGGAAGGATATTTGTGGCTCCTCTCAGATTCCAGAACTTTCTGCCACAGAAATGTGAGGAACATGTGTTTTTTTAGCCACATGTTGAGGTTTGCAAAGGATTCTGGGTAACAGAACCTGGTCAGAGCCCCACATGTCACCCCATCTTGGATTCCCCTAGGTCTCTAGTTTTCAAAAATACACAGGTTTGGTAGGTTTCCATAGGTGCCAGCTGAGCTAGAGGCCAAAATCTACAGGTAGGCACTTTGAAAAAACACCTCTGTTTTCTTTAAAAAAATAGGATGTGTCCACGTAGCGCTTTGGGGCATTTCCTGTCGCGGGCGCTAGGCCTACCCACACAAGTGAGGTAGCATTTTTATCTGGAGACTTAGGGGAACGCTGGGTGGAAGGAAATTTGTGGCTCCTCTCAGATTCCAGAACTTTCTGCCACAGAAATATAAGGAACAAGTGTTTTTTTAGCCACATTTTGAGGTTTGCAAAGGATTGTGGGTAACAGAGCCTGGTCAGAGCCCCACAAGTCACCCCATCTTGGATTCCCCTAGGTCTCTAGTTTTCAAAAATGCACAGGTTTGGTAGGTTTCCCTAGGTGCCGGCTGAGCTAGAGGCCAAAATCTACAGGTAGGCACTTCGTAAAAAACACCTCTGTTTTCTTTCAAAAAATTGGATGTGTCCACGTTGCGCTTTGGGGCATTTCCTGTCGCGGGCGATAGGCCTACCTACACAAGTGAGGTATCATTTTTATCGGGAGACTTGGGGGAACGCTGGGTGGAAGGAAATTTGTGGCTCCTCTCAGATTCCAGAACTTTCTGCCACAGAAATGTGAGTAACATGGGTTTTTTTGGCCAAATTTTGAGGTTTGCAAAGGATTCTGGGTAACAGAACCTGGTCAGAGCCCCACAACTTATCCCATCTTGGATTCCCCTAGGTCTCTAGTTTTCATAAATGCACAGGTTTGGTAGGTTTCCCTAGGTGCCGGCTGAGCTAGAGGCCAATATCTACAGGTAGGCACTTTGCAAAAAACACCTCTGTTTTCTTTCAAAAAATTGGATGTGTCCACGTAGCGCCTTGGGGCATTTCCTGTCGCGGGCGCTAGGCCTACCCACACAAGTGAGGTAGCATTTTTATCTGGAGACTTAGGGGAACGCTGCGTGGAAGGATATTTGTGGCTCCTCTCAGATTCCAGAACTTTCTGCCACAGAAAAGTGAGGAACATGTGTTTTTTTAACCACATTTCGAGGTTTGCAAAGGATTCTGGGTAACAGAACCTGGTCAGAGCCCCACAAGTCACCCCATCTTGGATTCCCCTAGGTCTCTAGTTTTAAAAAATACACAGGTTTGGTAGGTTTCCATAGGTGCCAGCTGACCTAGAGGCCAAAATCTACAGGTAGGCACTTTGAAAAAACACCTCTGTTTTCTTTAAAAAAATAGGATGTGTCCACGTAGCGCTTTGGGGCATTTCCTGTCGCGGGTGCTAGGCCTACCCACACAAGTGAGGTAGCATTTTTATCTGGAGACTTAGGGGAACGCTGGGTGGAAGGAAATTTGTGGCTCCTCTCAGATTCCAGAACTTTCTGCCACAGAAATGTAAGGAACAAGTGTTTTTTTAGCCACATTTTGAGGTTTGCAAAGGATTGTGGGTAACAGAACCTGGTCAGAGCCCCACAAGTCACCCCATCTTGGATTCCCCTAGGTCTCTAGTTTTAAAAAATGCACAGGTTTGGTAGGTTTCCCTAGGTGCCGGCTGAGCTAGAGGCCAAAATCTACAGGTAGGCACTTTGCAAAAAACACCTCTGTTTTCTTTCAAAAAAATTGGATGTGTCCACGTTGCGCTTTGGGGCATTTCCTGTCGCGGGCGGTAGGCCTACCCACACAAGTGAGGTATCATTTTTATCGGGAGACTTGGGGGAACACTGGTTGGAAGGAAATTTGTGGCTCCTCTCAGATTCCAGAACTTTCTGCCACAGAAATGTAAGGAACATGTGTTTTTTTAGCCATATTTTGAGGTTTGCAAAGGATTCTGGGTAACAGAACCTGGTCAGAGCCCCACAAGTTATCCCATCTTGGATTCCCCTAGGTCTCTAGTTTCCATAAATGCACAGGTTTGGTAGGTTTCCCTAGGTGCCGGCTGAGCTAGAGGCCAATATCTACAGGTAGGCACTTTGCAAAAAACACCTCTGTTTTCTTTAAAAAAATAGGATGTGTCCACGTAGCGCTTTGGGGCATTTCCTGTCGCGGGCGCTAGGCCTACCCACACAAGTGAGGTAGCATTTTTATCTGGAGACTTAGGGGAACGCTGGGTGGAAGGAAATTTGTGGCTCCTCTCAGATTCCAGAACTTTCTGCCACAGAAATGTGAGGAACATGTGTTTTTTTAGCCACATTTTGAGGTTTGCAAAGGATTCTGGGTAACAGCACCTGGTCAGAGCCCCACATGTCACCCCATCTTGGATTCCCCTAGGTCTTTAGTTTTCAAAAATGCACAGGTTTGGTAGGTTTCCCTAGGTGCCGGCTGAGCTAGAGGCCAAAATCTACAGGTAGGCACTTCGTAAAAAACACCTCTGTTTTCTTTCAAAAAATTGGATGTGTCCACGTTGCGCTTTGGGGCATTTTCTGTTGCGGGCGCTAGGCCTACCCACACAAGTGAGGTATCATTTTTATCGGGAGACCTGGGGGAACACTGGGTGGAAGGAAATTTGTGGCTCCTCTCAGATTCCAGAACTTTCTGCCACAAAAATGTAAGGAACATGTGTTTTTTTAGCCACATTTTGAGGTTTGCAAA
Source organism: Pleurodeles waltl (assembly GCF_031143425.1). NCBI lineage: Eukaryota > Metazoa > Chordata > Amphibia > Caudata > Salamandridae > Pleurodeles > Pleurodeles waltl. The sequence goes on along the minus strand of NC_090443.1, from coordinate 784,858,689 downwards.
GGATTGTGGGTAACAGAACCTGGTCAGAGCCCCACAAGTCACCCCATCTTGGATTCCCCTAGGTCTCTAGTTTTCATAAATGCACAGGTTTGGTAGGTTTCCCTAGGTGCCGGCTGAGCTAGAAGCCAAAATCTACAGGGAGGCACTTCGTAAAAAACACCTCTGTTTTCTTTCAAAAAATTGGATGTGTCCACGTTGCGCTTTGGGGCATTTTCTGTTGCGGGCGCTAGGCCTACCCACACAAGTGAGGTATCATTTTTATCGGGAGACCTGGGGGAACACTGGGTGGAAGGAAATTTGTGGCTCCTCTCAGATTCCAGAACTTTCTGCCACAAAAATGTAAGGAACATGTGTTTTTTTAGCCACATTTTGAGGTTTGCAAAGGATTGTGGGTAACAGAACCTGGTCAGAGCCCCACAAGTCACCCCATCTTGGATTCCCCTAGGTCTCTAGTTTTCATAAATGCACAGGTTTGGTAGGTTTCCCTAGGTGCCGGCTGAGCTAGAAGCCAAAATCTACAGGGAGGCACTTTGCAAAAAACACCTCTGTTTTCTTTAAAAAAATTGGATGTGTCCACGTTGCACTTTGGGGCATTTCCTGTTGCGGGCGCTAGGCCTACCCACACAAGTGAGGTATCATTTTTATCGGGAGACTTGGAGGAACGCTGGGTGGAAGGAAATTTGTGGCTTCTCTCAGATTCCAGAACTTTCTGCCACAGAAATGTGAGGAACATGTGTTTTTTTAGCCAAATTTTGAGGTTTGCAAAGGATTCTGGGTAACAGAACATGGTCAGAGCCCCACAAGTCACCCCATCTTGGATTCCCCTAGGTCTCTAGTTTTCATAAATGCACAGGTTTGGTAGGTTTCCCTAGGTGCCGGCTGAGCTAGAAGCCAAAATCTACAGGGAGGCACTTTGCAAAAAACACCTCTGTTTTCTTTAAAAAAATTGGATGTGTCCACGTTGCACTTTGGGGCATTTCCTGTTGCGGGCGCTAGGCCTACCCACACAAGTGAGGTATCATTTTTATCGGGAGACTTGGAGGAACGCTGGGTGGAAGGAAATTTGTGGCTTCTCTCAGATTCCAGAACTTTCTGCCACAGAAATGTGAGGAACATGTGTTTTTTTAGCCAAATTTTGAGGTTTGCAAAGGATTCTGGGTAACAGAACATGGTCAGAGCCCCACAAGTCACCCCATCTTGGATTCCCCTAGGTCTCTAGTTTTCATAAATGCACAGGTTTGGTAGGTTTCCCTAGGTGCCGGCTGAGCTAGAGGCCAAAATCTACAGGGAGGCACTTTGTAAAAAACACCTCTGTTTTCTTTAAAAAAATTGGATGTGTCCACGTTTCGCTTTGGGGCATTTCCTGTCGCGGGCGGTAGGCCTACCCACACAAGTGAGGTATCATTTTTATCGGGAGACTTGGGGGAACGCTGGGTGGAAGGAAATTTGTGGCTTCTCTCAGATTCCAGAACTTTCTGCCACAGAAATGTGAGGAACATGTGTTTTTTTAGCCACATTTTGAGGTTTGCAAAGGATTCTGGGTAACAGAACCTGGTCAGAGCCCCACAAGTCACCCCATCTTGGATTCCCGTAGGTCTCTAGTTTTCAAAAATGCAGAGGTTTGGTAGGTTTCCCTAGGTGCCGGCTGAGCTAGAGGCCAAAATCTACAGGTAGGCACTTTGAAAAAACACCTCTGTTTTCTTTAAAAAAATAGGATGTGTCCACGTAGCGCTTTGGGGCATTTCCTGTCGCGGGCGCTAGGCCTACCCACACAAGTGAGGTAGCATTTTTATCTGGAGACTTAGGGGAACGCTGGGTGGAAGGAAATTTGTGGCTCCTCTCAGATTCCAGAACTTTCTGCCACAGAAATGTAAGGAACAAGTGTTTTTTTAGCCACATTTTGAGGTTTGCAAAGGATTGTGGGTAACAGAACCTGGTCAGAGCCCCACAAGTCACCCCATCTTGGATTCCCCTAGGTCTCTAGTTTTCAAAAATACACAGGTTTGGTAGGTTTCCATAGGTGCCAGCTGAGCTAGAGGCCAAAATCTACAGGTAGGCACTTTGAAAAAACACCTCTGTTTTCTTTAAAAAAATAGGATGTGTCCACGTAGCGCTTTGGGGCATTTCCTGTCGCGGGCGCTAGGCCTACCCACACAAGTGAGGTAGCATTTTTATCTGGAGACTTAGGGGAACGCTGGGTGGAAGGAAATTTGTGGCTCCTCTCAGATTCCAGAACTTTCTGCCACAGAAATGTAAGGAACAAGTGTTTTTTTAGCCACATTTTGAGGTTTGCAAAGGATTGTGGGTAACAGAACCTGGTCAGAGCCCCACAAGTCACCCCATCTAGGATTCCCCTAGGTCTCTAGTTTTCAAAAATACACAGGTTTGGTAGGTTTCCCTAGGTGCCGGCTGAGCTAGAGGCCAAAATCTACAGGTAGGCACTTCGTAAAAAACACCTCTGTTTTCTTTCAAAAAATTGGATGTGTCCACGTTGCGCTTTGGGGCATTTCCTGTCGCGGGCGATAGGCCTACCTACACAAGTGAGGTATCATTTTTATCGGGAGACTTGGGGGAACGCTGGGTGGAAGGAAATTTGTGGCTCCTCTCAGATTCCAGAGCTTTCTGCCACAGAAATGTGAGTAACATGGTTTTTTTTGGCCAAATTTTGAGGTTTGCAAAGGATTCTGGGTAACAGAACCTGGTCAGAGCCCCACAACTTATCCCATCTTGGATTCCCCTAGGTCTCTAGTTTTCAAAAATGCACAGGTTTGGTAGGTTTCCCTAGGTGCCGGCTGAGCTAGAGGCCAAAATCTACAGGTAGGCACTTTGCAAAAAACACCTCTGTTTTCTTTCAAAAAAATTGGATGTGTCCACGTTGCGCTTTGGGGCATTTCCTGTCGCGGGCGGTAGGCCTACCCACACAAGTGAGGTATCATTTTTATCGGGAGACTTGGGGGAACACTGGTTGGAAGGAAATTTGTGGCTCCTCTCAGATTCCAGAACTTTCTGCCACAGAAATGTAAGGAACATGTGTTTTTTTAGCCATATTTTGAGGTTTGCAAAGGATTCTGGGTAACAGAACCTGGTCAGAGCCCCACAAGTTATCCCATCTTGGATTCCCCTAGGTCTCTAGTTTTCATAAATGCACAGGTTTGGTAGGTTTCCCTAGGTGCCGGCTGAGCTAGAGGCCAATATCTACAGGTAGGCACTTTGCAAAAAACACCTCTGTTTTCTTTCAAAAAATTGGATGTGTCCACGTAGCCCTTTGGGGCATTTCCTGTCGCGGGCGCTAGGCCTACCCACACAAGTGAGGTAGCATTTTTATCTGGAGACTTAGGGGAACGCTGGGTGGAAGGATATTTGTGGCTCCTCTCAGATTCCAGAACTTTCTGCCACAGAAATGTGAGGAACATGTGTTTTTTTAGCCACATTTTGAGGTTTGCAAAGGATTCTGGGTAACAGAACCTGGTCAGAGCCCCACATGTCACCCCATCTTGGATTCCCCTAGGTCTCTAGTTTTCAAAAATACACAGGTTTGGTAGGTTTCCATAGGTGCCAGCTGAGCTAGAGGCCAAAATCTACAGGTAGGCACTTTGAAAAAACACCTCTGTTTTCTTTAAAAAAATAGGATGTGTCCACGTAGCGCTTTGGGGCATTTCCTGTTGCGGGCGCTAGGCCTACCCACACAAGTGAGGTAGCATTTTTATCTGGAGACTTAGGGGAACGCTGGGTGGAAGGAAATTTGTGGCTCCTCTCAGATTCCAGAACTTTCTGCCACAGAAATGTAAGGAACAAGTGTTTTTTTAGCCACATTTTGAGGTTTGCAAAGGATTGTGGGTAACAGAACCTGGTCAGAGCCCCACAAGTCACCCCATCTTGGATTCCCCTAGGTCTCTAGTTTTCAAAAATACACAGGTTTGGTAGGTTTCCATAGGTGCCAGCTGAGCTAGAGGCCAAAATCTACAGGTAGGCACTTTGAAAAAACACCTCTGTTTTCTTTAAAAAAATAGGATGTGTCCACGTAGCGCTTTGGGGCATTTCCTGTCGCGGGCGCTAGGCCTACCCACACAAGTGAGGTAGCATTTTTATCTGGAGACTTAGGGGAACGCTGGGTGGAAGGAAATTTGTGGCTCCTCTCAGATTCCAGAACTTTCTGCCACAGAAATATAAGGAACAAGTGTTTTTTTAGCCACATTTTGAGGTTTGCAAAGGATTGTGGGTAACAGAGCCTGGTCAGAGCCCCACAAGTCACCCCATCTTGGATTCCCCTAGGTCTCTAGTTTTCAAAAATGCACAGGTTTGGTAGGTTTCCCTAGGTGCCGGCTGAGCTAGAGGCCAAAATCTACAGGTAGGCACTTCGTAAAAAACACCTCTGTTTTCTTTCAAAAAATTGGATGTGTCCACGTTGCGCTTTGGGGCATTTCCTGTCGCGGGCGATAGGCCTACCTACACAAGTGAGGTATCATTTTTATCGGGAGACTTGGGGGAACGCTGGGTGGAAGGAAATTTGTGGCTCCTCTCAGATTCCAGAACTTTCTGCCACAGAAATGTGAGTAACATGGGTTTTTTTGGCCAAATTTTGAGGTTTGCAAAGGATTCTGGGTAACAGAACCTGGTCAGAGCCCCACAACTTATCCCATCTTGGATTCCCCTAGGTCTCTAGTTTTCATAAATGCACAGGTTTGGTAGGTTTCCCTAGGTGCCGGCTGAGCTAGAGGCCAATATCTACAGGTAGGCACTTTGCAAAAAACACCTCTGTTTTCTTTCAAAAAATTGGATGTGTCCACGTAGCGCCTTGGGGCATTTCCTGTCGCGGGCGCTAGGCCTACCCACACAAGTGAGGTAGCATTTTTATCTGGAGACTTAGGGGAACGCTGGGTGGAAGGATATTTGTGGCTCCTCTCAGATTCCAGAACTTTCTGCCACAGAAATGTGAGGAACATGTGTTTTTTTAGCCACATTTTGAGGTTTGCAAAGGATTCTGGGTAACAGAACCTGGTCAGAGCCCCACAAGTCACCCCATCTTGGATTCCCCTAGGTCTCTAGTTTTCAAAAATACACAGGTTTGGTAGGTTTCCCTAGGTGCCAGCTGAGCTAGAGGCCAAAATCTACAGGTAGGCACTTTGAAAAAACACCTCTGTTTTCTTTAAAAAAATGGGATGTGTCCACGTAGCGCTTTGGGGCATTTCCTTTCGCGGGCGCTAGGCCTACCCACACAAGTGAGGTAGCATTTTTATCTGGAGACTTAGGGGAACGCTGGGTGGAAGGAAATTTGTGGCTCCTCTCAGATTCCAGAACTTTCTGCCACAGAAATGTAAGGAACAAGTGTTTTTTTAGCCACATTTTGAGGTTTGCAAAGGATTGTGGGTAACAGAACCTGGTCAGAGCCCCACAAGTCACCCCATCTTGGATTCCCCTAGGTCTCTAGTTTTCAAAAATACACAGGTTTGGTAGGTTTCCATAGGTGCCGGCTGAGCTAGAGGCCAAAATCTACAGGTAGGCACTTCGTAAAAAACACCTCTGTTTTCTTTCAAAAAATTGGATGTGTCCACGTTGCGCTTTGGGGCATTTCCTGTCGCGGGCGATAGGCCTACCTACACAAGTGAGGTATCATTTTTATCGGGAGACTTGGGGGAACGCTGGGTGGAAGGAAATTTGTGGCTCCTCTCAGATTCCAGAACTTTCTGCCACAGAAATGTGAGTAACATGGTTTTTTTTGGCCAAATTTTGAGGTTTGCAAAGGATTCTGGGTAACAGAACCTGGTCAGAGCCCCACAACTTATCCCATCTTGGATTCCCCTAGGTCTCTAGTTTTCAAAAATGCACAGGTTTGGTAGGTTTCCCTAGGTGCCGGCTGAGCTAGAGGCCAAAATCTACAGGTAGGCACTTTGCAAAAAACACCTCTGTTTTCTTTCAAAAAAATTGGATGTGTCCACGTTGCGCTTTGGGGCATTTCCTGTCGCGGGCGGTAGGCCTACCCACACAAGTGAGGTATCATTTTTATCGGGAGACTTGGGGGAACACTGGTTGGAAGGAAATTTGTGGCTCCTCTCAGATTCCAGAACTTTCTGCCACAGAAATGTAAGGAACATGTGTTTTTTTAGCCATATTTTGAGGTTTGCAAAGGATTCTGGGTAACAGAACCTGGTCAGAGCCCCACAAGTTATCCCATCTTGGATTCCCCTAGGTCTCTAGTTTTCATAAATGCACAGGTTTAGTAGGTTTCCCTAGGTGCCGGCTGAGCTAGAGGCCAATATCTACAGGTAGGCACTTTGCAAAAAACACCTCTGTTTTCTTTCAACAAATTGGATGTGTCCACGTAGCGCTTTGGGGCATTTCCTGTCGCGGGCGCTAGGCCTACCCACACAAGTGAGGTAGCATTTTTATCTGGAGACTTAGGGGAACGCTGGGTGGAAGGATATTTGTGGCTCCTCTCAGATTCCAGAACTTTCTGCCACAGAAATGTGAGGAACATGTGTTTTTTTAGCCACATTTTGAGGTTTGCAAAGGATTCTGGGTAACAGAACCTGGTCAGAGCCCCACAAGTCACCCCATCTTGGATTCCCCTAGGTCTCTAGTTTTAAAAAATGCACAGGTTTGGTAGGTTTCCCTAGGTGTCGGCTGAGCTAGAGGCCAAAATCTACAGGTAGGCACTTTGCAAAAAACACCTCTGTTTTCTTTCAAAAAATAGGATGTGTCCACGTAGCGCTTTGGGGCATTTCCTGTCGCGGGCGCTAAGCCTACCCACACAAGTGAGGTAGCATTTTTATCTGGAGACTTAGGGGAACGCTGGGTGGAAGGAAATTTGTGGCTCCTCTCAGATTCCAGAACTTTCTGCCACAGAAATGTGAGGAACATGTGTTTTTTTTTAGCCACATTTTGAGGTTTGCAAAGGATTCTGGGTAACAGTACCTGGTCAGCGCCCCACATGTCACCCCATCTTGGATTCCCCTAGGTCTTTAGTTTTAAAAAATGCACAGGTTTGGTAGGTTTCCCTAGGTGCCGGCTGAGCTAGAGGCCAAAATCTACAGGTAGGCACTTCGTAAAAAACACCTCTGTTTTCTTTCAAAAAATTGGATGTGTCCACGTTGCGCTTTGGGGCATTTTCTGTTGCGGGCGCTAGGCCTACCCACACAAGTGAGGTATCATTTTTATCGGGAGACCTGGGGGAACACTGGGTGGAAGGAAATTTGTGGCTCCTCTCAGATTCCAGAACTTTCTGCCACAGAAATGTAAGGAACATGTGCTTTTTTAGCCACATTTTGAGGTTTGCAAAGGATTGTGGGTAACAGAACCTGGTCAGAGCCCAACAAGTCACCCCATCTTGGATTCCCCTAGGTCTCTAGTTTTCAAAAATACACAGTCAGTTTTGGTAGGTTTCCCTAGGTGCCGGCTGAGCTAGAGGCCAAAATCTACAGGTAGGCACTTCGTAAAAAACACCTCTGTTTTCTTTCAAAAAATTGGATGTGTCCACGTTGCGCTTTGGGGCATTTCCTGTCGCGGGCGATAGGCCTACCTACACAAGTGAGGTATCATTTTTATCGGGAGACTTGGGGGAACGCTGGGTGGAAGGAAATTTGTGGCTCCTCTCAGATTCCAGAACTTTCTGCCACAGAAATGTGAGTAACATGGGTTTTTTTGGCCAAATTTTGAGGTTTGCAAAGGATTCTGGGTAACAGAACCTGGTCAGAACCCCACAAGTTATCCCATCTTGGATTCCCCTAGGTCTCTAGTTTTAAAAAATGCACAGGTTTGGTAGGTTTCCCTATGTGCAGGCTGAGCTAGAGGCCAAAATCTACAGGTAGGCACTTTGCAAAAAACACCTCTGTTTTCTTTCAAAAAAATTGGATGTGTCCACTTTGCGCTTTGGGGCATTTCCTGTCGCGGGCGCTAGGCCTACCCACACAAGTGAGCTATCATTTTTATCGGGAGACTTGGGGGAACACTGGGTGGAAGGAAATTTGTGGCTCCTCTCAGATTCCAGAACTTTCTGCCACAGAAATGTAAGGAACATGTGTTTTTTTAGCGATATTTTGAGGTTTGCAAAGGATTCTGGGTAACAGAACCTGGTCAGAGCCCCACATGTCACCCCATCTTGGATTCCCCTAGGTCTCTAGTTTTCAAAAATGCACAGGTTTGGTAGGTTTCCCTAGGTGCCGGCTGAGCTAGAGGCCAAAATCTACAGGGAGGCACTTTGCAAAAAACACCTCTATTTTCTTTCAAAAAATTGGATGTGTCCACGTTGCGCTTTGGGGCATTTCCTGTCGCGGGCGCTAGGCCTACCCACACAAGTGAGGTATAATTTTTATCTGGAGACTTGGCGGAACGCTGGGTGGATGGAAATTTGTGGCTCCTCTCAGATTCCTGAATTTTCTGCCACAGAAATGTGAGGAAAATGGGTTTTTTGGGCCAAATTTTGAGGTTTGCAAAGGATTCTGGGTAACAGAACCTGGTCAGCGCCCCACAAGTTATCCCATCTTGGATTCCCCTAGGTCTCTAGTTTTAAAAAATGCACAGGTTTGGCAGGTTTCCCTACGTGCAGGCTGAGCTAGAGGCCAAAATCTACAGGTAGGCACTTTGCAAAAAACACCTCTGTTTTCTTTCAAAAAAATTGGATGTGTCCACGTTGCGCTTTGGGGCATTTCCTGTCGCGGGCGCTAGGCCTACCCACACAAGTGAGGTATCATTTTTATCGGGAGACCTGGGGGAACACTGGGTGGAAGGAAATTTGTGGCTCCTCTCAGATTCCAGAACTTTCTGCCACAGAAATGTAAGGAACATGTGCTTTTTTAGCCACATTTTGAGGTTTGCAAAGGATTGTGGGTAACAGAACCTGGTCAGAGCCCAACAAGTCACCCCATCTTGGATTCCCCTAGGTCTCTAGTTTTCAAAAATACACAGTTTTGGTAGGTTTCCCTAGGTGCCGGCTGAGCTAGAGGCCAAAATCTACAGGTAGGCACTTCGTAAAAAACACCTCTGTTTTCTTTCAAAAAATTGGATGTGTCCACGTTGCGCTTTGGGGCATTTCCTGTCGCGGGCGATAGGCCTACCTACACAAGTGAGGTATCATTTTTATCGGGAGACTTGGGGGAACACTGGGTGGAAGGAAATTTGTGGCTCCTCTCAGATTCAAGAACTTTCTGCCACAGAAATGTAAGGAACATGTGTTTTTTTAGCCACATTTTGAGGTTTGCAAAGGATTGTGGGTAACAGAACCTGGTCAGAGCCCCACAAGTTATCCCATCTTGGATTCCCCTAGGTCTCTAGTTTTAAAAAATGCACAGGTTTGGTAGGTTTCCCTATGTGCAGGCTGAGCTAGAGGCCAAAATCTACAGGTAGGCACTTTGCAAAAAACACCTCTGTTTTCTTTCAAAAAAATTGGATGTGTCCACTTTGCGCTTTGGGGCATTTCCTGTCGCGGGCGCTAGGCCTACCCACACAAGTGAGCTATCATTTTTATCGGGAGACTTGGGGGAACACTGGGTGGAAGGAAATGTGTGGCTCCTCTCAGATTCCAGAACTTTCTGCCACAGAAATGTAAGGAACAAGTGTTTTTTTAGCCACATTTTGAGGTTTGCAAAGGATTGTGGGTAACAGAACCTGGTCAGAGCCCCACAAGTCACCCCATCTTGGATTCCCCTAGGTCTCTAGTTTTCAAAAATACACAGGTTTGGTAGGTTTCCCTAGGTGCCGGCTGAGCTAGAGGCCAAAATCTACAGGTAGGCACTTCGTAAAAAACACCTCTGTTTTCTTTCAAAAAATTGGATGTGTCCACGTTGCGCTTTGGGGCATTTCCTGTCGCGGGCGATAGGCCTACCTACACAAGTGAGGTATCATTTTTATCGGGAGACTTGGGGGAACGCTGGGTGGAAGGAAATTTGTGGCTCCTCTCAGATTCCAGAACTTTCTGCCACAGAAATGTGAGTAACATGGTTTTTTTTGGAAAAATTTTGAGGTTTGCAAAGGATTCTGGGTAACAGAACCTGGTCAGAGCCCCACAACTTATCCCATCTTGGATTCCCCTAGGTCTCTAGTTTTCAAAAATGCACAGGTTTGGTAGGTTTCCCTAGGTGCCGGCTGAGCTAGAGGCCAAAATCTACAGGTAGGCACTTTGCAAAAAACACCTCTGTTTTCTTTCAAAAAAATTGGATGTGTCCACGTTGCGCTTTGGGGCATTTCCTGTCGCGGGCGGTAGGCCTACCCACACAAGTGAGGTATCATTTTTATCGGGAGACTTGGGGGAACACTGGTTGGAAGGATATTTGTGGCTCCTCTCAGATTCCAGAACTTTCTGCCACAGAAATGTAAGGAACATGTGTTTTTTTAGCCATATTTTGAGGTTTGCAAAGGATTCTGGGTAACAGAACCTGGTCAGAGCCCCACAAGTTATCCCATCTTGGATTCCCCTAGGTCTCTAGTTTTCATAAATGCACAGGTTTAGTAGGTTTCCCTAGGTGCCGGCTGAGCTAGAGGCCAATATCTACAGGTAGGCACTTTGCAAAAAACACCTCTGTTTTCTTTCAACAAATTGGATGTGTCCACGTAGCGCTTTGGGGCATTTCCTGTCGCGGGCGCTAGGCCTACCCACACAAGTGAGGTAGCATTTTTATCTGGAGACTTAGGGGAACGCTGGGTGGAAGGATATTTGTGGCTCCTCTCAGATTCCAGAACTTTCTGCCACAGAAATGTGAGGAACATGTGTTTTTTTAGCCACATTTTGAGGTTTGCAAAGGATTCTGGGTAACAGAACCTGGTCAGAGCCCCACAAGTCACCCCATCTTGGATTCCCCTAGGTCTCTAGTTTTCAAAAATACACAGGTTTGGTAGGTTTCCCTAGGTGCCGGCTGAGCTAGAGGCCAAAATCTACAGGTAGGCACTTCGTAAAAAACACCTCTGTTTTCTTTCAAAAAATTGGATGTGTCCACGTTGCGCTTTGGGGCATTTCCTGTCGCGGGCGATAGGCCTACCTACACAAGTGAGGTATCATTTTTATCGGGAGACTTGGGGGAACGCTGGGTGGAAGGAAATTTGTGGCTCCTCTCAGATTCCAGAACTTTCTGCCACAGAAATGTGAGTAACATGGTTTTTTTTGGCCAAATTTTGAGGTTTGCAAAGGATTCTGGGTAACAGAACCTGGTCAGAGCCCCACAACTTATCCCATCTTGGATTCCCCTAGGTCTCTAGTTTTCAAAAATGCACAGGTTTGGTAGGTTTCCCTAGGTGCCGGCTGAGCTAGAGGCCAAAATCTACAGGTAGGCACTTTGCAAAAAACACCTCTGTTTTCTTTCAAAAAAATTGGATGTGTCCACGTTGCGCTTTGGGGCATTTCCTGTCGCGGGCGGTAGGCCTACCCACACAAGTGAGGTATCATTTTTATCGGGAGACTTGGGGGAACACTGGTTGGAAGGAAATTTGTGGCTCCTCTCAGATTCCAGAACTTTCTGCCACAGAAATGTAAGGAACATGTTTTTTTTTAGCCATATTTTGAGGTTTGCAAAGGATTCTGGGTAACAGAACCTGGTCAGAGCCCCACAAGTTATCCCATCTTGGATTCCCCTAGGTCTCTAGTTTTCATAAATGCACAGGTTTAGTAGGTTTCCCTAGGTGCCGGCTGAGCTAGAGGCCAATATCTACAGGTAGGCACTTTGCAAAAAACACCTCTGTTTTCTTTCAACAAATTGGATGTGTCCACGTAGCGCTTTGGGGCATTTCCTGTCGCGGGCGCTAGGCCTACCCACACAAGTGAGGTAGCATTTTTATCTGGAGACTTAGGGGAACGCTGGGTGGAAGGATATTTGTGGCTCCTCTCAGATTCCAGAACTTTCTGCCACAGAAATGTGAGGAACATGTGTTTTTTTAGCCACATTTTGAGGTTTGCAAAGGATTCTGGGTAACAGAACCTGGTCAGAGCCCCACAAGTCACCCCATCTTGGATTCCCCTAGGTCTCTAGTTTTAAAAAATGCACAGGTTTGGAAGGTTTCCCTAGGTGCCGGCTGAGCTAGAGGCCAAAATCTACAGGTAGGCACTTTGCAAAAAACACCTCTGTTTTCTTTCAAAAAATAGGATGTGTCCACGTAGCGCTTTGGGGCATTTCCTGTCGCGGGCGCTAAGCCTACCCACACAAGTGAGGTAGCATTTTTATCTGGAGACTTAGGGGAACGCTGGGTGGAAGGAAATTTGTGGCTCCTCTCAGATTCCAGAACTTTCTGCCACAGAAATGTGAGGAACATGTGTTTTTTTTTAGCCACATTTTGAGGTTTGCAAAGGATTCTGGGTAACAGTACCTGGTCAGCGCCCCACATGTCACCCCATCTTGGATTCCCCTAGGTCTTTAGTTTTAAAAAATGCACAGGTTTGGTAGGTTTCCCTAGGTGCCGGCTGAGCTAGAGGCCAAAATCTACAGGTAGGCACTTCGTAAAAAACACCTCTGTTTTCTTTCAAAAAATTGGATGTGTCCACGTTGCGCTTTGGGGCATTTTCTGTTGCGGGCGCTAGGCCTACCCACACAAGTGAGGTATCATTTTTATCGGGAGACCTGGGGGAACACTGGGTGGAAGGAAATTTGTGGCTCCTCTCAGATTCCAGAACTTTCTGCCACAGAAATGTAAGGAACATGTGCTTTTTTAGCCACATTTTGAGGTTTGCAAAGGATTGTGGGTAACAGAACCTGGTCAGAGCCCAACAAGTCACCCCATCTTGGATTCCCCTAGGTCTCTAGTTTTCAAAAATACACAGTCAGTTTTGGTAGGTTTCCCTAGGTGCCGGCTGAGCTAGAGGCCAAAATCTACAGGTAGGCACTTCGTAAAAAACACCTCTGTTTTCTTTCAAAAAATTGGATGTGTCCACGTTGCGCTTTGGGGCATTTCCTGTCGCGGGCGATAGGCCTACCTACACAAGTGAGGTATCATTTTTATCGGGAGACTTGGGGGAACGCTGGGTGGAAGGAAATTTGTGGCTCCTCTCAGATTCCAGAACTTTCTGCCACAGAAATGTGAGTAACATGGGTTTTTTTGGCCAAATTTTGAGGTTTGCAAAGGATTCTGGGTAACAGAACCTGGTCAGAACCCCACAAGTTATCCCATCTTGGATTCCCCTAGGTCTCTAGTTTTAAAAAATGCACAGGTTTGGTAGGTTTCCCTATGTGCAGGCTGAGCTAGAGGCCAAAATCTACAGGTAGGCACTTTGCAAAAAACACCTCTGTTTTCTTTTAAAAAAAGTGGATGTGTCCACTTTGCGCTTTGGGGCATTTCCTGTCACGGGCGCTAGGCCTACCCACACAAGTGAGCTATCATTTTTATCGGGAGACTTGGGGGAACACTGGGTGGAAGGAAATTTGTGGCTCCTCTCAGATTCCAGAACTTTCTGCCACAGAAATGTAAGGAACATGTGTTTTTTTAGCGATATTTTGAGGTTTGCAAAGGATTCTGGGTAACAGAACCTGGTCAGAGCCCCACATGTCACCCCATCTTGGATTCCCCTAGGTCTCTAGTTTTCAAAAATGCACAGGTTTGGTAGGTTTCCCTAGGTGCCGGCTGAGCTAGAGGCCAAAATCTACAGGGAGGCACTTTGCAAAAAACACCTCTATTTTCTTTCAAAAAATTGGATGTGTCCACGTTGCGCTTTGGGGCATTTCCTGTCGCGGGCGCTAGGCCTACCCACACAAGTGAGGTATAATTTTTATCTGGAGACTTGGCGGAACGCTGGGTGGATGGAAATTTGTGGCTCCTCTCAGATTCCAGAATTTTCTGCCACAGAAATGTGAGGAAAATTGGTTTTTTGGGCCAAATTTTGAGGTTTGCAAAGGATTCTGGGTAACAGAACCTGGTCAGCGCCCCACAAGTTATCCCATCTTGGATTCCCCTAGGTCTCTAGTTTTAAAAAATGCACAGGTTTGGCAGGTTTCCCTACGTGCAGGCTGAGCTAGAGGCCAAAATCTACAGGTAGGCACTTTGCAAAAAACACCTCTGTTTTCTTTCAAAAAAATTGGATGTGTCCACGTTGCGCTTTGGGGCATTTCCTGTCGCGGGCGCTAGGCCTACCCACACAAGTGAGGTATCATTTTTATCGGGAGACCTGGGGGAACACTGGGTGGAAGGAAATTTGTGGCTCCTCTCAGATTCCAGAACTTTCTGCCACAGAAATGTAAGGAACATGTGCTTTTTTAGCCACATTTTGAGGTTTGCAAAGGATTGTGGGTAACAGAACCTGGTCAGAGCCCAACAAGTCACCCCATCTTGGATTCCCCTAGGTCTCTAGTTTTCAAAAATACACAGTTTTGGTAGGTTTCCCTAGGTGCCGGCTGAGCTAGAGGCCAAAATCTACAGGTAGGCACTTCGTAAAAAACACCTCTGTTTTCTTTCAAAAAATTGGATGTGTCCACGTTGCGCTTTGGGGCATTTCCTGTCGCGGGCGATAGGCCTACCTACACAAGTGAGGTATCATTTTTATCGGGAGACTTGGGGGAACGCTGGGTGGAAGGAAATTTGTGGCTCCTCTCAGATTCCAGAACTTTCTGCCACAGAAATGTGAGTAACATGGGTTTTTTTGGCCAAATTTTGAGGTTTGCAAAGGATTCTGGGTAACAGAACCTGGTCAGAGCCCCACAAGTTATCCCATCTTGGATTCCCCTAGGTCTCTAGTTTTAAAAAATGCACAGGTTTGGTAGGTTTCCCTATGTGCAGGCTGAGCTAGAGGCCAAAATCTACAGGTAGGCACTTTGCAAAAAACACCTCTGTTTTCTTTCAAAAAAATTGGATGTGTCCACTTTGCGCTTTGGGGCATTTCCTGTCGCGGGCGCTAGGCCTACCCACACAAGTGAGCTATCATTTTTATCGGGAGACTTGGGGGAACACTGGGTGGAAGGAAATGTGTGGCTCCTCTCAGATTCCAGAACTTTCTGCCACAGAAATGTAAGGAACATGTGTTTTTTTAGCCATATTTTGAGGTTTGCAAAGGATTCTGGGTAACAGAACCTGGTCAGAGCCCCACATGTCACCCCATCTTGGATTCCCCTAGGTCTCTAGTTTTCAAAAATGCACAGGTTTGGTAGGTTTCCCTAGGTGCCGGCTGAGCTAGAGGCCAAAATCTACAGGGAGGCACTTTGCAAAAAACACCTCGGTTTTCTTTCAAAAAATTGGATGTGTCCACGTTGCGCTTTGGGGCATTTCCTGTCGCGGGCGCTAGGCCTACCCACACAAGTGAGGTATAATTTTTATCGGGAGACTTGGCGGAACGCTGGGTGGATGGAAATTTGTGGCTCCTCTCAGATTCCAGAATTTTCTGCCACAGAAATGTGAGGAACATGTGTTTTTTGGGCCAAATTTTGAGGTTTGCAAAGGATTCTGGGTAACAGAACCTGGTCAGCGCCCCACAAGTTATCCCATCTTGGATTCCCCTAGGTCTCTAGTTTTAAAAAATGCACAGGTTTGGCAGGTTTCCCTACGTGCAGGCTGAGCTAGAGGCCAAAATCTACAGGTAGGCACTTTGCAAAAAACACCTCTGTTTTCTTTCAAAAAAATTGGATGTGTCCACGTTGCGCTTTGGGGCATTTCCTGTCGCGGGCGCTAGGCCTACCCACACAAGTGAGCTATCATTTTTATCGGGAGACTTGGGGGAACACTGGGTGGAAGGAAATTTGTGGCTCCTCTCAGATTCCAGAACTTTCTGCCACAGAAATGTAAGGAACAAGTGTTTTTTTAGCCATATTTTGAGGTTTGCAAAGGATTGTGGGTAACAGAACCTGGTCAGAGCCCCACAAGTCACCCCATCTTGGATTCCCCTAGGTCTCTAGTTTTCAAAAATACACAGGTTTGGTAGGTTTCCCTAGGTGCCGGCTGAGCTAGAGGCCAAAATCTACAGGTAGGCACTTCGTAAAAAACACCTCTGTTTTCTTTCAAAAAATTGGATGTGTCCACGTTGCGCTTTGGGGCATTTCCTGTCGCGGGCGATAGGCCTACCTACACAAGTGAGGTATCATTTTTATCGGGAGACTTGGGGGAACGCTGGGTGGAAGGAAATTTGTGGCTCCTCTCAGATTCCAGAACTTTCTGCCACAGAAATGTGAGTAACATGGTTTTTTTGGCCAAATTTTGAGGTTTACAAAGGATTCTGGGTAACAGAACCTGGTCAGAGCCCCACAACTTATCCCATTTTGGATTCCCCTAGGTCTCTAGTTTTCAAAAATGCACAGGTTTGGTAGGTTTCCCTAGGTGCCGGCTGAGCTAGAGGCCAAAATCTACAGGTAGGCACTTTGCAAAAAACACCTCTGTTTTCTTTCAAAAAAATTGGATGTGTCCACGTTGCGCTTTGGGGCATTTCCTGTCGCGGGCGGTAGGCCTACCCACACAAGTGAGGTATCATTTTTATCGGGAGACTTGGGGGAACACTGGTTGGAAGGAAATTTGTGGCTCCTCTCAGATTCCAGAACTTTCTGCCACAGAAATGTGAGGAACATGTGTTTTTTTAGCCACATTTTGAGGTTTGCAAAGGATTCTGGGTAACAGAACCTGGTCAGAGCCCCACAAGTCACCCCATCTTGGATTCCCCTAGGTCTCTAGTTTTAAAAAATGCACAGGTTTGGTAGGTTTCCCTAGGTGCCGGCTGAGCTAGAGGCCAAAATCTACAGGTAGGCACTTTGCAAAAAACACCTCTGTTTTCTTTCAAAAAATAGGATGTGTCCACGTAGCGCTTTGGGGCATTTCCTGTCGCGGGCGCTAAGCCTACCCACACAAGTGAGGTAGCATTTTTATCTGGAAACTTAGGGGAACGCTGGGTGGAAGGAAATTTGTGGCTCCTCTCAGATTCCAGAACTTTCTGCCACAGAAATGTGAGGAACATGTGTTTTTTTAGCCACATTTTGAGGTTTGCAAAGGATTCTGGGTAACAGCACCTGGTCAGCGCCCCACATGTCACCCCATCTTGGATTCCCCTAGGTCTTTAGTTTTAAAAAATGCACAGGTTTGGTAGGTTTCCCTAGGTGCCGGCTGAGCTAGAGGCCAAAATCTACAGGTGGGCACTTCGTAAAAAACACCTCTGTTTTCTTTCAAAAAATTGGATGTGTCCACGTTGCGCTTTGGGGCATTTTCTGTTGCGGGCGCTAGGCCTACCCACACAAGTGAGGTATCATTTTTATCGGGAGACCTGGGGGAACACTGGGTGGAAGGAAATTTGTGGCTCCTCTCAGATTCCAGAACTTTCTGCCACAGAAATGTAAGGAACATGTGCTTTTTTAGCCACATTTTGAGGTTTGCAAAGGATTGTGGGTAACAGAACCTGGTCAGAGCACAACAAGTCACCCCATCTTGGATTCCCCTAGGTCTCTAGTTTTCAAAAATACACAGTTTTGGTAGGTTTCCCTAGGTGCCGGCTGAGCTAGAGGCCAAAATCTACAGGTAGGCACTTCGTAAAAAACACCTCTGTTTTCTTTCAAAAAGTTGGATGTGTCCACGTTGCGCTTTGGGGCATTTCCTGTCGCGGGCGATAGGCCTACCTACACAAGTGAGGTATCATTTTTATCGGGAGACTTGGGGGAACGCTGGGTGGAAGGAAATTTGTGGCTCCTCTCAGATTCCAGAACTTTCTGCCACAGAAATGTGAGTTACATGGGTTTTTTTGGCCAAATTTTGAGGTTTGCAAAGGATTCTGGGTAACAGAACCTGGTCAGAGCCCCACAAGTTATCCCATCTTGGATTCCCCTAGGTCTCTAGTTTTAAAAAATGCACAGGTTTGGTAGGTTTCCCTATGTGCAGGCTGAGCTAGAGGCCAAAATCTACAGGTAGGCACTTTGCAAAAAACACCTCTGTTTTCTTTCAAAAAAATTGGATGTGTCCACTTTGCGCTTTGGGGCATTTCCTGTCGCGGGCGCTAGGCCTACCCACACAAGTGAGCTATCATTTTTATCGGGAGACTTGGGGGAACACTGGGTGGAAGGAAATTTGTGGCTCCTCTCAGATTCCAGAACTTTCTGCCACAGAAATGTAAGGAACATGTGTTTTTTTGGCCATATTTTGAGGTTTGCAAAGGATTCTGGGTAACAGAACCTGGTCAGAGCCCCACATGTCACCCCATCTTGGATTCCCCTAGGTCTCTAGTTTTCAAAAATGCACAGGTTTGGTAGGTTTCCCTAGGTGCCGGCTGAGCTAGAGGCCAAAATCTACAGGGAGGCACTTTGCAAAAAACACCTCTGTTTTCTTTCAAAAAATTGGATGTGTCCACGTTGCGCTTTGGGGCATTTCCTGTCGCGGGCGCTAGGCCTACCCACACAAGTGAGGTATAATTTTTATCGGGAGACTTGGCGGAACGCTGGGTGGATGGAAATTTGTGGCTCCTCTCAGATTCCAGAATTTTCTGCCACAGAAATGTGAGGAACATGTGTTTTTTGGGCCAAATTTTGAGGTTTGCAAAGGATTCTGGGTAACAGAACCTGGTCAGCGCCCCACAAGTTATCCCATCTTGGATTCCCCTAGGTCTCTAGTTTTAAAAAATGCACAGGTTTGGCAGGTTTCCCTACGTGCAGGCTGAGCTAGAAGCCAAAATCTACAGGTAGGCACTTTGCAAAAAACACCTCTGTTTTCTTTCAAAAAAATTGGATGTGTCCACGTTGCGCTTTGGGGCATTTCCTGTCGCGGGCGCTAGGCCTACCCACACAAGTGAGCTATCATTTTTATCGGGAGACTTGGGGGAACACTGGGTGGAAGGAAATTTGTGGCTCCTCTCAGATTCCAGAACTTTCTGCCACAGAAATGTAAGGAACATGTGTTTTTTTAGCCATATTTTGAGGTTTGCAAAGGATTCTGGGTAACAGAACCTGGTCAGAGCCCCACATGTCACCCCATCTTGGATTCCCCTAGGTCTCTAGTTTTCATAAATGCACAGGTTTGGTAGGTTTCCCTAGGTGCCGGCTGAGCTAGAAGCCAAAATCTACAGGGAGGCACTTTGCAAAAAACACCTCTGTTTTCTTTAAAAAAATTGGATGTGTCCACGTTGCACTTTGGGGCATTTCCTGTCGTGGGCGCTAGGCCTACCCACACAAGTGAGGTATCATTTTTATCGGGAGACTTGGAGGAACGCTGGGTGGAAGGAAATTTGTGGCTTCTCTCATATTCCAGAACTTTCTGCCACAGAAATGAGGAACATGTGTTTTTTTAGCCAAATTTTGAGGTTTGCAAAGGATTCTGGGTAACAGAACCTGGTCAGAGCCCCACAAGTCACCCCATCTTGGATTCCCCTAGGTCCCTAGTTTTCAAAAATGCACAGGTTTGGTACCTTTCCCTAGGTGCCGGCTGAGCTAGAGGCCAAAATCTACAGGTAGGCACTTCGTAAAAAACACCTCTGTTTTCTTTAAAAAAATTGGATGTTTCCATTGAGCGCTTTGGGGCATTTCCTGTCGCGGGTGCTAGGCCTACCCACACAAGTGAGGTAGCATTTTTATCTGGAGACTTAGGGGAACGCTGGGTGGAAGGAAATTTGTGGCTTCTCTCAGATTCCAGAACTTTCTGCCACAGAAATGTGAGGAACATGTGTTTTTTTAGCCAAATTTTGAGGTTTGCAAAGGATTCTGGGTAACAGAACCTGGTCAGAGCCCCACAAGTCACCCCATCTTGGATTCCCCTAGGTCTCTAGTTTTCAAAAATGCACAGGTTTGGTAGGTTTCCCTAGGTGCCGGCTGAGCTAGAGGCCAAAATCTACAGGTAGGCACTTTGAAAAAACACCTCTGTTTTCTTTAAAAAAATAGGATGTGTCCACGTAGCGCTTTGGGGCATTTCCTGTCTCGGGCGCTAGGCCTACCCACACAAGTGAGGTAGCATTTTTATCTGGAGACTTAGGGGAACGCTGGGTGGAAGGAAATTTGTGGCTCCTCTCAGATTCCAGAACTTTCTGCCACAGAAATGTAAGGAACAAGTGTTTTTTTAGCCACATTTTGAGGTTTGCAAAGGATTGTGGGTAACAGAACCTGGTCAGAGCCCCACAAGTCACCCCATCTTAGATTCCCCTAGGTCTCTAGTTTTCAAAAATACACAGGTTTGGTAGGTTTCCCTAGGTGCCGGCTGAGCTAGAGGCCAAAATCTACAGGTAGGCACTTTGAAAAAACACCTCTGTTTTCTTTAAAAAAATAGGATGTGTCCACGTAGCGCTTTGGGGCATTTCCTGTCGCGGGCGCTAGGCCTACCCACACAAGTGAGGTAGCATTTTTATCTGAAGACTTAGGGGAACGCTGGGTGGAAGGAAATTTGTGGCTCCTCTCAGATTCCAGAACTTTCTGCCACAGAAATGTGAGTAACATGGGTTTTTTTGGCCAAATTTTGAGGTTTGCAAAGGATTCTGGGTAACAGAAACTGGTCAGAGCCCCACAACTTATCCCATCTTGGATTCCCCTAGGTCTCTAGTTTTCAAAAATGCACAGGTTTGGTAGGTTTCCCTAGGTGCCGGCTGAGCTAGAGGCCAAAATCTACAGGTAGGCACTTTGCAAAAAACACCTCTGTTTTCTTTCAAAAAAATTGGATGTGTCCACGTTGCGCTTTGGGGCATTTCCTGTCGCGGGCGGTAGGCCTACCCACACAAGTGAGGTATCATTTTTATCGGGAGACTTGGGGGAACACTGGTTGGAAGGAAATTTGTGGCTCCTCTCAGATTCCAGAACTTTCTGCCACAGAAATGTAAGGAACATGTGTTTTTTTAGCCATATTTTGAGGTTTGCAAAGGATTCTGGGTAACAGAACCTGGTCAGAGCCCCACAAGTTATCCCATCTTGGATTCCCCTAGGTCTCCAGTTTTCATAAATGCACAGGTTTGGGAGGTTTCCCTAGGTGCCGGCTGAGCTAGAGGCCAATATCTACAGGTAGGCACTTTGCAAAAAACACCTCTGTTTTCTTTCAAAAAATTGGATGTGTCCACGTAGCGCTTTGGGGCATTTCCTGTCGCGGGCGCTAGGCCTACCCACACAAGTGAGGTAGCATTTTTATCTGGAGACTTAGGGGAACGCTGGGTGGAAGGATATTTGTGGCTCCTCTCAGATTCCAGAACTTTCTGCCACAGAAATGTGAGGAACATGTGTTTTTTTAGCCACATTTTGAGGTTTGCAAAGGATTCTGGGTAACAGAACCTGGTCAGAGCCCCACAAGTCACCCCATCTTGGATTCCCCTAGGTCTCTAGTTTAAAAAAATGGACAGGTTTGGTAGGTTTCCCTAGGTGCCGGCTGAGCTAGAGGCCAAAATCTACAGGTAGGCACTTTGCAAAAAACACCTCTGTTTTCTTTCAAAAAATAGGATGTGTCCACGTAGCGCTTTGGGGCATTTCCTGTCGCGGGCGCTAGGCCTACCCACACAAGTGAGGTAGCATTTTTATCTGGAGACTTAGGGGAACGCTGGGTGGAAGGAAATTTGTGGCTCCTCTCAGATTCCAGAACTTTCTGCCACAGAAATGTGAGGAACATGTGTTTTTTTAGCCACATTTTGAGGTTTGCAAAGGATTCTGGGTAACAGCACCTGGTCAGAGCCCCACATGTCACCCCATCTTGGATTCCCCTAGGTCTTTAGTTTTCAAAAATGCACAGGTTTGGTAGGTTTCCCTAGGTGCCGGCTGAGCTAGAGGCCAAAATCTACAGGTAGGCACTTCGTAAAAAACACCTCTGTTTTCTTTCAAAAAATTGGATGTGTCCACGTTGCGCTTTGGGGCATTTTCTGTTGCGGGCGCTAGGCCTACCCACACAAGTGAGGTATCATTTTTATCGGGAGACCTGGGGGAACACTGGGTGGAAGGAAATTTGTGGCTCCTCTCAGATTCCAGAACTTTCTGCCACAGAAATGTAAGGAACATGTGTTTTTTTAGCCACATTTTGAGGTTTGCAAAGGATTGTTGGTAACAGAAGCTGGTCAGAGCCCCTCAAGTCACCCCATCTTGGATTCCCCTAGGTCTCTAGTTTTCAAAAATACACAGTTTTGGTAGGTTTCCCTAGGTGCCGGCTGAGCTAGAGGCCAAAATCTACAGGTAGGCACTTCGTAAAAAACACCTCTGTTTTCTTTCAAAAAATTGGATGTGTCCACGTTGCGCTTTGGGGCATTTCCTGTCGCGGGCGATAGGCCTACCTACACAAGTGAGGTATCATTTTTATCGGGAGACTTGGGGGAACGCTGGGTGGAAGGAAATTTGTGGCTCCTCTCAGATTCCAGAACTTTCTGCCACAGAAATGTGAGTAACATGTGTTTTTTTGGCCAAATTTTGAGGTTTGCAAAGGATTCTGGGTAACAGAACCTGGTCAGAGCCCCACAAGTTATCCCATCTTGGATTCCCCTAGGTCTCTAGTTTTAAAAAATGCACAGGTTTGGTAGGTTTCCCTACGTGCAGGCTGAGCTAGAGGCCAAAATCTACAGGTAGGCACTTTGCAAAAAACACCTCTGTTTTCTTTCAAAAAAATTGGATGTGTCCACGTTGCGCTTTGGGGCATTTCCTGTCGCGGGCGCTAGGCCTACCCACACAAGTGAGCTATCATTTTTATCGGGAGACTTGGGGGAACACTGGGTGGAAGGAAATTTGTGGCTCCTCTCAGATTCCAGAACTTTTCTGCCACAGAAATGTAAGGAACATGTGTTTTTTTAGCCATATTTTGAGGTTTGCAAAGGATTCTGGGTAACAGAACCTGGTCAGAGCCCCACATGTCACCCCATCTTGGATTCCCCTAGGTCTCTAGTTTTAAAAAATGCACAGGTTTGGTAGGTTTCCCTAGGTGCCGGCTGAGCTAGAGGCCAAAATCTACAGGGAGGCACTGTGCAAAAAACACCTCTGTTTTCTTTCAAAAAATTGGATGTGTCCACGTTGCGCTTTGGGGCATTTCCTGTCGCGGGCGCTAGGCCTACCCACACAAGTGAGGTATAATTTTTATCGGGAGACTTGGGGGAACGCTGGGTGGAAGGAAATTTGTGGCTCCTCTCAGATTCCAGAATTTTCTGCCACAGAAATGTGAGGAACATGTGTTTTTTGGGCCAAATTTTGAGGTTTGCAAAGGATTCTGGGTAACAGAACCTGGTCAGAGCCCCACAAGTTATCCCATCTTGGATTCCCCTAGGTCTCTAGTTTTCAAAAATGCACAGGTTTGGTAGGTTTCCCTAGGTGCCGGCTGAGCTAGAGGCCAAAATCTACAGGTAGGCACTTTGCAAAAAACACCTCTGTTTTCTTTAAAAAAAATTGGATGTGTCCACGTTGCGCTTTGGGGCATTTCCTGTCGCGGGCGCTAGGCCTACCCACACAAGTGAGGTATCATTTTTATCGGGAGACTTGGGGGAACGCTGGGTGGAAGAAAATTTGTGTCTCCTCTCAAATTCCAGAACTTTCTGCCACAGAAATGTAAGGAACATGTGTTTTTTTAGCCATATTTTGAGGTTTGCAAAGGATTCTGGGTAACAGAACCTGGTCAGAGCCCCACATGTCACCCCATCTTGGATCCCCCTAGGTCTCTAGTTTTCATAAATGCACAGGTTTGGTAGGTTTCCCTAGGTGCCGGCTGAGCTAGAAGCCAAAATCTACAGGGAGGCACTTTGCAAAAAACACCTCTGTTTTCTTTAAAAAAATTGGATGTGTCCACGTTGCACTTTGGGGCATTTCCTGTTGCGGGCGCTAGGCCTACCCACACAAGTGAGGTATCATTTTTATCGGGAGACTTGGAGGAACGCTGGGTGGAAGGAAATTTGTGGCTTCTCTCATATTCCAGAACTTTCTGCCACAGAAATGTGAGGAACATGTGTTTTTTTAGCCAAATTTTGAGGTTTGCAAAGGATTCTGGGTAACAGAACCTGGTCAGAGCCCCACAAGTCACCCCATCTTGGATTCCCCTAGGTCTCTAGTTTTCATAAATGCACAGGTTTGGTAGGTTTCCCAAGGTGCCGGCTGAGCTAGAGGCCAAAATCTACAGGGAGGCACTTTGTAAAAAACACCTCTGTTTTCTTTAAAAAAATTGGATGTGTCCACGTTGCGCTTTGGGGCATTTCCTGTCGCGGGCGCTAGGCCTACCCACACAAGTGAGGTATCATTTTTATCGGGAGACTTGGGGGAACGCTGGGTGGAAGGAAATTTGTGGCTCCTCTCAGATTCCAGAACTTTCTGCCACAGAAATGTGAGTAACATGGGTTTTTTTGGCCAAATTTTGAGGTTTGCAAAGGATTCTGGGTAACAGAACCTGGTCAGAGCCCCACAACTTATCCCATCTTGGATTCCCCTAGGTCTCTAGTTTTCAAAAATGCACAGGTTTGGTAGGTTTCCCTAGGTGCCGGCTGAGCTAGAGGCCAAAATCTACAGGTAGGCACTTTGCAAAAAACACCTCTGTTTTCTTTCAAAAAAATTGGATGTGTCCACGTTGCGCTTTGGGGCATTTCCTGTCGCGGGCGGTAGGCCTACCCACACAAGTGAGGTATCATTTTTATCGGGAGACTTGGGGGAACACTGGTTGGAAGGAAATTTGTGGCTCCTCTCAGATTCAAGAACTTTCTGCCACAGAAATGTAAGGAACATGTGTTTTTTTAGCCATATTTTGAGGTTTGCAAAGGATTCTGGGTAACAGAACCTGGTCAGAGCCCCACATGTCACCCCATCTTGGATTCCCCTAGGTCTCTAGTTTTCAAAAATGCACAGGTTTGGTAGGTTTCCCTAGGTGCCGGCTGAGCTAGAGGCCAAAATCTACAGGGAGGCACTTTGCAAAAAACACCTCTGTTTTCTTTCAAAAAATTGGATGTGTCCACGTTGCGCTTTGGGGCATTTCCTGTCGCGGGCGCTAGGCCTACCCACACAAGTGAGGTATAATTTTTATCGGGAGACTTGGCGGAACGCTGGGTGGATGGAAATTTGTGGCTCCTCTCAGATTCCAGAATTTTCTGCCACAGAAATGTGAGGAACATGTGTTTTTTGGGCCAAATTTTGAGGTTTGCAAAGGATTCTGGGTAACAGAACCTGGTCAGCGCCCCACAAGTTATCCCATCTTGGATTCCCCTAGGTCTCTAGTTTTAAAAAATGCACAGGTTTGGCAGGTTTCCCTACGTGCAGGCTGAGCTAGAAGCCAAAATCTACAGGTAGGCACTTTGCAAAAAACACCTCTGTTTTCTTTCAAAAAAATTGGATGTGTCCACGTTGCGCTTTGGGGCATTTCCTGTCGCGGGCGCTAGGCCTACCCACACAAGTGAGCTATCATTTTTATCGGGAGACTTGGGGGAACACTGGGTGGAAGGAAATTTGTGGCTCCTCTCAGATTCCAGAACTTTCTGCCACAGAAATGTAAGGAACATGTGTTTTTTTAGCCATATTTTGAGGTTTGCAAAGGATTCTGGGTAACAGAACCTGGTCAGAGCCCCACATGTCACCCCATCTTGGATTCCCCTAGGTCTCTAGTTTTCATAAATGCACAGGTTTGGTAGGTTTCCCTAGGTGCCGGCTGAGCTAGAAGCCAAAATCTACAGGGAGGCACTTTGCAAAAAACACCTCTGTTTTCTTTAAAAAAATTGGATGTGTCCACGTTGCACTTTGGGGCATTTCCTGTCGTGGGCGCTAGGCCTACCCACACAAGTGAGGTATCATTTTTATCGGGAGACTTGGAGGAACGCTGGGTGGAAGGAAATTTGTTGCTTCTCTCATATTCCAGAACTTTCTGCCACAGAAATGTGAGGAACATGTGTTTTTTTAGCCAAATTTTGAGGTTTGCAAAGGATTCTGGGTAACAGAACCTGGTCAGAGCCCCACAAGTCACCCCATCTTGGATTCCCCTAGGTCTCTAGTTTTCATAAATGCACAGGTTTGGTAGGTTTCCCTAGGTGCCGGCTGAGCTAGAGGCCAAAATCTACAGGGAGGCACTTTGTAAAAAACACCTCTGTTTTCTTTAAAAAAATTGGATGTGTCCACGTTGCGCTTTGGGGCATTTCCTGTCGCGGGCGCTAGGCCTACCCACACAAGTGAGGTATCATTTTTATCGGGAGACTTGGGGGAACGCTGGGTGGAAGGAAATTTGTGGCTTCTCTCAGATTCCAGAACTTTCTGCCACAGAAATGTGAGGAACATGTGTTTTTTTAGCCAAATTTTGAGGTTTGCAAAGGATTCTGGGTAACAGAACCTGGTCAGAGCCCCACAAGTCACCCCATCTTGGATTCCCCTAGGTCTCTAGTTTTCAAAAATGCACAGGTTTGGTAGGTTTCCCTAGGTGCCGGCTGAGCTAGAGGCCAAAATCTACAGGTAGGCACTTTGAAAAAACACCTCTGTTTTCTTTAAAAAAATAGGATGTGTCCACGTAGCGCTTTGGGGCATTTCCTGTCGCGGGCGCTAGGCCTACCCACACAAGTGAGGTAGCATTTTTATCTGGAGACTTAGGGGAACGCTGGGTGGAAGGAAATTTGTGGCTCCTCTCAGATTCCAGAACTTTCTGCCACAGAAATGTAAGGAACAAGTGTTTTTTTAGCCACATTTTGAGGTTTGCAAAGGATTGTGGGTAACAGAACCTGGTCAGAGCCCCACAAGTCACCCCATCTTAGATTCCCCTAGGTCTCTAGTTTTCAAAAATACACAGGTTTGGTAGGTTTCCTTAGGTGCCGGCTGAGCTAGAGGCCAAAATCTACAGGTAGGCACTTTGAAAAAACACCTCTGTTTTCTTTAAAAAAATAGGATGTGTCCACGTAGCGCTTTGGGGCATTTCCTGTCGCGGGCGCTAGGCCTACCCACACAAGTGAGGTAGCATTTTTATCTGGAGACTTAGGGGAACGCTGGGTGGAAGGAAATTTGTGGCTCCTCTCAGATTCCAGAACTTTCTGCCACAGAAATGTGAGTAACATGGGTTTTTTTGGCCAAATTTTGAGGTTTGCAAAGGATTCTGGGTAACAGAACCTGGTCAGAGCCCCACAACTTATCCCATCTTGGATTCCCCTAGGTCTCTAGTTTTCAAAAATGCACAGGTTTGGTAGGTTTCCCTAGGTGCCGGCTGAGCTAGAGGCCAAAATCTACAGGTAGGCACTTTGCAAAAAACACCTCTGTTTTCTTTCAAAAAAATTGGATGTGTCCACGTTGCGCTTTGGGGCATTTCCTGTCGCGGGCGGTAGGCCTACCCACACAAGTGAGGTATCATTTTTATCGGGAGACTTGGGGGAACACTGGTTGGAAGGAAATTTGTGGCTCCTCTCAGATTCCAGAACTTTCTGCCACAGAAATGTAAGGAACATGTGTTTTTTTAGCCATATTTTGAGGTTTGCAAAGGATTCTGGGTAACAGAACCTGGTCAGAGCCCCACAAGTTATCCCATCTTGGATTCCCCTAGGTCTCTAGTTTTCATAAATGCACAGGTTTGGTAGGTTTCCCTAGGTGCCGGCTGAGCTAGAGGCCAATATCTACAGGTAGGCACTTTGCAAAAAACACCTCTGTTTTCTTTCAAAAAATTGGATGTGTCCACGTAGCGCTTTGGGGCATTTCCTGTCGCGGGCGCTAGGCCTACCCACACAAGTGAGGTAGCATTTTTATCTGGAGACTTAGGGGAACGCTGGGTGGAAGGATATTTGTGGCTCCTCTCAGATTCCAGAACTTTCTGCCACAGAAATGTGAGGAACATGTGTTTTTTTAGCCACATTTTGAGGTTTGCAAAGGATTCTGGGTAACAGAACCTGGTCAGAGCCCCACAAGTCACCCCATCTTGGATTCCCCTAGGTCTCTAGTTTAAAAAAATGGACAGGTTTGGTAGGTTTCCCTAGGTGCCGGCTGAGCTAGAGGCCAAAATCTACAGGTAGGCACTTTGCAAAAAACACCTCTGTTTTCTTTCAAAAAATAGGATGTGTCCACGTAGCGCTTTGGGGCATTTCCTGTCGCGGGCGCTAGGCCTACCCACACAAGTGAGGTAGCATTTTTATCTGGAGACTTAGGGGAACGCTGGGTGGAAGGAAATTTGTGGCTCCTCTCAGATTCCAGAACTTTCTGCCACAGAAATGTGAGGAACATGTGTTTTTTTAGCCACATTTTGAGGTTTGCAAAGGATTCTGGGTAACAGCACCTGGTCAGAGCCCCACATGTCACCCCATCTTGGATTCCCCTAGGTCTTTAGTTTTCAAAAATGCACAGGTTTGGTAGGTTTCCCTAGGTGCCGGCTGAGCTAGAGGCCAAAATCTACAGGTAGGCACTTCGTAAAAAACACCTCTGTTTTCTTTCAAAAAATTGGATGTGTCCACGTTGCGCTTTGGGGCATTTTCTGTTGCGGGCGCTAGGCCTACCCACACAAGTGAGGTATCATTTTTATCGGGAGACCTGGGGGAACACTGGGTGGAAGGAAATTTGTGGCTCCTCTCAGATTCCAGAACTTTCTGCCACAGAAATGTAAGGAACATGTGTTTTTTTAGCCACATTTTGAGGTTTGCAAAGGATTGTTGGTAACAGAAGCTGGTCAGAGCCCCACAAGTCACCCCATCTTGGATTCCCCTAGGTCTCTAGTTTTCAAAAATACACAGTTTTGGTAGGTTTCCCTAGGTGCCGGCTGAGCTAGAGGCCAAAATCTACAGGTAGGCACTTCGTAAAAAACACCTCTGTTTTCATTCAAAAAATTGGATGTGTCCACGTTGCGCTTTGGGGCATTTCCTGTCGCGGGCGATAGGCCTACCTACACAAGTGAGGTATCATTTTTATCGGGAGACTTGGGGGAACGCTGGGTGGAAGGAAATTTGTGGCTCCTCTCAGATTCCAGAACTTTCTGCCACAGAAATGTGAGTAACATGTGTTTTTTTGGCCAAATTTTGAGGTTTGCAAAGGATTCTGGGTAACAGAACCTGGTCAGAGCCCCACAAGTTATCCCATCTTGGATTCCCCTAGGTCTCTAGTTTTAAAAAATGCACAGGTTTGGTAGGTTTCCCTACGTGCAGGCTGAGCTAGAGGCCAAAATCTACAGGTAGGCACTTTGCAAAAAACACCTCTGTTTTCTTTCAAAAAAATTGGATGTGTCCACGTTGCGCTTTGGGGCATTTCCTGTCGCGGGCGCTAGGCCTACCCACACAAGTGAGCTATCATTTTTATCGGGAGACTTGGGGGAACACTGGGTGGAAGGAAATTTGTGGCTCCTCTCAGATTCCAGAACTTTTCTGCCACAGAAATGTAAGGAACATGTGTTTTTTTAGCCATATTTTGAGGTTTGCAAAGGATTCTGGGTAACAGAACCTGGTCAGAGCCCCACATGTCACCCCATCTTGGATTCCCCTAGGTCTCTAGTTTTAAAAAATGCACAGGTTTGGTAGGTTTCCCTAGGTGCCGGCTGAGCTAGAGGCCAAAATCTACAGGGAGGCACTGTGCAAAAACACCTCTGTTTTCTTTCAAAAAATTGGATGTGTCCACGTTGCGCTTTGGGGCATTTCCTGTCGCGGGCGCTAGGCCTACCCACACAAGTGAGGTATAATTTTTATCGGGAGACTTGGGGGAACGCTGGGTGGAAGGAAATTTGTGGCTCCTCTCAGATTCCAGAATTTTCTGCCACAGAAATGTGAGGAACATGTGTTTTTTGGGCCAAATTTTGAGGTTTGCAAAGGATTCTGGGTAACAGAACCTGGTCAGAGCCCCACAAGTTATCCCATCTTGGATTCCCCTAGGTCTCTAGTTTTCAAAAATGCACAGGTTTGGTAGGTTTCCCTAGGTGCCGGCTGAGCTAGAGGCCAAAATCTACAGGTAGGCACTTTGCAAAAAACACCTCTGTTTTCTTTCAAAAAAATTGGATGTGTCCACGTTGCGCTTTGGGGCATTTCCTGTCGCGGGCGGTAGGCCTACCCACACAAGTGAGGTATCATTTTTATCGGGAGACTTGGGGGAACACTGGTTGGAAGGAAATTTGTGGCTCCTCTCAGATTCCAGAACTTTCTGCCACAGAAATGTAAGGAACATGTGTTTTTTTAGCCATATTTTGAGGTTTGCAAAGGATTCTGGGTAACAGAACCTGGTCAGAGCCCCACAAGTTATCCCATCTTGGATTCCCCTAGGTCTCTAGTTTTCATAAATGCACAGGTTTGGTAGGTTTCCCTAGGTGCCGGCTGAGCTAGAGGCCAATATCTACAGGTAGGCACTTTGCAAAAAAAACCTCTGTTTTCTTTCAAAAAATTGGATGTGTCCACGTAGCGCTTTGGGGCATTTCCTGTCGCGGGCGCTAGGCCTACCCACACAAGTGAGGTAGCATTTTTATCTGGAGACTTAGGGGAACGCTGGGTGGAAGGATATTTGTGGCTCCTCTCAGATTCCAGAACTTTCTGCCACAGAAATGTGAGGAACATGTGTTTTTTTAGCCACATTTTGAGGTTTGCAAAGGATTCTGGGTAACAGAACCTGGTCAGAGCCCCACAAGTCACCCCATCTTGGATTCCCCTAGGTCTCTAGTTTAAAAAAATGGACAGGTTTGGTAGGTTTCCCTAGGTGCCGGCTGAGCTAGAGGCCAAAATCTACAGGTAGGCACTTTGCAAAAAACACCTCTGTTTTCTTTCAAAAAATAGGATGTGTCCACGTAGCGCTTTGGGGCATTTCCTGTCGCGGGCGCTAGGCCTACCCACACAAGTGAGGTAGCATTTTTATCTGGAGACTTAGGGGAACGCTGGGTGGAAGGAAATTTGTGGCTCCTCTCAGATTCCAGAACTTTCTGCCACAGAAATGTGAGGAACATGTGTTTTTTTAGCCACATTTTGAGGTTTGCAAAGGATTCTGGGTAACAGCACCTGGTCAGAGCCCCACATGTCACCCCATCTTGGATTCCCCTAGGTCTTTAGTTTTCAAAAATGCACAGGTTTGGTAGGTTTCCCTAGGTGCCGGCTGAGCTAGAGGCCAAAATCTACAGGTAGGCACTTCGTAAAAAACACCTCTGTTTTCTTTCAAAAAATTGGATGTGTCCACGTTGCGCTTTGGGGCATTTTCTGTTGCGGGCGCTAGGCCTACCCACACAAGTGAGGTATCATTTTTATCGGGAGACCTGGGGGAACACTGGGTGGAAGGAAATTTGTGGCTCCTCTCAGATTCCAGAACTTTCTGCCACAGAAATGTAAGGAACATGTGTTTTTTTAGCCACATTTTGAGGTTTGCAAAGGATTGTTGGTAACAGAAGCTGGTCAGAGCCCCACAAGTCACCCCATCTTGGATTCCCCTAGGTCTCTAGTTTTCAAAAATACACAGTTTTGGTAGGTTTCCCTAGGTGCCGGCTGAGCTAGAGGCCAAAATCTACAGGTAGGCACTTCGTAAAAAACACCTCTGTTTTCTTTCAAAAAATTGGATGTGTCCACGTTGCGCTTTGGGGCATTTCCTGTCGCGGGCGATAGGCCTACCTACACAAGTGAGGTATCATTTTTATCGGGAGACTTGGGGGAACGCTGGGTGGAAGGAAATTTGTGGCTCCTCTCAGATTCCAGAACTTTCTGCCACAGAAATGTGAGTAACATGTGTTTTTTTGGCCAAATTTTGAAGTTTGCAAAGGATTCTGGGTAACAGAACCTGGTCAGAGCCCCACAAGTTATCCCATCTTGGATTCCCCTAGGTCTCTAGTTTTAAAAAATGCACAGGTTTGGTAGGTTTCCCTACGTGCAGGCTGAGCTAGAGGCCAAAATCTACAGGTAGGCACTTTGCAAAAAACACCTCTGTTTTCTTTCAAAAAAATTGGATGTGTCCACGTTGCGCTTTGGGGCATTTCCTGTCGCGGGCGCTAGGCCTACCCACACAAGTGAGCTATCATTTTTATCGGGAGACTTGGGGGAACACTGGGTGGAAGGAAATTTGTGGCTCCTCTCAGATTCCAGAACTTTTCTGCCACAGAAATGTAAGGAACATGTGTTTTTTTAGCCATATTTTGAGGTTTGCAAAGGATTCTGGGTAACAGAACCTGGTCAGAGCCCCACATGTCACCCCATCTTGGATTCCCCTAGGTCTCTAGTTTTAAAAAATGCACAGGTTTGGTAGGTTTCCCTAGGTGCCGGCTGAGCTAGAGGCCAAAATCTACAGGGAGGCACTGTGCAAAAACACCTCTGTTTTCTTTCAAAAAATTGGATGTGTCCACGTTGCGCTTTGGGGCATTTCCTGTCGCGGGCGCTAGGCCTACCCACACAAGTGAGGTATAATTTTTATCGGGAGACTTGGGGGAACGCTGGGTGGAAGGAAATTTGTGGCTCCTCTCAGATTCCAGAATTTTCTGCCACAGAAATGTGAGGAACATGTGTTTTTTGGGCCAAATTTTGAGGTTTGCAAAGGATTCTGGGTAACAGAACCTGGTCAGAGCCCCACAAGTTATCCCATCTTGGATTCCCCTAGGTCTCTAGTTTTCAAAAATGCACAGGTTTGGTAGGTTTCCCTAGGTGCCGGCTGAGCTAGAGGCCAAAATCTACAGGTAGGCACTTTGCAAAAAACACCTCTGTTTTCTTTAAAAAAAATTGGATGTGTCCACGTTGCGCTTTGGGGCATTTCCTGTCGCGGGCGCTAGGCCTACCCACACAAGTGAGGTATCATTTTTATCGGGAGACTTGGGGGAACGCTGGGTGGAAGAAAATTTGTGTCTCCTCTCAAATTCCAGAACTTTCTGCCACAGAAATGTAAGGAACATGTGTTTTTTTAGCCATATTTTGAGGTTTGCAAAGGATTCTGGGTAACAGAACCTGGTCAGAGCCCCACATGTCACCCCATCTTGGATTCCCCTAGGTCTCTAGTTTTCATAAATGCACAGGTTTGGTAGGTTTCCCTAGGTGCCGGCTGAGCTAGAAGCCAAAATCTACAGGGAGGCACTTTGCAAAAAACACCTCTGTTTTCTTTAAAAAAATTGGATGTGTCCACGTTGCACTTTGGGGCATTTCCTGTTGCGGGCGCTAGGCCTACCCACACAAGTGAGGTATCATTTTTATCGGGAGACTTGGAGGAATGCTGGGTGGAAGGAAATTTGTGGCTTCTCTCATATTCCAGAACTTTCTGCCACAGAAATGTGAGGAACATGTGTTTTTTTAGCCAAATTTTGAGGTTTGCAAAGGATTCTGGGTAACAGAACCTGGTCAGAGCCCCACAAGTTATCCCATCTTGGATTCCCCTAGGTCTCTAGTTTTCATAAATGCACAGGTTTGGTAGGTTTCCCTAGGTGCCGGCTGAGCTAGAGGCCAATATCTACAGGTAGGCACTTTGCAAAAAACACCTCTGTTTTCTTTCAAAAAATTGGATGTGTCCACGTAGCGCTTTGGGGCATTTCCTGTTGCGGGCGCTAGGCCTACCCACACAAGTGAGGTAGCATTTTTATCTGGAGACTTAGGGGAACGCTGGGTGGAAGGATATTTGTGGCTCCTCTCAGATTCCAGAACTTTCTGCCACAGAAATGTGAGGAACATGTGTTTTTTTAGCCACATTTTGAGGTTTGCAAAGGATTCTGGGTAACAGCACCTGGTCAGAGCCCCACATGTCACCCCATCTTGGATTCCCCTAGGTCTTTAGTTTTCAAAAATGCACAGGTTTGGTAGGTTTCCCTAGGTGCCGGCTGAGCTAGAGGCCAAAATCTACAGGTAGGCACTTCGTAAAAAACACCTCTGTTTTCTTTCAAAAAATTGGATGTGTCCACGTTGCGCTTTGGGGCATTTTCTGTTGCGGGCGCTAGGCCTACCCACACAAGTGAGGTATCATTTTTATCGGGAGACCTGGGGGAACACTGGGTGGAAGGAAATTTGTGGCTCCTCTCAGATTCCAGAACTTTCTGCCACAGAAATGTAAGGAACATGTGTTTTTTTAGCCACATTTTGAGGTTTGCAAAGGATTGTTGGTAACAGAAGCTGGTCAGAGCCCCACAAGTCACCCCATCTTGGATTCCCCTAGGTCTCTAGTTTTCAAAAATACACAGTTTTGGTAGGTTTCCCTAGGTGCCGGCTGAGCTAGAGGCCAAAATCTACAGGTAGGCACTTCGTAAAAAACACCTCTGTTTTCTTTCAAAAAATTGGATGTGTCCACGTTGCGCTTTGGGGCATTTCCTGTCGCGGGCGATAGGCCTACCTACACAAGTGAGGTATCATTTTTATCGGGAGACTTGGGGGAACGCTGGGTGGAAGGAAATTTGTGGCTCCTCTCAGATTCCAGAACTTTCTGCCACAGAAATGTGAGTAACATGTGTTTTTTTGGCCAAATTTTGAAGTTTGCAAAGGATTCTGGGTAACAGAACCTGGTCAGAGCCCCACAAGTTATCCCATCTTGGATTCCCCTAGGTCTCTAGTTTTAAAAAATGCACAGGTTTGGTAGGTTTCCCTACGTGCAGGCTGAGCTAGAGGCCAAAATCTACAGGTAGGCACTTTGCAAAAAACACCTCTGTTTTCTTTCAAAAAAATTGGATGTGTCCACGTTGCGCTTTGGGGCATTTCCTGTCGCGGGCGCTAGGCCTACCCACACAAGTGAGCTATCATTTTTATCGGGAGACTTGGGGGAACACTGGGTGGAAGGAAATTTGTGGCTCCTCTCAGATTCCAGAACTTTTCTGCCACAGAAATGTAAGGAACATGTGTTTTTTTAGCCATATTTTGAGGTTTGCAAAGGATTCTGGGTAACAGAACCTGGTCAGAGCCCCACATGTCACCCCATCTTGGATTCCCCTAGGTCTCTAGTTTTAAAAAATGCACAGGTTTGGTAGGTTTCCCTAGGTGCCGGCTGAGCTAGAGGCCAAAATCTACAGGGAGGCACTGTGCAAAAACACCTCTGTTTTCTTTCAAAAAATTGGATGTGTCCACGTTGCGCTTTGGGGCATTTCCTGTCGCGGGCGCTAGGCCTACCCACACAAGTGAGGTATAATTTTTATCGGGAGACTTGGGGGAACGCTGGGTGGAAGGAAATTTGTGGCTCCTCTCAGATTCCAGAATTTTCTGCCACAGAAATGTGAGGAACATGTGTTTTTTGGGCCAAATTTTGAGGTTTGCAAAGGATTCTGGGTAACAGAACCTGGTCAGAGCCCCACAAGTTATCCCATCTTGGATTCCCCTAGGTCTCTAGTTTTCAAAAATGCACAGGTTTGGTAGGTTTCCCTAGGTGCCGGCTGAGCTAGAGGCCAAAATCTACAGGTAGGCACTTTGCAAAAAACACCTCTGTTTTCTTTAAAAAAAATTGGATGTGTCCACGTTGCGCTTTGGGGCATTTCCTGTCGCGGGCGCTAGGCCTACCCACACAAGTGAGGTATCATTTTTATCGGGAGACTTGGGGGAACGCTGGGTGGAAGAAAATTTGTGTCTCCTCTCAAATTCCAGAACTTTCTGCCACAGAAATGTAAGGAACATGTGTTTTTTTAGCCATATTTTGAGGTTTGCAAAGGATTCTGGGTAACAGAACCTGGTCAGAGCCCCACATGTCACCCCATCTTGGATTCCCCTAGGTCTCTAGTTTTCATAAATGCACAGGTTTGGTAGGTTTCCCTAGGTGCCGGCTGAGCTAGAAGCCAAAATCTACAGGGAGGCACTTTGCAAAAAACACCTCTGTTTTCTTTAAAAAAATTGGATGTGTCCACGTTGCACTTTGGGGCATTTCCTGTTGCGGGCGCTAGGCCTACCCACACAAGTGAGGTATCATTTTTATCGGGAGACTTGGAGGAATGCTGGGTGGAAGGAAATTTGTGGCTTCTCTCATATTCCAGAACTTTCTGCCACAGAAATGTGAGGAACATGTGTTTTTTTAGCCAAATTTTGAGGTTTGCAAAGGATTCTGGGTAACAGAACCTGGTCAGAGCCCCACAAGTTATCCCATCTTGGATTCCCCTAGGTCTCTAGTTTTCATAAATGCACAGGTTTGGTAGGTTTCCCTAGGTGCCGGCTGAGCTAGAGGCCAAAATCTACAGGGAGGCACTTTGTAAAAAACACCTCTGTTTTCTTTAAAAAAATTGGATGTGTCCACGTTGCGCTTTGGGGCATTTCCTGTCGCGGGCGCTAGGCCTACCCACACAAGTGAGGTATCATTTTTATCGGGAGACTTGGGGGAACGCTGGGTGGAAGGAAATTTGTGGCTTCTCTCAGATTCCAGAACTTTCTGCCACAGAAATGTGAGGAACATGTGTTTTTTTAGCCAAATTTTGAGGTTTGCAAAGGATTCTGGGTAACAGAACCTGGTCAGAGCCCCACAAGTCACCCCATCTTGGATTCCCCTAGGTCTCTAGTTTTCAAAAATGCACAGGTTTGGTAGGTTTCCCTAGGTGCCGGCTGAGCTAGAGGCCAAAATCTACAGGTAGGCACTTTGAAAAAACACCTCTGTTTTCTTTAAAAAAATAGGATGTGTCCACGTAGCGCTTTGGGGCATTTCCTGTCGCGGGCGCTAGGCCTACCCACACAAGTGAGGTAGCATTTTTATCTGGAGACTTAGGGGAACGCTGGGTGGAAGGAAATTTGTGGCTCCTCTCAGATTCCAGAACTTTCTGCCACAGAAATGTAAGGAACAAGTGTTTTTTTAGCCACATTTTGAGGTTTGCAAAGGATTGTGGGTAACAGAACCTGGTCAGAGCCCCACAAGTCACCCCATCTTAGATTCCCCTAGGTCTCTAGTTTTCAAAAATACACAGGTTTGGTAGGTTTCCTTAGGTGCCGGCTGAGCTAGAGGCCAAAATCTACAGGTAGGCACTTTGAAAAAACACCTCTGTTTTCTTTAAAAAAATAGGATGTGTCCACGTAGCGCTTTGGGGCATTTCCTGTCGCGGGCGCTAGGCCTACCCACACAAGTGAGGTAGCATTTTTATCTGGAGACTTAGGGGAACGCTGGGTGGAAGGAAATTTGTGGCTCCTCTCAGATTCCAGAACTTTCTGCCACAGAAATGTGAGTAACATGGGTTTTTTTGGCCAAATTTTGAGGTTTGCAAAGGATTCTGGGTAACAGAACCTGGTCAGAGCCCCACAACTTATCCCATCTTGGATTCCCCTAGGTCTCTAGTTTTCAAAAATGCACAGGTTTGGTAGGTTTCCCTAGGTGCCGGCTGAGCTAGAGGCCAAAATCTACAGGTAGGCACTTTGCAAAAAACACCTCTGTTTTCTTTCAAAAAAATTGGATGTGTCCACGTTGCGCTTTGGGGCATTTCCTGTCGCGGGCGGTAGGCCTACCCACACAAGTGAGGTATCATTTTTATCGGGAGACTTGGGGGAACACTGGTTGGAAGGAAATTTGTGGCTCCTCTCAGATTCCAGAACTTTCTGCCACAGAAATGTAAGGAACATGTGTTTTTTTAGCCATATTTTGAGGTTTGCAAAGGATTCTGGGTAACAGAACCTGGTCAGAGCCCCACAAGTTATCCCATCTTGGATTCCCCTAGGTCTCTAGTTTTCATAAATGCACAGGTTTGGTAGGTTTCCCTAGGTGCCGGCTGAGCTAGAGGCCAATATCTACAGGTAGGCACTTTGCAAAAAACACCTCTGTTTTCTTTCAAAAAATTGGATGTGTCCACGTAGCGCTTTGGGGCATTTCCTGTCGCGGGCGCTAGGCCTACCCACACAAGTGAGGTAGCATTTTTATCTGGAGACTTAGGGGAACGCTGGGTGGAAGGATATTTGTGGCTCCTCTCAGATTCCAGAACTTTCTGCCACAGAAATGTGAGGAACATGTGTTTTTTTAGCCACATTTTGAGGTTTGCAAAGGATTCTGGGTAACAGAACCTGGTCAGAGCCCCACAAGTCACCCCATCTTGGATTCCCCTAGGTCTCTAGTTTAAAAAAATGGACAGGTTTGGTAGGTTTCCCTAGGTGCCGGCTGAGCTAGAGGCCAAAATCTACAGGTAGGCACTTTGCAAAAAACACCTCTGTTTTCTTTCAAAAAATAGGATGTGTCCACGTAGCGCTTTGGGGCATTTCCTGTCGCGGGCGCTAGGCCTACCCACACAAGTGAGGTAGCATTTTTATCTGGAGACTTAGGGGAACGCTGGGTGGAAGGAAATTTGTGGCTCCTCTCAGATTCCAGAACTTTCTGCCACAGAAATGTGAGGAACATGTGTTTTTTTAGCCACATTTTGAGGTTTGCAAAGGATTCTGGGTAACAGCACCTGGTCAGAGCCCCACATGTCACCCCATCTTGGATTCCCCTAGGTCTTTAGTTTTCAAAAATGCACAGGTTTGGTAGGTTTCCCTAGGTGCCGGCTGAGCTAGAGGCCAAAATCTACAGGTAGGCACTTCGTAAAAAACACCTCTGTTTTCTTTCAAAAAATTGGATGTGTCCACGTTGCGCTTTGGGGCATTTTCTGTTGCGGGCGCTAGGCCTACCCACACAAGTGAGGTATCATTTTTATCGGGAGACCTGGGGGAACACTGGGTGGAAGGAAATTTGTGGCTCCTCTCAGATTCCAGAACTTTCTGCCACAGAAATGTAAGGAACATGTGTTTTTTTAGCCACATTTTGAGGTTTGCAAAGGATTGTTGGTAACAGAAGCTGGTCAGAGCCCCACAAGTCACCCCATCTTGGATTCCCCTAGGTCTCTAGTTTTCAAAAATACACAGTTTTGGTAGGTTTCCCTAGGTGCCGGCTGAGCTAGAGGCCAAAATCTACAGGTAGGCACTTCGTAAAAAACACCTCTGTTTTCATTCAAAAAATTGGATGTGTCCACGTTGCGCTTTGGGGCATTTCCTGTCGCGGGCGATAGGCCTACCTACACAAGTGAGGTATCATTTTTATCGGGAGACTTGGGGGAACGCTGGGTGGAAGGAAATTTGTGGCTCCTCTCAGATTCCAGAACTTTCTGCCACAGAAATGTGAGTAACATGTGTTTTTTTGGCCAAATTTTGAGGTTTGCAAAGGATTCTGGGTAACAGAACCTGGTCAGAGCCCCACAAGTTATCCCATCTTGGATTCCCCTAGGTCTCTAGTTTTAAAAAATGCACAGGTTTGGTAGGTTTCCCTACGTGCAGGCTGAGCTAGAGGCCAAAATCTACAGGTAGGCACTTTGCAAAAAACACCTCTGTTTTCTTTCAAAAAAATTGGATGTGTCCACGTTGCGCTTTGGGGCATTTCCTGTCGCGGGCGCTAGGCCTACCCACACAAGTGAGCTATCATTTTTATCGGGAGACTTGGGGGAACACTGGGTGGAAGGAAATTTGTGGCTCCTCTCAGATTCCAGAACTTTTCTGCCACAGAAATGTAAGGAACATGTGTTTTTTTAGCCATATTTTGAGGTTTGCAAAGGATTCTGGGTAACAGAACCTGGTCAGAGCCCCACATGTCACCCCATCTTGGATTCCCCTAGGTCTCTAGTTTTAAAAAATGCACAGGTTTGGTAGGTTTCCCTAGGTGCCGGCTGAGCTAGAGGCCAAAATCTACAGGGAGGCACTGTGCAAAAACACCTCTGTTTTCTTTCAAAAAATTGGATGTGTCCACGTTGCGCTTTGGGGCATTTCCTGTCGCGGGCGCTAGGCCTACCCACACAAGTGAGGTATAATTTTTATCGGGAGACTTGGGGGAACGCTGGGTGGAAGGAAATTTGTGGCTCCTCTCAGATTCCAGAATTTTCTGCCACAGAAATGTGAGGAACATGTGTTTTTTGGGCCAAATTTTGAGGTTTGCAAAGGATTCTGGGTAACAGAACCTGGTCAGAGCCCCACAAGTTATCCCATCTTGGATTCCCCTAGGTCTCTAGTTTTCAAAAATGCACAGGTTTGGTAGGTTTCCCTAGGTGCCGGCTGAGCTAGAGGCCAAAATCTACAGGTAGGCACTTTGCAAAAAACACCTCTGTTTTCTTTCAAAAAAATTGGATGTGTCCACGTTGCGCTTTGGGGCATTTCCTGTCGCGGGCGGTAGGCCTACCCACACAAGTGAGGTATCATTTTTATCGGGAGACTTGGGGGAACACTGGTTGGAAGGAAATTTGTGGCTCCTCTCAGATTCCAGAACTTTCTGCCACAGAAATGTAAGGAACATGTGTTTTTTTAGCCATATTTTGAGGTTTGCAAAGGATTCTGGGTAACAGAACCTGGTCAGAGCCCCACAAGTTATCCCATCTTGGATTCCCCTAGGTCTCTAGTTTTCATAAATGCACAGGTTTGGTAGGTTTCCCTAGGTGCCGGCTGAGCTAGAGGCCAATATCTACAGGTAGGCACTTTGCAAAAAACACCTCTGTTTTCTTTCAAAAAATTGGATGTGTCCACGTAGCGCTTTGGGGCATTTCCTGTCGCGGGCGCTAGGCCTACCCACACAAGTGAGGTAGCATTTTTATCTGGAGACTTAGGGGAACGCTGGGTGGAAGGATATTTGTGGCTCCTCTCAGATTCCAGAACTTTCTGCCACAGAAATGTGAGGAACATGTGTTTTTTTAGCCACATTTTGAGGTTTGCAAAGGATTCTGGGTAACAGAACCTGGTC
This sequence comes from Pleurodeles waltl, assembly GCF_031143425.1. Classification (NCBI taxonomy): domain Eukaryota; kingdom Metazoa; phylum Chordata; class Amphibia; order Caudata; family Salamandridae; genus Pleurodeles; species Pleurodeles waltl. Next base: position 784,818,421 of record NC_090443.1, on the reverse strand, counting down.
AGAGCCCCACAAGTCACCCCATCTTGGATTCCCCTAGGTCTCTAGTTTAAAAAAATGGACAGGTTTGGTAGGTTTCCCTAGGTGCCGGCTGAGCTAGAGGCCAAAATCTACAGGTAGGCACTTTGCAAAAAACACCTCTGTTTTCTTTCAAAAAATAGGATGTGTCCACGTAGCGCTTTGGGGCATTTCCTGTCGCGGGCGCTAGGCCTACCCACACAAGTGAGGTAGCATTTTTATCTGGAGACTTAGGGGAACGCTGGGTGGAAGGAAATTTGTGGCTCCTCTCAGATTCCAGAACTTTCTGCCACAGAAATGTGAGGAACATGTGTTTTTTTAGCCACATTTTGAGGTTTGCAAAGGATTCTGGGTAACAGCACCTGGTCAGAGCCCCACATGTCACCCCATCTTGGATTCCCCTAGGTCTTTAGTTTTCAAAAATGCACAGGTTTGGTAGGTTTCCCTAGGTCCGGCTGAGCTAGAGGCCAAAATCTACAGGTAGGCACTTCGTAAAAAACACCTCTGTTTTCTTTCAAAAAATTGGATGTGTCCACGTTGCGCTTTGGGGCATTTTCTGTTGCGGGCGCTAGGCCTACCCACACAAGTGAGGTATCATTTTTATCGGGAGACCTGGGGGAACACTGGGTGGAAGGAAATTTGTGGCTCCTCTCAGATTCCAGAACTTTCTGCCACAGAAATGTGAGGAACATGTGTTTTTTTAGCCAAATTTTGAGGTTTGCAAAGGATTCTGGGTAACAGAACCTGGTCAGAGCCCCACAAGTCACCCCATCTTGGATTCCCCTAGGTCTCTAGTTTTCATAAATGCACAGGTTTGGTAGGTTTCCCAAGGTGCCGGCTGAGCTAGAGGCCAAAATCTACAGGGAGGCACTTTGTAAAAAACACCTCTGTTTTCTTTAAAAAAATTGGATGTGTCCACGTTGCGCTTTGGGGCATTTCCTGTCGCGGGCGCTAGGCCTACCCACACAAGTGAGGTATCATTTTTATCGGGAGACTTGGGGGAACGCTGGGTGGAAGAAAATTTGTGTCTCCTCTCAAATTCCAGAACTTTCTGCCACAGAAATGTAAGGAACATGTGTTTTTTTAGCCATATTTTGAGGTTTGCAAAGGATTCTGGGTAACAGAACCTGGTCAGAGCCCCACATGTCACCCCATCTTGGATTCCCCTAGGTCTCTAGTTTTCATAAATGCACAGGTTTGGTAGGTTTCCCTAGGTGCCGGCTGAGCTAGAAGCCAAAATCTACAGGGAGGCACTTTGCAAAAAACACCTCTGTTTTCTTTAAAAAAATTGGATGTGTCCACGTTGCACTTTGGGGCATTTCCTGTTGCGGGCGCTAGGCCTACCCACACAAGTGAGGTATCATTTTTATCGGGAGACTTGGAGGAACGCTGGGTGGAAGGAAATTTGTGGCTTCTCTCATATTCCAGAACTTTCTGCCACAGAAATGTGAGGAACATGTGTTTTTTTAGCCAAATTTTGAGGTTTGCAAAGGATTCTGGGTAACAGAACCTGGTCAGAGCCCCTCAAGTTATCCCATCTTGGATTCCCCTAGGTCTCTAGTTTTCATAAATGCACAGGTTTGGTAGGTTTCCCTAGGTGCCGGCTGAGCTAGAGGCCAATATCTACAGGTAGGCACTTTGCAAAAAACACCTCTGTTTTCTTTAAAAAAATTGGATGTGTCCACGTAGCGCTTTGGGGCATTTCCTGTCGCGGGCGCTAGGCCTACCCACACAAGTGAGCTATCATTTTTATCGGGAGACTTGGGGGAACACTGGGTGGAAGGAAATTTGTGGCTCCTCTCAGATTCCAGAACTTTTCTGCCACAGAAATGTAAGGAACATGTGTTTTTTTAGCCATATTTTGAGGTTTGCAAAGGATTCTGGGTAACAGAACCTGGTCAGAGCCCCACATGTCACCCCATCTTGGATTCCCCTAGGTCTCTAGTTTTAAAAAATGCACAGGTTTGGTAGGTTTCCCTAGGTGCCGGCTGAGCTAGAGGCCAAAATCTACAGGGAGGCACTGTGCAAAAAACACCTCTGTTTTCTTTCAAAAAATTGGATGTGTCCACGTTGCGCTTTGGGGCATTTCCTGTCGCGGGCGCTAGGCCTACCCACACAAGTGAGGTATAATTTTTATCGGGAGACTTGGGGGAACGCTGGGTGGAAGGAAATTTGTGGCTCCTCTCAGATTCCAGAACTTTCTGCCACAGAAATGTAAGGAACATGTGTTTTTTTAGCCACATTTTGAGGTTTGCAAAGGATTGTTGGTAACAGAAGCTGGTCAGAGCCCCACAAGTCACCCCATCTTGGATTCCCCTAGGTCTCTAGTTTTCAAAAATACACAGTTTTGGTAGGTTTCCCTAGGTGCCGGCTGAGCTAGAGGCCAAAATCTACAGGTAGGCACTTCGTAAAAAACACCTCTGTTTTCTTTCAAAAAATTGGATGTGTCCACGTTGCGCTTTGGGGCATTTCCTGTCGCGGGCGATAGGCCTACCTACACAAGTGAGGTATCATTTTTATCGGGAGACTTGGGGGAACGCTGGGTGGAAGGAAATTTGTGGCTCCTCTCAGATTCCAGAACTTTCTGCCACAGAAATGTGAGTAACATGTGTTTTTTTGGCCAAATTTTGAAGTTTGCAAAGGATTCTGGGTAACAGAACCTGGTCAGAGCCCCACAAGTTATCCCATCTTGGATTCCCCTAGGTCTCTAGTTTTAAAAAATGCACAGGTTTGGTAGGTTTCCCTACGTGCAGGCTGAGCTAGAGGCCAAAATCTACAGGTAGGCACTTTGCAAAAAACACCTCTGTTTTCTTTCAAAAAAATTGGATGTGTCCACGTTGCGCTTTGGGGCATTTCCTGTCGCGGGCGCTAGGCCTACCCACACAAGTGAGCTATCATTTTTATCGGGAGACTTGGGGGAACACTGGGTGGAAGGAAATTTGTGGCTCCTCTCAGATTCCAGAACTTTTCTGCCACAGAAATGTAAGGAACATGTGTTTTTTTAGCCATATTTTGAGGTTTGCAAAGGATTCTGGGTAACAGAACCTGGTCAGAGCCCCACATGTCACCCCATCTTGGATTCCCCTAGGTCTCTAGTTTTAAAAAATGCACAGGTTTGGTAGGTTTCCCTAGGTGCCGGCTGAGCTAGAGGCCAAAATCTACAGGGAGGCACTGTGCAAAAACACCTCTGTTTTCTTTCAAAAAATTGGATGTGTCCACGTTGCGCTTTGGGGCATTTCCTGTCGCGGGCGCTAGGCCTACCCACACAAGTGAGGTATAATTTTTATCGGGAGACTTGGGGGAACGCTGGGTGGAAGGAAATTTGTGGCTCCTCTCAGATTCCAGAATTTTCTGCCACAGAAATGTGAGGAACATGTGTTTTTTGGGCCAAATTTTGAGGTTTGCAAAGGATTCTGGGTAACAGAACCTGGTCAGAGCCCCACAAGTTATCCCATCTTGGATTCCCCTAGGTCTCTAGTTTTCAAAAATGCACAGGTTTGGTAGGTTTCCCTAGGTGCCGGCTGAGCTAGAGGCCAAAATCTACAGGTAGGCACTTTGCAAAAAACACCTCTGTTTTCTTAAAAAAAAATTGGATGTGTCCACGTTGCGCTTTGGGGCATTTCCTGTCGCGGGCGCTAGGCCTACCCACACAAGTGAGGTATCATTTTTATCGGGAGACTTGGGGGAACGCTGGGTGGAAGAAAATTTGTGTCTCCTCTCAAATTCCAGAACTTTCTGCCACAGAAATGTAAGGAACATGTGTTTTTTTAGCCATATTTTGAGGTTTGCAAAGGATTCTGGGTAACAGAACCTGGTCAGAGCCCCACATGTCACCCCATCTTGGATTCCCCTAGGTCTCTAGTTTTCATAAATGCACAGGTTTGGTAGGTTTCCCTAGGTGCCGGCTGAGCTAGAAGCCAAAATCTACAGGGAGGCACTTTGCAAAAAACACCTCTGTTTTCTTTAAAAAAATTGGATGTGTCCACGTTGCACTTTGGGGCATTTCCTGTTGCGGGCGCTAGGCCTACCCACACAAGTGAGGTATCATTTTTATCGGGAGACTTGGAGGAATGCTGGGTGGAAGGAAATTTGTGGCTTCTCTCATATTCCAGAACTTTCTGCCACAGAAATGTGAGGAACATGTGTTTTTTTAGCCAAATTTTGAGGTTTGCAAAGGATTCTGGGTAACAGAACCTGGTCAGAGCCCCACAAGTTATCCCATCTTGGATTCCCCTAGGTCTCTAGTTTTCATAAATGCACAGGTTTGGTAGGTTTCCCTAGGTGCCGGCTGAGCTAGAGGCCAATATCTACAGGTAGGCACTTTGCAAAAAACACCTCTGTTTTCTTTCAAAAAATTGGATGTGTCCACGTAGCGCTTTGGGGCATTTCCTGTCGCGGGCGCTAGGCCTACCCACACAAGTGAGGTAGCATTTTTATCTGGAGACTTAGGGGAACGCTGGGTGGAAGGATATTTGTGGCTCCTCTCAGATTCCAGAACTTTCTGCCACAGAAATGTGAGGAACATGTGTTTTTTTAGCCACATTTTGAGGTTTGCAAAGGATTCTGGGTAACAGCACCTGGTCAGAGCCCCACATGTCACCCCATCTTGGATTCCCCTAGGTCTTTAGTTTTCAAAAATGCACAGGTTTGGTAGGTTTCCCTAGGTGCCGGCTGAGCTAGAGGCCAAAATCTACAGGTAGGCACTTCGTAAAAAACACCTCTGTTTTCTTTCAAAAAATTGGATGTGTCCACGTTGCGCTTTGGGGCATTTTCTGTTGCGGGCGCTAGGCCTACCCACACAAGTGAGGTATCATTTTTATCGGGAGACCTGGGGGAACACTGGGTGGAAGGAAATTTGTGGCTCCTCTCAGATTCCAGAACTTTCTGCCACAGAAATGTAAGGAACATGTGTTTTTTTAGCCACATTTTGAGGTTTGCAAAGGATTGTTGGTAACAGAAGCTGGTCAGAGCCCCACAAGTCACCCCATCTTGGATTCCCCTAGGTCTCTAGTTTTCAAAAATACACAGTTTTGGTAGGTTTCCCTAGGTGCCGGCTGAGCTAGAGGCCAAAATCTACAGGTAGGCACTTCGTAAAAAACACCTCTGTTTTCTTTCAAAAAATTGGATGTGTCCACGTTGCGCTTTGGGGCATTTCCTGTCGCGGGCGATAGGCCTACCTACACAAGTGAGGTATCATTTTTATCGGGAGACTTGGGGGAACGCTGGGTGGAAGGAAATTTGTGGCTCCTCTCAGATTCCAGAACTTTCTGCCACAGAAATGTGAGTAACATGTGTTTTTTTGGCCAAATTTTGAAGTTTGCAAAGGATTCTGGGTAACAGAACCTGGTCAGAGCCCCACAAGTTATCCCATCTTGGATTCCCCTAGGTCTCTAGTTTTAAAAAATGCACAGGTTTGGTAGGTTTCCCTACGTGCAGGCTGAGCTAGAGGCCAAAATCTACAGGTAGGCACTTTGCAAAAAACACCTCTGTTTTCTTTCAAAAAAATTGGATGTGTCCACGTTGCGCTTTGGGGCATTTCCTGTCGCGGGCGCTAGGCCTACCCACACAAGTGAGCTATCATTTTTATCGGGAGACTTGGGGGAACACTGGGTGGAAGGAAATTTGTGGCTCCTCTCAGATTCCAGAACTTTTCTGCCACAGAAATGTAAGGAACATGTGTTTTTTTAGCCATATTTTGAGGTTTGCAAAGGATTCTGGGTAACAGAACCTGGTCAGAGCCCCACATGTCACCCCATCTTGGATTCCCCTAGGTCTCTAGTTTTAAAAAATGCACAGGTTTGGTAGGTTTCCCTAGGTGCCGGCTGAGCTAGAGGCCAAAATCTACAGGGAGGCACTGTGCAAAAACACCTCTGTTTTCTTTCAAAAAATTGGATGTGTCCACGTTGCGCTTTGGGGCATTTCCTGTCGCGGGCGCTAGGCCTACCCACACAAGTGAGGTATAATTTTTATCGGGAGACTTGGGGGAACGCTGGGTGGAAGGAAATTTGTGGCTCCTCTCAGATTCCAGAATTTTCTGCCACAGAAATGTGAGGAACATGTGTTTTTTGGGCCAAATTTTGAGGTTTGCAAAGGATTCTGGGTAACAGAACCTGGTCAGAGCCCCACAAGTTATCCCATCTTGGATTCCCCTAGGTCTCTAGTTTTCAAAAATGCACAGGTTTGGTAGGTTTCCCTAGGTGCCGGCTGAGCTAGAGGCCAAAATCTACAGGTAGGCACTTTGCAAAAAACACCTCTGTTTTCTTTAAAAAAAATTGGATGTGTCCACGTTGCGCTTTGGGGCATTTCCTGTCGCGGGCGCTAGGCCTACCCACACAAGTGAGGTATCATTTTTATCGGGAGACTTGGGGGAACGCTGGGTGGAAGAAAATTTGTGTCTCCTCTCAAATTCCAGAACTTTCTGCCACAGAAATGTAAGGAACATGTGTTTTTTTAGCCATATTTTGAGGTTTGCAAAGGATTCTGGGTAACAGAACCTGGTCAGAGCCCCACATGTCACCCCATCTTGGATTCCCCTAGGTCTCTAGTTTTCATAAATGCACAGGTTTGGTAGGTTTCCCTAGGTGCCGGCTGAGCTAGAAGCCAAAATCTACAGGGAGGCACTTTGCAAAAAACACCTCTGTTTTCTTTAAAAAAATTGGATGTGTCCACGTTGCACTTTGGGGCATTTCCTGTTGCGGGCGCTAGGCCTACCCACACAAGTGAGGTATCATTTTTATCGGGAGACTTGGAGGAATGCTGGGTGGAAGGAAATTTGTGGCTTCTCTCATATTCCAGAACTTTCTGCCACAGAAATGTGAGGAACATGTGTTTTTTTAGCCAAATTTTGAGGTTTGCAAAGGATTCTGGGTAACAGAACCTGGTCAGAGCCCCACAAGTTATCCCATCTTGGATTCCCCTAGGTCTCTAGTTTTCATAAATGCACAGGTTTGGTAGGTTTCCCTAGGTGCCGGCTGAGCTAGAGGCCAATATCTACAGGTAGGCACTTTGCAAAAAACACCTCTGTTTTCTTTCAAAAAATTGGATGTGTCCACGTAGCGCTTTGGGGCATTTCCTGTCGCGGGCGCTAGGCCTACCCACACAAGTGAGGTAGCATTTTTATCTGGAGACTTAGGGGAACGCTGGGTGGAAGGATATTTGTGGCTCCTCTCAGATTCCAGAACTTTCTGCCACAGAAATGTGAGGAACATGTGTTTTTTTAGCCACATTTTGAGGTTTGCAAAGGATTCTGGGTAACAGAACCTGGTCAGAGCCCCACAAGTCACCCCATCTTGGATTCCCCTAGGTCTCTAGTTTAAAAAAATGGACAGGTTTGGTAGGTTTCCCTAGGTGCCGGCTGAGCTAGAGGCCAAAATCTACAGGTAGGCACTTTGCAAAAAACACCTCTGTTTTCTTTCAAAAAATAGGATGTGTCCACGTAGCGCTTTGGGGCATTTCCTGTCGCGGGCGCTAGGCCTACCCACACAAGTGAGGTAGCATTTTTATCTGGAGACTTAGGGGAACGCTGGGTGGAAGGAAATTTGTGGCTCCTCTCAGATTCCAGAACTTTCTGCCACAGAAATGTGAGGAACATGTGTTTTTTTAGCCACATTTTGAGGTTTGCAAAGGATTCTGGGTAACAGCACCTGGTCAGAGCCCCACATGTCACCCCATCTTGGATTCCCCTAGGTCTTTAGTTTTCAAAAATGCACAGGTTTGGTAGGTTTCCCTAGGTGCCGGCTGAGCTAGAGGCCAAAATCTACAGGTAGGCACTTCGTAAAAAACACCTCTGTTTTCTTTCAAAAAATTGGATGTGTCCACGTTGCGCTTTGGGGCATTTTCTGTTGCGGGCGCTAGGCCTACCCACACAAGTGAGGTATCATTTTTATCGGGAGACCTGGGGGAACACTGGGTGGAAGGAAATTTGTGGCTCCTCTCAGATTCCAGAACTTTCTGCCACAGAAATGTAAGGAACATGTGTTTTTTTAGCCACATTTTGAGGTTTGCAAAGGATTGTTGGTAACAGAAGCTGGTCAGAGCCCCACAAGTCACCCCATCTTGGATTCCCCTAGGTCTCTAGTTTTCAAAAATACACAGTTTTGGTAGGTTTCCCTAGGTGCCGGCTGAGCTAGAGGCCAAAATCTACAGGTAGGCACTTCGTAAAAAACACCTCTGTTTTCTTTCAAAAAATTGGATGTGTCCACGTTGCGCTTTGGGGCATTTCCTGTCGCGGGCGATAGGCCTACCTACACAAGTGAGGTATCATTTTTATCGGGAGACTTGGGGGAACGCTGGGTGGAAGGAAATTTGTGGCTCCTCTCAGATTCCAGAACTTTCTGCCACAGAAATGTGAGTAACATGTGTTTTTTTGGCCAAATTTTGAGGTTTGCAAAGGATTCTGGGTAACAGAACCTGGTCAGAGCCCCACAAGTTATCCCATCTTGGATTCCCCTAGGTCTCTAGTTTTAAAAAATGCACAGGTTTGGTAGGTTTCCCTACGTGCAGGCTGAGCTAGAGGCCAAAATCTACAGGTAGGCACTTTGCAAAAAACACCTCTGTTTTCTTTCAAAAAAATTGGATGTGTCCACGTTGGGCTTTGGGACATTTCCTGTCGCGGGCGCTAGGCCTACCCACACAAGTGAGCTATCATTTTTATCGGGAGACTTGGGGGAACACTGGGTGGAAGGAAATTTGTGGCTCCTCTCAGATTCCAGAACTTTTCTGCCACAGAAATGTAAGGAACATGTGTTTTTTTAGCCATATTTTGAGGTTTGCAAAGGATTCTGGGTAACAGAACCTGGTCAGAGCCCCACATGTCACCCCATCTTGGATTCCCCTAGGTCTCTAGTTTTAAAAAATGCACAGGTTTGGTAGGTTTCCCTAGGTGCCGGCTGAGCTAGAGGCCAAAATCTACAGGGAGGCACTGTGCAAAAAACACCTCTGTTTTCTTTCAAAAAATTGGATGTGTCCACGTTGCGCTTTGGGGCATTTCCTGTCGCGGGCGATAGGCCTACCTACACAAGTGAGGTATCATTTTTATCGGGAGACTTGGGGGAACGCTGGGTGGAAGGAAATTTGTGGCTCCTCTCAGATTCCAGAACTTTCTGCCACAGAAATGTGAGTAACATGTGTTTTTTTGGCCAAATTTTGAGGTTTGCAAAGGATTCTGGGTAACAGAACCTGGTCAGAGCCCCACAAGTTATCCCATCTTGGATTCCCCTAGGTCTCTAGTTTTAAAAAATGCACAGGTTTGGTAGGTTTCCCTACGTGCAGGCTGAGCTAGAGGCCAAAATCTACAGGTAGGCACTTTGCAAAAAACACCTCTGTTTTCTTTCAAAAAAATTGGATGTGTCCACGTTGGGCTTTGGGACATTTCCTGTCGCGGGCGCTAGGCCTACCCACACAAGTGAGCTATCATTTTTATCGGGAGACTTGGGGGAACACTGGGTGGAAGGAAATTTGTGGCTCCTCTCAGATTCCAGAACTTTTCTGCCACAGAAATGTAAGGAACATGTGTTTTTTTAGCCATATTTTGAGGTTTGCAAAGGATTCTGGGTAACAGAACCTGGTCAGAGCCCCACATGTCACCCCATCTTGGATTCCCCTAGGTCTCTAGTTTTAAAAAATGCACAGGTTTGGTAGGTTTCCCTAGGTGCCGGCTGAGCTAGAGGCCAAAATCTACAGGGAGGCACTGTGCAAAAAACACCTCTGTTTTCTTTCAAAAAATTGGATGTGTCCACGTTGCACTTTGGGGCATTTCCTGTCGCGGGCGCTAGGCCTACCCACACAAGTGAGGTATAATTTTTATCGGGAGACTTGGGGGAACGCTGGGTGGAAGGAAATTTGTGGCTCCTCTCAGATTCCAGAATTTTCTGCCACAGAAATGTGAGGAACATGTGTTTTTTGGGCCAAATTTTGAGGTTTGCAAAGGATTCTGGGTAACAGAACCTGGTCAGAGCCCCACAAGTTATCCCATCTTGGATTCCCCTAGGTCTCTAGTTTTCAAAAATGCACAGGTTTGGTAGGTTTCCCTAGGTGCCGGCTGAGCTAGAGGCCAAAATCTACAGGTAGGCACTTTGCAAAAAACACCTCTGTTTTCTTTAAAAAAAATTGGATGTGTCCACGTTGCGCTTTGGGGCATTTCCTGTCGCGGGCGCTAGGCCTACCCACACAAGTGAGGTATCATTTTTATCGGGAGACTTGGGGGAACGCTGGGTGGAAGAAAATTTGTGTCTCCTCTCAAATTCCAGAACTTTCTGCCACAGAAATGTAAGGAACATGTGTTTTTTTAGCCATATTTTGAGGTTTGCCAAGGATTCTGGGTAACAGAACCTGGTCAGAGCCCCACATGTCACCCCATCTTGGATTCCCCTAGGTCTCTAGTTTTCATAAATGCACAGGTTTGGTAGGTTTCCCTAGGTGCCGGCTGAGCTAGAAGCCAAAATCTACAGGGAGGCACTTTGCAAAAAACACCTCTGTTTTCTTTAAAAAAATTGGATGTGTCCACGTTGCACTTTGGGGCATTTCCTGTTGCGGGCGCTAGGCCTACCCACACAAGTGAGGTATCATTTTTATCGGGAGACTTGGAGGAACGCTGGGTGGAAGGAAATTTGTGGCTTCTCTCATATTCCAGAACTTTCTGCCACAGAAATGTGAGGAACATGTGTTTTTTTAGCCAAATTTTG